>NC_052086.1:45867120-46182120 GCF_015852505.1 Tachyglossus aculeatus | reverse complement strand
CTCTCTTCCTCCCTTCAAGGCCCTACTGAGAGCTCACCTCCTCCAGGAGGCCTTCCCAGACTGAGCCCCTTCCTTCCTCTCCCCCTCGTCCCCCTCTCTAATCCCCCATTTTACCTCCTTCCCTTCCCCACGGCACCTGTATATATGTATATATGTTTGTACATATTTATTACTCTATTTATTTATTCATTTATTTTACTTGTACATATCTATTCTATTTATTTTATTTTGTTAGTATGTTTGGTTTTGTTCTCTGTCTTCCCCTTTTAGACTGTGAGCCCACTGTTGGGTAGGGACTGTCTTTTTATGTTGCCAACTTGTACTTCCCAAGCGCTTAGTACAGCGCTCTGCACACAGTAAGCGCTCAATAAATACGATTGATTGATTCATTCATTCATTCATTCATTCCTCCCGGGGCGGGGTGAGGAGGCAGCAGATAACTGACGAGGATGCACTCTGCACTTTTTTATTTTGTCCGGTGTTTATCCAGTTGCCCGTATTGTCCCCCACACGCCCGACAGGATCAGTGCTGCTTGTCTCGCATTTCGTGTCAGAGATCCCCTCCCCCCCCCCAGTCCGGACCAGAACTGCCCATTTCCATTTCTGTGGTTGAATCCAGGGGGCCGAGGCCGAGTCTGCTTCCCTTACTAGGCCGGCCCGGGCAAGGTCAGTGCTTACAGGAAGACAAGCTGGAAGAGGCCGATGGGAACCTGGATAAGCCACCCATAACCAAGGCGCTGGTCCTGGGTTCGGGCCTGCCAGGGCAGAGCAGAACCAGCCACTGTCTGCCTAGGACCCAGAATGAGTTGGACCAAGGAGCGGAAGGGCAGAGCTGCAGCCCAACTCCAGAGGGCAAGAGGAGAGTGGGGCCCAAGGGGCACCCACTGGACTGGGGGAGGGATGTAGGGGCTGACTGGGCTCTAACTCTAGGGGTCATGGCCCCCAGGAAGGCCAGCAGGGACGGAGCAGGGGGCAGGACGGGCGCTTCCCCTTCCGGAGAACCAGGGGTGGGGATCTGGGGGAGGGTGTTGGGGTGGGAGGGGGTGGTAAGACAGCAGGGAGGGTGGGGGGCCAGGGGCCAGAGTTAGGCTTGTCAGGGGAGGGTTTCCAGGGCCCTTTCGGCATTTTGCCAGGTTTTATGGTTCCTTAGCGATTAGATCCACATGAGACAACGGTTTGCCCTTAGCGGGTGTGGGGAGCAGGGCCGGGGGGCGGGGGTGGTGGTGGTGGTCTCTGCTCACCACAGCCAACCCCAGCCCAGGCCCCATGGGAAGGAGACCGAGGGGCACCAAGCTGGGCCATGGGGGGCTCACTTTACACCACTGCCCTGGGGCAGGGGTAGGGGCAGGATTGGGATTGGGACCTCAGCCCCGACCCCTGCAACCCGAAGCCTCTCCTGCCACCCACCGTGAGGAGCAGTGTTGGGCCTGGGACATCTGACCCCCCGGATGTGGAGATTGTCATTTTAGGGATACTTCAGCCCTTTGCCCACCACCACTAGGTCCCCTCACTTCAGTTCCCTGTTCTCCCAAGACGTGGACCCCCGAGACTTAGTCAGGCAAGACCCCTATCCGCTTGCTGCAGCCCCTGAACTCACTTTTCTATTTCATCGGGTTTTAATTCCATTTAAGTAGTTTGAAAAATGACTGTCTGGAGCTTGAGCCCTAGGGCTGTCCAGGAATGGGAGCGGGGTGGGCCTGGAGGTGGCCAGCAGTGGGAGCAGAGTGGGCCTAGGGGTGTCCAGGGCCGGGCAGGTGACGCCTTTCTTGTCCTGCTGCTCCCAGGGTGCACCTGAGACACGGCTGGGGACAGGGGGCGAGGGTGGGGCAGTCAGGGACTCCCCAATTCCAGATGACTTTGGCCTACTCTGATCAGGAGACAGGAATGCCAGGGGGTCTTTCTGGATTCAACAGATGGCGGAGGCACCTTGCCCCCTGTCCAAGCTGCAAGACCCTTGTGGGGGAGAGGCAGGGGTTGGGGGTCCCAAGAGGAGAGGATGAATGGGAGGCTCAGGGGGCCTCTGGGACAGAAAAGGACAGGAAGTTTGAGGGCAACCTCATGCCCCCACCTCTACCTGCTTTGCCCTGGGACAGTTGCTATTGCTTTGAGAGCTGGGTGCTTCGGGATGAGGGCCGGGGGCAGGCTGGGGTTTAGGCAGCCCCCGCTCTCTCCCTGGGACAGTGGCAGATGGGGCTGGATGTTTCCTTCTAGCTGGGAGGCGATGGGTGGAGTGGGGAGGCGCCCCCACCCCTCCTTCTGTCTGGCTCCATCCCCTCTTTCTTCCTGAACTTGAGGCTTCATCTCCTCTCCCCGTCCTGAACTCCCTGGCTTCACTTCCTCTCCCCTTCCCGGACTTGCTGGCTCCATCTCCTTTTTCCCTCCTGGGCTCGCTGGCTCCATCTCCTCTCCCGACCCTGGACTGGTGGTTCCATCTCCTCTCCCCATCCTGGGCTTGCTGGCTCCATCCCCTCTCCCCTTCCTAGACTGACTGACTCCATCCCCTCTCTTCTTCTTGGGCTCACCTGCTCCATCTCCTCTCCCCTTCCTAGACTGACTGACTCCATCCCCTCTCTTCTTCTTGGGCTCACCTGCTCCATCCCTTCTTTCCCTCCTAGGCCCCCTGGCTCTCAGTTCCGTCGAGGGAGAGTGGTTGAGGAAGGTGGGGTCTATAAAGCTCCAGGAACTCTGAACTCAAAGGCACCCCAAAGTGGCACCCCAAAGTACCCCCCGCCTGCTTCAGGCCCTTCTCCAGATTCCAGGTTGGGCCCTGAAGGGGGCAAAGGCCCAGGCCACTCTATTTCCCTCACCAATGTAAGGAGCCTCCAGTCCTCCTCGTCTCCCAAGGCATGGGGGACCTGGGGGTCTAGGCACCGGCGGGAAGGGCGGGGCTGGTGCCCGGAGTTGGATGTGAGGGGTGGGCGGCCGGGGCAGACTATAGGGCCTGGGTTTTATTTCCATACCCCATCCACCCCTCCCCGCTCCCCACCCCCGCCCAAGGCCTTCCTCTCAGGGCTGCCACGTCCCTCCCTCTCTGCCCCGAGGGCACCCCCACTGGCACCGAGAAAGGGAGGCCCCGGCTGAGACCCCACCCACGGTGGGCTCAGACAGTGGTGGCCGGCCCAAACTGCAACAGCAGGGGGGAAGTCTCCCGGATGCGAACGAAGAAGTGGGCTCTGCTGGCGGCCTCGGGGCGGGCGAGGGGCTGGGCGTCCCCGGGCAGCCAGTGCTCCTCCCCTCCGGCCTCCAGGACCAGCGCGAAGTGGGCCAGGAGCTCCTCCCCGTAGTGGGGCGTGGCGGCCGGGCCGCCCTCCGCTAGGCGCTGTGCCGCCGCGTTGGTCTCCAGCACGGCCAGGCGCACCACTTCGGCTGCCGTCGTCCGCCTGCTCACCTGCAGCTGCCGGACACAAAAGCGGCCGTTAGCATCCCCTGCCGCCCCTCCCCACCGGCAGCCTGCGGGGCGGGAGAACGGGACGGGGCTTCCCGGGAGGTTTGGGCAGGACTCCCGAGCCTCAGGGATTAGACTACTACTAATGATGATGGTATCTGTGAAGCGCTAACTATGTGCCCGGCACCGCTCTAAGCGCTGGGGTAGATAGAAGCTAATCAGGTTGTCCCTCGTGGGGCTCACAGTCTTAATCTTAATCAATCAATCAATCAATCATATTTATTGAGCGCTTACTATGTGCAGAGCACTGTACTAAGCGCTTGGGAAGTACGAATTGGCAACATATAGAGACAGTCCCTACCCAACATTGGGCTCACAGTCTAAAAGGGGGAGACAGAGAAAAAAAACCCAAACATACTAACAAAATAAAATAAATAGAATAGATATGTACAAGTAAAATAAATAAATAAATAGAGTAATAAATATGTACAAACATATATACATATATACAGGTGCTGTGGGGAAGGGAAGGAGGTAAGATGGGGGGGATGGAGAGGGGGAGAGGAAGGAAGGGGCTCAGTCTGGGAAGGCCTCCTGGAGGAGGTGAGCTCTCAGCAATCTTACCATCTTACCTCCTTCCCTTCCCCACAGCACCTGTATATATGTATGTATGTTTGTACATATTTATTACTCTATTTATTTATTTATTTTACTTGTACATATCTATTCTATTTATTTTATTTTGTTAGTATGTTTGGTTTTGTTCTTTGTCTCCCCCTTTTAGACTGTGAGCCCACTGTAGGGTAGGGACTGTCTCTATATGTTGCCAACTTGTACTTCCCAAGCGCTTAGTCCAGTGCTCTGCACACAGTAAGCGCTCAATAAATACGATTGATTGATTGATTAATCCCCATTTTACAGATGAGGGAACTGAGGCACAGAGGAGTGAGGTGACTTGCCCAAGGTCACACACAGGCAAGTAGTGGGGGCGGGATTAGAACCCATGTCCTCTGATTCCCAAGCCCGTACTCTTCCCCTTAAGCCACGCTATGGCTAAGGGCACTGGGGAAGTGGGAAGTGCTACAGGGCTTGGGGGATGGGGGAGAAAGAGGTCGGAGCGGGTCCTCAGGGTTGGGGCAGGAGTGGAGGGCTAGGGTAAGGGTGGGAATGTAGGGCTGAGGCAGGAGTGGAGAGAAATGGGGGCGCAGAGGTGGGGGTGGGGAGAGGACACAGGGCCAGGGTGGAGACTAGGGCTAAGGCCTAAGGGGCAATGCCAGCTCATCCCTCCCTGCTCCCTGAGTGCCGGGGGAGGGAACCGGGGCCCTGGAGTCTCCCCGTGCCAGGGGGAAGTCAATAATAATCCTCATTCTGGTATTCGTTGAGCGCTTACTATATGCCAAGCACTGCCCTAAGCGCTGGGGGAGATACAGGGTTATCAGGTTGTCCCAGGTGGGGCTCACAGTCTTAATCGTGTGGCCTCGTGGCTCAGTGGAAAGAGCACGGGCTTTGGAGTCAGAGGTCACGGGTTCGAATCCCGGCTCCAACACATGTCTGTTGTGTGACCTTGGGCAAGTCACTTAACTTCTCTGAGCCTCAGTTACCTCACCGAGGATTAAGACTGTGAGCCCCATGTGGGACAATTTAATCACCTTGTATTCCCCCCCCCCAGCGCTTAGAACAGTGCTTTGCACATAGTAAGCGCTTAACAAATGTCCTCATCATCCCCTTTTTACAGGTGGGTAATTGCGGCCCAGAGAAGCGCAGTGAGTTGCCCGAAGTTGGAGGGGGCGCGGGGTCTGGGCGGAGGTCTCGGTGCTGAGGGCTCAGAGGGCGCCCGGCCGGAGGGACCCGTCGGTCCGCCGGCCCCCTACCTGGACGCTGGCCCCCCGCGGCAGGCCGCTCTCGTACTGGGGACAGACGGTCAGCGTGGTGCCGGCGCCCGGTCTCCGTCCCGCCTTGCGGCCCGCGGGCTCGGGCGGCTCCGGGCCGCCGGGGGTCCCGGCTGCGGGCCTGGGGGCGGGCCCGCGGGGGCGGGCGCGGGGGCGGGGGCGGGCGCGGGGGCCGGCCGAGGCCGCCCGGGGCGGGGCGGGGGCGGCGGGGGCGGCGGGGCCGCGGGGCAGGTCCAGGCTGCTTGTGCGCACCGTATAGGCCCGGCGCTTCTCCGTGATGCGCAGCAGCTCGATCTGGCGGCTCGGCAGGACGAAGTCCGGGTCCGAGAGCTCAGGGGCGGGGGCCGGGGCGGGGGCCGGGGCCGGGGCTGGCTCCCCCGGGGCGGGCCCCGGTGGCTCGTGGTCCCGCAGCACGTCGGGGGCGGCCCCCTGCCCGCGCCGCCCCGCGCCCTCGGGGCTCACAAGGTCGGGCTCCCCGCGGGGAAGGGGCCGGGAGCCGCTCGAAGTCTCCTCAGGGGGCGCGGCCGGGGAGCCCTCCTTCTCTCCCTCCTCCTCCTCCTCTTCGTCTTCCTCCTCCTGCTCCCCGTCCTCGCCCTCGCCTGTCACCGCCTCCACAGCCCCTCTGCCACCACCGCCGCCGCCGCTCTCTCCTCCTCCTCCTCCTCCTTTGGGGGAATCTGCAGGGGGAGTCGAGCCCTCACGACCACCGCAGCCCCCTGCTCTCACGTCCACAGCCCGTGACCAGCCCTCGCCCGTGGACACCTGCCCGGGTCTCTACTTTATCTTAGGATCTGTCTCCCGGCCCACTCGCGTTCGTCGGAGGACAAACTTGAGGACAAGGATCGTGTCATTGACTACTCTATTTTCCTCTCCCAAGTGCTCAGTGCAGTGCTCTGCACACACTAGACTGTATGCTCCTCGAGGGCAGGGATTGTATCTACAAACTCTACTGTACCCTCCCAAGTGCTCGGCCCAGTGGTCTGCACGCAGTGGACCGTAAGCTCTTTGGGGGCAGGGATCACGTCTACTAACTCCCTCATACTCTTCCAAGCACTTAGTAGGCAATCGATCAACAGAGTTGATTGAGTGATTGGGGTGGCGAGGCATTGACCCACAGAGCAGGGTGGGCTCTGAGGGGAGCCCCTTCCACCCAACAAGACATCCCCCATTCTCCAGCTCAGTACCCTTTTCTGTCTCTGCCCAGTGCCCAAGACCAAACTCACCTTCAGAGGGGGAGCACAGGGGGCTGGGGGGCAGGACGCCAGGGTTCCAGTCCCAGTTCCAATTCTGGTTCACTGGATTAGTCAGGGACCCCCAACTAGACACCTCAGGGTCCCTTTCTGAAATGGGAGAAAAAGAGCCAGGGTTATCTGGATGAGGGGGGTTCCATGGGAACAGAGACCCCTAAACGGCTCCTTGGCTTTCTGCCCCACCAGGGAGCCCCTCATCCCTATTTTAAGTCCTGGTTTCTCCCCCCCCCCCACTATGGCACAGCCCCTGCCCCTCCCTACCCAGTCTCTGTCCCTTCCCACAGTGCCCCCAGCCCAGAAAAGTCAGCATTCGCTGACTCAGTTTGAGCATCGTCTTAATTGGGCTCCATCTCATTCACTCCCACGGCTTCAACTACCAACCCTGGGTGGATGATTCCCAGATCTCCTTCTCTCTCCTTTGCAGTCTCGCATTTCCTCCTGTCTTCAGGACACCTCTTCATGGATGTCCCATCAACACCTCAAACTTAACAGTTGCCACCCAAACCTTGTCCCTCTGGTACCCCACTGCCTTTCCCATCACTCTAGACAGCATCACTATCCTCCTTGTCTCACAAGACTGTAATCTTGGCATTATCCTCAATTCATCTCTCTCATTCAACCCACATATTCATTTATCACCAAATCCTGTTGGTTCAACCTTCACAACATCTCTAGAATCCACCCCTTTCTCTCCATCCAAACCACTACCACACTGGTTCAAGCACTTATCCTATCCCATCTGGATGACTGCAACTCCCTCCCCAGCCTCCTGTCTCTTTCCAGTCCAGTCCAGTCCATACTTCACTCTGCTGCCTGAATTTTAACAAAAATTCAGTCCCCAACTCCCTGTTCCTCAAGAACCTCCATTGATTCCCCACCCATCTCCATGACAAATAAAAACTCCTTGTCTTGTCTTATGCTCCTTCCCATTGCCTTTAAAGCACTCAATCAGATCTCCCCGTTTTACCTCATCCTGATCTACTGTAACTCAATCCATACACTTGGCTCCTCTAATGCCAACCTACTCACTATACCTCAATCTCATCTAACTTGCTGCCAAACCCTTGCCCTCATCCACCCTCTAGCCTGGAACTCCCTCCCCCTTCGTAATTTACAAACTATCACTCTCCTCAAATCCTTACTAAATCCTATCTCCTCCAGGGAGCCATCCCCAACTAAGCCCTCACTTCCCCTTCTTGCCTTCCCTTCTGCATCACTTCATTCGTTCATTCAATGGTATTTATTGAGCCCTTATTTTGTGCAGAGCACTGTACTAAGTGCTTGGGAAGTACAAGTTTGCAACACTTGTACTTCCCTTGCCCTTGTCCTTAAGTATTTTGATACTCACCACACTCCAGCCCCACAGCACTTATGTCCTTATCCTTATACTCTATCATTTCCCCGTCATGTATTTTAATGTCTGTAGATCAATCAATCATATTTATTGAGCACTTTCTGTGTGCAGAGCATTGTACTATGCACTTGGGAGAGTACAGTATAACAGAGAATTGTTGGGCAAGTTACCTGCCCAAAATGAGTGTACAGTCTTTGAGGGGGAGATAGACAGAAATATAAATAAAATAAATTGTGGATATGTACAGAAGTGCACACAGTGCTCAACAAATACCAGAGTCCCCAGCGGGATAGGTCCTGGGTCTAATTTCCAAATGTGCATTCCTTCCCAGGGCTTAGTACAGTGCTCGTGCACACAGTAGGCACTTAATAAATTCTATTACTACTACTACAAATAAAAATGGCATTTATTAAGCACTTACTACTATTACTACTACTACTCGTGGCTCCGTAGAAAAAGCACAGGCTTGGGAGTCAGAGGTCATGAGTTCTAATCCCAGCTCTGCCACTTGTCAGCTGTGTGATTTTGGGCAAGTCACTTTACTTCTCTGGGCCTCAGTTCCCTCATCTGTCAAATGGGGATGAAGACAGTGACCCCAACGTGGGACAACCTGATTACCTTGTATCCCCCCCCCGCCCCCTCAGCACTTAGAACAGTGCTTGGCACATAGTAAGCACTTAACAAATGCCATTATTATTATTATTGTTATTGGTTGATCTCAAGGGTTCCAATCCCCTGTACCTGTGTGGATTCTTGAAGGCTACCAAAAATCCTGCCCCCCCCCCCCCACCACCCTGGGTCCACCTCGGCTCCCTCCAGGGGGACTGGGCACCACCTGAAGGAGGGAGGAGTGACCCTTCCCCCATCCCCCCTCTAGCCATGAGACACCACCCTCGCCCCTGCCCCCCCACCCCGACCCTTCCCCTGCCTTGCTGGGTCCAGCACTCACCAAGGAGGGTCCGGCGGGGAGTCCTGGGGGAAGGGGCGGGTGAGGGCAGGAAATCTGGTGGGGAGGAGGCCCTGAGGGTGGGACACTCTTCCCTGGCAGCAGGGTCTGGTGGCATTGGTGGCGGAGGCAGGAGGGCGGGGAGGGGGATGCCGCCGGGTGGCTGCTTGTAGCGGGCATGCTGCAGGGCATCCACCAACCAGCGCTTCTCCCGCCAGATCTCTTCCAGGCGCTGCAACCGGCCGGAGCCGAGGAGAGGCAGGAGGTCCTCACCCTGCCCCCCCGCCCACCCCCAACCATCTCCACATCTTCCCCTCCCTTAATGACAGTGCCCTGCACACAGTAAGCGCTCAATAAATACAACTGAATGAATAATGCCCTTTCTTCCTCCCCACATCTCCCTCTTCCCAACCAGGCCCAGCCGGGGTCTCCACCCCCCGTCCCCAGCCCCTGGAGGCCCCTCCCAACCCCAGGCCGCCCCAGTTTGGCCCAGCAGGCCAGACCTGCACATGATCCTGCAGCCGCTGGTGCCGCAGCTTGGCGCTGGCCAGCTCGGCCTCAGAGAAAGCCTCGCGCAGCTTCTGCTGGGACAGCAGCACCTCCAGCTCGAGCAGGGCTGACACGCGGCAGTACGGGACCAGGAACGGCCAGTCGTAGGCCAGGAAGTGCACTGGGGGACAGGCAGGGCCTGAGGCTGGGCTGAGGACCGCCTCCCCGAACTCTACCACCCTCTGCTCCCCTAAGTGCTCAGGACAGTGCGCTGCACACAACAGGTGCTGAGCACCTATCACAGACTGGCTGGCTGAATGACTGACTGATGGATTGATTGATTGGGGGCCAGGCACAGGGGTTGAGGGGGCAGTGGGGTGGAGGCTGGAGAGAGGTTGGAGGGCAAGGAGGGAAATGAAGGGTTACTGGGGCTGTGGGATAGTAATGATGGTATTTGTTAAGCGCTTACTATGTGCCAAACACTGTTCTAAGCACTGAGCACTGTTCTAAGGATGGAGGGTGGGGGCTCCTGGGGAAGAGGAGTGGGCCAGAGGAGCCTGAGGAGATCCAGCTGTGGGACAGGAGGCTGGGGGAGCAGGGTGCAACAGGGAGTCCATGGGCTTCACCCCAGACACAGGCCTGACCTCCCCTTGACCCAACCCCTCAAGGGTCAACTCCCTCCTACCAACTTCCTCACTGGTTCCCTCTGCCAATCCTGGCCCTACCAGCTGGGCCAATCGGCCCTTTCTACTCCCCCATCGCCCCCCCCAAGCCAGCCCTCGGCCTCCTCCAGTGTCCCCATTCCTCCTTCTAGCCTGACTCCAGCACCCCCAGCCCTCCACCAGTCCTCCCTCCAGCCCTCCTCCAGCCCCCCAGGACTCCTTCCAGGCCCCCAGCACCCCCAATCATCCTTCAGTCCCCTACAGTGCTCTTGGAGCCCCTTCAGCCCTCAACTCACCCAGCTCGAACATCTGGAGCGGGAGAGTCAGGAAGCCGGAGCTGGGGGCATGGGGTGGGATCTGTCCCGGGGCAGTGCACACACCCTCCGAGGGTGGAAGCAGGAGCAGGAAAGAGACCTGGCCCCCGAAGTCCAGCACCTCCTGGCTGTACAGTCGGAAGTCTTGGGCCTGGAATCAGCGATGGCCTTGGATCAGGGAAACCGGGGCTGCTGGCCCTGCAGCCCTCCCTTCTACCATCATCACTGCCATCTTCCTCATCTGCAACCACACCACTATCACTGCAGAAGTGAAGCAGGATGGACTCGGTGCCAAGCACTATGCTGAGCGGTGGGGCAGATTCAGAATAATCAGATAGGACACGGTCTCTGTCCCACTATATATATATATATATATATATATATATATATATATAAATGGATATACATACATATATACTATATATATATGTATGTGTACATATGTATATCTATGCATGAGGGCTGAAAGGGGTTCAATCAGTTCGAGTCCTGGTGTCAACTGAAGGGGCTATATGGTTCAGGGTACTTAGAACAGTGCTTTGCACATAGTAAGCGCTTAACAAATACCATCATTATTATTACTGGGAGAAGAATCCGGGAAGGCTTGTTGGAGGAGGTGAGATTAAGGAAGGATTTGGAGGTGGGCAGAGCTGGGGTCTGACTGATGTGGGGAGGGAGGGAACTTCAGGCCTTGGAAGAAGCGCAAGCAAAGGGCTGGAAGCAGGAGAGTCGGGAAAGAGGTACACTAGGAGGTTGCCTTGGAAAAACTAGGACAGCGGGTGGGGGAACTGCGGGAGAAGAGAGAAGAGGGGTCAGGAAGGGCCAGGTGGCTTTGGGCCTCCAATCCTATGTGAGGAATTTCTGTTTGATGCGGACAGGCATAGGGAGCTGGCGGAGGGTTTTGAGGAGAAGAGAGTTGTAGGCCAAGTGACACCTCAGGAAAATGATCCGTGGGTCAGCAGTGGGGAGTGTAGACTGGAGGGAAGGGAGGCTGGAGGCAGGGAGGCTGGCAAGGGGGTTTGATTTGCTCTCTTTCTTCACCCCTCCCTCAGCCCTGCAGCACTTATGTCCAAATCTGTAATTCATTTATTTACATTAATATCTGTCTCTCCCTCTAAACTGTAAGCTCGTTATGGGCAGGGAACATGTCTGTTACACTGATATATTGCGTTCTCCCAAGTACTTAGTGCGGTGTTCTGTGCACAGTAAGTGCTCAATAAATATGACTGATTGATTGATTGATGCAACAGTCTAGACATGGCAAGATCAGAGCTCACACCCAGGCAGGAACACTTGGGGTGGAGAGGATGGGGTGAAT
Source organism: Tachyglossus aculeatus (assembly GCF_015852505.1). NCBI lineage: Eukaryota > Metazoa > Chordata > Mammalia > Monotremata > Tachyglossidae > Tachyglossus > Tachyglossus aculeatus. The sequence continues at coordinate 46,170,513 of NC_052086.1, read as the reverse complement.
CCGGGAGATGGTGTGCAGGAAGACCCCCACCTCAACATTATCCCCTGTCCCCAAGTCCAGGCCATTTCACCACTCCCACATTCCCTACCGCACCACCCGATTCTCACCCCCAAACCCCAACCCGCTGCAGCCTCTCTTCTCTGGTGCCCACCTCCTGCAAAGGGATGTTCACCATGTCGACAAGTTCCCTGATGGCTCTACGCAGCTCCTGGAGGAGAAGGCCCTGGCAGCTGTCAGGCTCCGGAGGGTCTGGGGGGCCCGGCTGGTCGGGGGCAGCCAGGGCCTGCAGCCATGCCCACTCTTCCCTGGAGGAGAGAGGGGTCGGTGCTGGGGGAGATGTCAGAACCCTGGTGGGAGACTGCTGGGCTTGGCCTTGGCCAGGGCTGCGGGAAGGCTGGGGGGGAACAGGGGGCCGGTGTGTGGGACGTCCCAGGAGGTCCAGGTTGGGATCGCCCACCTGGAGACATGCGGGTTATCCCGCACAGGGACGTGGCAGAGCATGCTGGGATGTCCCTCGGGTACCAGGACGCGGAGCTGGTCCACAGCGCTGCACAGCTTCAGGTAGCCCAGGTAGAGCCCGGGGGCCAGGGCCTGGCCGCTGCACCGGTCGAACGCCAACTTCTCCTGGGGGCCGGGGGCTGGGCTTAGATCCGTCTGCCCCCAAGCCAGGGGCCCCACGGCCTCGGGTCCCACCCCCCTGCCCTGCCCCCGCACCTGCATGGTGAGTAGCAGCTGATCCAGCGCGCTGGGGTCATCGGGGGTGGACACCGACCTGCGGCCACCCTGCAACTTGGCCAGGGGCAGCCAGCGGGAGGGGTCTCCAGGCAGCGGGCCCTCCACCTCCCGCAGGGTCACAACCAGCACGTTACCTTGGCGGTCTCTGATGGGCTCAACAAACAGGCGTCCCAGGTCCTGGGTCCCCAGCAAGCCCTGGCCGGGGAGGAGCGAGATCAGGAATCAGTGCCACTTTGGGTCTCAGGATCCCAGCCTGCCCACCCCCAGCCCACCACCCTCCCCTTCCTGGTTCACCCCCACCCCACCTCCAGCCCACCACTTTCCCCCCAACCTCACAACAAAAGCCCCACCTCCAACCACACTGCAACCACCACCAGACCCTCACTCTTCGCCCTCCACACCCAGACCCCCGGCCCCCAGCCCTCCATCCCCTGGCCCCCCAGGTTCTGACCTGCATCTGGGAAATGGCCAGCAGCATCTTGGAGCGCGTCTGCAGGACGCAGGAGCAGGAGTTTGGGGAGTCAGGGAGGCACTGCCGGAGCCACGGCACTTCACCCCACACGCAGGACACCTGCCACAGAGAGCCCGGGGCCGAAGCCCAAGGGGGCATGGCTCAGTGCCCTCTCCCTGCCCCCACCCCCCAACCGAGGCGGAGCATCGAGTCTTCCTCCCTCCCCACCTGCAAACAGTTTCAGCGCTGCCTCCCCAGCTAGACCATCAGCTCTTTGAGGGCAGGGACCGCGTCTGCTAACTCTTCTGCACTCCCCCAGTACTTGGTACAGTGCTAAACAAACAGAAAGCAGTGAGCGCCTCAAGGGCAATTTAAACAGAAACTCCTCACCATCACCGTCAAATCGGCTCTCCCACCTCACCTCGCAGAGTTCCCACTTCAACCTAGCCTACTCACTTCGCTCCTCTAATGCCAACCTACTCACTGTACCTCGATATGATCTATCTCACTCCTGACCCTCACCCCTGCCCTTCCTCTGGCATGAAACTCCCTCCCCATTAAAATCAGATGATCACTTTCCCCACCTTCAAAACCCTGCGAAAATCGTATCTCCTTCAAGAGGCCTCCTTATGCACTTCGATACTCACCCAGCCCTCACAATGCTTATGTAAATATTCATATACTTTATTATTTTCCCTGTCTATCTCTAATCTATTTTAATGCCTGTTTCCCCCTCAAGACTGGAAGCTCCTTGGGGGCAGGAATCACTTCTACCAATTCTGTTGTATAGTACTTTCTCAAACACTTAGTAAATGCTCAATAAATAACATTGATTGAAGGGCAGGGATCATGTCTGCTAATTCAACTGTACTTTCCCTAATGCTCAGTACAGTGCTCTGCATACAACAGGTGCTCAGTAAATACTGATGATGGATGGATCAGGACAGTTGGGTCTGAGGGACTGGGTGGTCCACAGGGGAGGATTCCAAGGTTTAGGATGGTGTCAGAATGAGATCAGATGGGGGTGAGGACTTTTCAGGGGTCAGGGTGAGTTCAGAGAGGTCACCCAGGCTTCAGGATGGGGCTGCTGGGGGTCACAGAGAGATCAGGACCTCAATGGGTCATTGAGGGTCATGGAGGGGTTAGGATAGGCCTGTCAGGGGTCACAGGGAGGTCAGGATGGGGACATTAGGGGTCCTGGAGAGATCAGGATGGGGTTTATGGGGGGCACAGAGAGGTCAGGATGGGAACATTGAGGGTTATGGAGGTTTCAGGATGAGATGGTGGGGGAGGGTCGTGGAGAGGTCAGAATGGAGCCGTTGGGGTCACGAAGAGGTCAGGCCTGGGAACATCACAGGGCATGGACAGGTCAGGCTGGGATCTTGGGAGGTCAGGTGAAGTCATTGGGGGTCATGGAGGGGTAAGGATGGGATTTTGGGGGTCACAGAGGGGTGAGGACAAAGCCGTTGGGGTGTCAGGAGGGTCTGAGATTAAGGGTGGGAACTGGACATGGCCAGCAGAAGTCCAAAAGGAGTCTAATGGTCAGAGGGGCCAGGGCGGGAGGGTGTGGGCCAGTCCCCACCTTCGCGAGCCACAGGAAATCCTGCAGGGGGAGGGTGGAGTCGCTGTCGTCTACTTCAAGCACAGGGATCTGGTCATCAGCTGTTACCAGGATATGGCTGTCTTTGTAGAAGACGGAGGCCAAGTGCAGACCCCTGTGGGGAACCGGGCAGCGGGTGGGAGTGGGGGTCATCCCTGGCAGGGGGAGGAGTTGGCGGGGGTGGGGGGAAACGAACCCAAGATGGCCTGAAGGAGATTGGGGACAGAAGAGGACAAGGAAGGGGAGAGGCCAGAGCTCCAAATTAGGAGGTTTGGGAGGGGCTCTTTGGAGGCCCCATGAAGGCCACTGAAAATCCAGCAGAAGGGAGCAAGGAGCAGGGCAGGGCAGAAGGGTCACGGTGGGGTAAATCCCATGGAGTTCCCTGGGGTAGGGAGGAGAAAATCACCCCCACTCCTCCCTGGCCCTCCCCCCAGCTGGCCCCTGCCCCGTCCTCTCCCCTGACCTGCCCTGCCCCCTGCCCCCCCCACCCTTTCCCTACCCTTCCCCTCCCCAACCTCTTGAGGGTTTTCAGGAACTTGGTCCCGGGGTAGAAAAGGTGCTTCAGGCTCTTGGAAACGGAGTGTTTGCGGCTCTGAGGCTGTGGCTGGCTGGGCTCTGGGGCAGAGGGCAAGGGGCAGGGGGCATCAGCCGGGCTTTCAGCAATGATGGCGGGGAGGGGTGGGCAGAGGAGAAGTGGGAGAGCTGGGAGGTGGCAGCCCCCAGTGCCCCTTCCTCCCTCTGAGACAGGGGGCAAAGCATATCACCCCCTCCCATCCCAGGCACTACCCCTTCCCCTTGGGCACTTCTCCCTGCCCCCATCCAGGGCACTGCCCCCCACTCCTGCACACACTTTGACTGCTCCCCGACTGATTCCCCTCTGTCCCAGGATCCCCTCGGGGCTGCTGACCGTGGCATGTGCAGTGCTGGTGTCCAGCCTTGACCTGGGAGAACAGCTGATCCAGATCCTCCAGCTGACCCCTCCGCCTTGGGGGCCGTCCATCCCACTCCCGCCAATCTGAGGGGACCAGGACATGGCAAGCAGTCCCGCTGTCCATCCCAGACTGGCCAAACTATCCATGCACTCCTCTCCCCAACTCTCAGTCCTCTCCCTCTCCATCACTCTCTCCCAGGGCGCCCCCAACCCGGCACCCACACAGATGGAGGGGATGCAGCGGGAGAGACAGACCCCCGAGGGATTCCCAACCCCACCCACACCCACGAAGGGGATGCAGAGAGTGAAACAGACCCCCGAGGGATACCCAACCCAGCACTCACATTCACAGGGAAGGGGAGGAGGGACATAGGGGTGAGAGACAGACCACTGGGGGACCCCCAACCTAGCACCCACACTCACTGGAGGGGACGGCAGAGGGAGGGACAGACCCCCGGGGAGGGCCCCAGCCCTTCATATTGTAGGCAGAGACCTGGATGTAGTAGCCGGTGCCCTGTGGGGGACACCTAGTGATCACCCTCAGCCCCAGGCCACCCTCAATCCCGTACCACCCTCAGCCCCAGAACACCGTTGGCCACGAGCATCCACAGACACAGGTCACCCTTGACCCTGGACCACCTTCGGGCCCAGGCGCACATGGCTGTAGGTCACCCTCAGCCATGGACAACCACCGGCCACCAGTGGGGACCACTGATGGCCACCGGCACCCACAGCTACAGGTCACTCTCAACCCTGGACCACCTTCAGCTCCAGCCCACTGAAGGCCACCAGCATCCAAAGCCAAGGGACATTCTCGACACTGAACCACCTTCGGGCACAGATGCTCATGGCTACCAGTCACCCTCAGCCCCCAGCCACCGACAGCGACTGATGGCCACTGGCATCCACATCCATGGGTCACCTGTGGCCCTGGACAACTCTTGAACACAGGCTCATTCCCAGGCTTACTCATTGCCGAAGCCTTTGGGGGCCCGTGAGCACCCACAGCCCAGAGGTCCCCAAAACGCTGTCAGCCAAGCTTCCGGCAGGTCTTGGTCCCCGAGGGACCCGAACACTCAGGGCCACGGCCAGGGACACTCCCTTGCTGTCCCCAGGCCAGAATGAGGGAGTGACCTCCTCCATCCCCTCAGTCCCTGGATGTTGCCTGGAGGGGCCCATTCCCCCCATGGCCCCTCCGGCACACCCCTCTACTCCATGGCCCCTCTCGAATTGGAGGCAGTGGGAGAGGGTCTTAGGAGGAGGGTGGGGGCGGTGACTCACCGGGCTCAGCCCCTCGATGGTGAAGTCCAGAGTGTGGAGTTGGTCGATAACTGCCTCACCCAGGACAGGGTGGAAGGTTGGAGAGAGACTCCACTGCACTGTGGGGAAATGAGGGGGTTGCTGGGATCAGCCAGGATGAGGGGCGAGATGGGGGGCCGTGGGGGCTGCTGAGGAGGGGGCGACATAGGTCGGGGGCGTCGGTCAGAATCGGGGAGGTGGGGAGCTGAGGAAGGAGAGACAAGGGTCACGGGAGTTGAATGGAACAGGGTGGCTGAGAAGGTAGCAGAGCTGTCTGGGGTATGAGGGCTAAAGGTCCGGGGCCGAGTGGGGACCGGATGGATGGACGGTCATTCCTTGGCCCACGCCACCTCCCCTCCACACTGGCTGTGGTTGGCCCTGGGACTGAGGAGCCCAGGGAACCCATCTGCCTCTGGGTTCAGGGCTGAAGGTGGGGGTAGTCATTGTCCTCAGGGGAGTGCTGCGTGTATGTGGGTTGGTGAGTCCCTCAGCTCTACCTGCTCAGACCTTGGGGGAATTGAGGTGCGGTGGTGGAAAGGTGGAGGCCCTTACCCATTGTCCCACCTATGGGGCTCCACTTCCAAGAATCCCAATCCCAGGAGTGACCCCAGCAAGGGGTCCCGTCCCCGGAACCTCAACCCCAGGGCATCAGAGCCCTGCCCCCAAGGCAGTGGAGCCCCCTCCCCCAGAGTCCCACCCCCCGAAGCCTATCCTGTGAAGCCCCAACTTCTCCGGCAGAAAGTGGCCAGTTGCCCACTGCCCTGCAGGCGCTGCGTCCAAATCCCTGGGGAAGCTAGGGATCCCGTAAGCATTGCTGACCTCGGTACTTGGTAACCACAGCAGAGTTGATGCTGAGAGGTTCTTGGAAGGTGACCTTAAGTGTAGAACTGCTGACCACAGACAGCCGGACACTGGAGGGGGCGTCGGGGACTCCTGGGAGACAGCGATTGGGAGGGTCTGCCCCAGACCCCTGACTCACCCAGACCTCTCCCTGACTGGGCACCTGGCCCACAGCCTGCAGCTCTGCCTCTCCTCCACTCACGTCCCTCTCCGTGTCCTCCTCCCTTCTCGTCCCCATCTGTGTCCTTTTTCAATGTCCTCATCCTGTGTCTCTTTGTCTCTGCACGTGTTCCCCTCCTGCATCCCCCTCCTGTATCCCCATCTGTGTCCCTCACTCCCGACTCCCCCCAGCCCAAGCCTTTCTCCCAATCCCCTGTGCCCTTAGGTCCCCCTGATCTTCGCCTGGCTGCCAACCTCAAGCCTGAGCTCAAACTAGCCTCTGCTCCGGCACCCTCCCCAGTCCTGGGTCAATCATCCACCCAGCCCAAGGACCAGTAGATCGTTTCCCCTGACCCCTCTCCCAGCCTCGCCCTCACGCGCGTGCTCGAAGCCGGCCTGCATGCGCTGATAGAGCCGCTGCCTCCATGTCCAGCCGCTCAGCTGCTTCTCCCGCTCGGCCCCATCCGGCCCAGCCGCGGCACCCGTCCCCTGGGCGGCTAAGTCCTGGACGCGTTGCCCAGCTTCTCGCACCAAAGTGGCCAGATGCAGGGCTCTGCTCTCCAGGCTCACAACTGGTGGGTGGGGGTGGAGTGGGGGGACGGCGGGGAGGGGGGGAGGAGGAGTCAGAAAAGCGAGAGGTGGTGAGGCCTGTCCCAAATGAACTCAGAATGGCAAGGGATTCTGAGGGTCCTTGGGCGAGGGTCGGTTCCAGGGGGGGCTCTCGGGGGTCATTCACAAAGGAGGGGTCTCGGGGGTCAGGCCCAGGGGGGACTCTTGGGGGTCACTCACAGCAGCGGCTTTCAGGGCCCACACATAGTAGGGGTCTTGTGGGTCAGTCTCAATGGGGGCTCTTGGGGTTTAGTCACAGTGGGGGCTCTCGGAGGTCACTCACAAAGGGGGCGCCGGGGGTCAGTCCCAGCGGGGGCCCTTGGGGGTCGGTCCCAGCGGGGGCTCTCGGGGGTCAGTTCCAGCGGGGTCCCTCAGGGGTGACTCACAGTGGGGGCTCTCTGTAGCCCCAGCCTGTAGCAGGGCACGGGCAATGGGCGCATTGTTGGTCATTAGTGCGATGTCCAGTGGCTGGAGCCCCTCGCTGTTGGGTGTGTTCAGATCCAGGTCGTCAGCGCTGTGCGAGGCCAGGAGTTCCCTCACCTCCTCCAGATCCTGCTGCTCCACGGCCTCCAACAGCCTCCCACTGCCCGCCACCTGGGGGAGGTGGGGCCGGAGGGTCAGCGCAGCACAGGCTGAAGAGCTGAGGGGGCCAGGGCAGACCGGGGGTCGGCAGGATCAGAGGGTCCTGTCACAGCGGGACAGGGAGCGGAGTGGGCTAAGACCGAGTTAGGGGGTGGAGGTTCACAAGGTGGGTCAGAAGAGGAGAGCTGGGGGTAATCTATTTATTTCTATTAATGTTTCTCTCCCCCTCTAGACTGTAAGCTCACTGTGGGCAGGGAATTGTTCTATTGTACTCTCCCAAGCACTTAGTACAGTGCTCTGCACATAGTAAGCAATTAATAAATCAATCAGAGAAGCTGCGTGGCTCAGTGGAAAGAGCACGGGCTTTGGAGTCAGAGGTCATGGGTTCGAATCCCCGCTCTGCCAACTGTCAGCTATGTGACTTTGGGCAAATCACTTAACTTCTCTGTGCCTCAGTTCCCTCATCTGCAAAATGGGGATGAAGACTGTGAGCCCCCCGTGGGACAACTTGATCACCTTATAACCTCCCTAGTGCTTAGGACAGTGCTTTGCATATAGTAAGTGCTTAACAAATGCCATCATCATCAATAAATACAAATGAATGAATGTCAGGGAGCCTGGGGTCAGGGGGGGCTGGCTCTGAGCTGGAGATGAGGAGGGGCTAGAGGGCAGGGAAGGTGCTGGGGATGATACCTAGAGGACTCTGGCAGAAGAGGGTGGGGCCCCTGACACACAAGGAGGAAAGGGTCGGCAATGAGCCCCGGCCCCTCCACCCTCGCTCAGGTATGTAAACCACTGGCCAGAAGCAGGCTGGGGTGGCCACTCCTGCCAGTCCTGTGTCCCTTCCCCCATGCCCACTCACTGCAGGGAGCTTGTGTGGTCGGTCCCGGTCCCTGTCTCTGTCGCTGCGGCCGGCTGCGCTGCCCTCATCCAAGGACACATAGCTGACCCGGAACTTGCCCGAGAGGTTGCGGTACAGACGTTTGGCCGCGTTGGGAGAGGAGGGGCCCGAAGGCTTTCTGGCTGGTGCCAGTGGCAAGTCCCGCATCTGCTGGGTCATTCTGGGGGGTGATGACCTAGGACCAGGGAGGACAGTGAATCGGGAGCCGAGGGGGGAGCTGAGGGGGAGCTGAGACTCCTTATCATCAGCTTTAAGACATTCAATCAGCTCTCTCACTACCTTACTTACCCATTCTCTTCTCCCACTATTATCCCAGCCCACAAGATTCACTCTTAATAGGGGAGGAGGAGACCGTGGGGACTCCATCCTTTTTGACTCCCATACCCATTGCCCTTATCAGTTTTAACTCCCTCTTCAAACCCCCTGTCCCCTGCACCCCCATCTCTTGTCTCCAGTGACCTGGTCACATACTTCGTTGATAAAATTGAAACCATCAGGCGTGCTCTCCCTAAAATCTCTCCTGTTTCTCTCCAGTCCCACCCTCCTCCTGACCCTTCTTCAACTTTCCCTTCTTTCCTAGCAGTACCTCAAGAATAGATCTCACTCCTCTTCTCAAAAACCACTCCCTCCACCTGCACCTCTGACCCCATCCCATCACCTCTCAATAAAACACTCGGCCTCGCCCTTCTTCCCTCCCTGACTGACATTTGCAACTGCTCACTCTCCACTGGTTTCTCCCCTAACACAGAAAACCTTCCCTTAACCCCATGACTCCTTCCAGGTATTGCCCATCTCCCTTCTACCATTCCTCTCCAAACTCCTTGAGCGAATCGTCTATACTCTCTTTCTCAAGTTCCTCTCCTCCAATTCTCTCCTTGACCCCCTCCAATCTGTCCTCTGCCCTCTTAACTCCAGCAAATCTGCCTTCTCAATCGTCACTAATGATGTCCTTCTTGCCAAATCCAACAGCCTCTACTCCATCCTAATCCTCCTTGACTTTTCAGTTGTCTTCGACACTGTCAACTGCTCCCTTCTTCTGGAAACATTATCCAATCTTGGCTTCACTGACACTGTCCTCTCCTGGTTCTCCTCCTGTTTCTCTGGCCATTCATTCTCAGTCTTTTTCTTGGGCTTGTCCTCTGCCTCCCACCTCCTAACTGTAGGAGCCCCTCAGGCTCAGTCTGGGCTCCCTCCTATTCTCCATCTACACCCACTCCCTCAGAGAACCCATTTGTTCCCATGGCTTCCAACATGGCTCTATGCAGACGATTCCCAAAACTACATCTCCAGTCCTGATCTTTTTCCTTCTTCGAAGTCTCGTATTTCCTTCTGCCTTCAAGACATCTCTACTTGGATGTCTCACCAACACCTCAAACTTAACATGTTCAAAACAGAACTCACCTCCTCACCCAAACCCTGTCCTCTCCGTGACTTTCCCATCACTGCAGACAGCACCACCATCCTCCTTGTCTCACAAGCTCCTTTTCTCAACTCAGATCTCTCATTCAACCCACACATTCAATCTCTCACTAAATCCTGTCAGTTCTACCTTCAAAACATCATTAAAATCTGCCCTTTCCTTTCCATCCAAACTGCTGATTCAAAGCACTTATCCTATTCCACCTTGACTATTACATCAGCCTCCTCGATGACCTCCCTGCCTCCTGTCTCTCTCCCCACTAGTCCATACTTCACTATGCTGTCAGATAATTTTTGTAAAAAAAAGTTCAGTCCAAGTTTTCCCACTCCTCAAGAACCTTCAGTGGTTGCCCATTTACCTCTGCATCCAAGAGAAACTCCTTACCATCCACTTTAAAGCACTCAATCACCTTTCCTTTCTCTGTCACCCCTGCACTTGGAACTGCACCCTTAAAGGACTTGATAATGACTCTACCCTCAGCCCCATAGCACTTATGTCCATATTCATAGTTTCTTTCAATGTCTGTCTCCCCCTTTAGACTGTAAGTTCCTTCTGGGCAGGGAACAGGTCTACCAAATCTGCTATCTTATACTCTCTGAAGTGTTTAATATAGTGCTGTGCACATAGTAAGTGCTCAGTTGATTGACTGATTGATTGATTGGGTAGGGGTATCAGACCAATGAGGCAGAGGAGATGGGGAGACCCTGGGTGGGGGTGGCAGACCGCAAGGGGCAGAGGGGAGGGGAGGAGGAGAACTTGGTGGGAATAAGGAGGGAGCATAGTAGGTTGGGAGACCAGTGAGTGGGATTGGGAAATGGGGGAGACCTAGAAGGGCGAAGGGGTGGGAATTAGTTTTCTTTTGGCCTAGGCCCTGTTCCAGGCCGGTCCAATCTATTCCCGCCACCCCCTTGTCCCATCCCCCTTCCCCAACATCGGTACCCCTGTACTGTGTGCTCTGGACCAGGCCTGGGTAGTAGGAAGGAGGGTGGCCCAGAGCAATTGCCCCCCAGAAGCCAGGGGTCAGCAGGAGTGACCACGTTCTCTCTCTCCCCTAGCCCACTCACCACTCAATGCTCAGAGAGCGGGGGCGGAAGGCAGATGAAGGCGAGGGGGGGCCGTGGGATGCAGTGGGCCCCACCCCCTCAGCTCTCTTCCTCTTCTCCTGTTTCTGCTTTACCAAAAGCCGATAGGCAAACCTAGAGAGACCACCGTCAGCAAGCCTAGGGAGGTGGGACAGAGACAGACAGAAATGGGGGCTGAGACAAGGGCACAAACAGGGAGTGGGAAAGAGGGGGCAGACACAGTCAATCAATCAATTGTACTTATTGAAAACTTACTGTATGCAAAGCACTGTACTAAGCACTTTCGAGAGTACAATATAGCAGAGTTGGTGGACACGTTCCCTGCCCACAAGGAGCTTACAGTCTAGAGGGAGAGACAGACATTAATAAAAAATAAATAAATTACAGAGATGGACATAACTGCTGTGGGACCGAGGTTTGAGTGAATAAAGGGTGCAAATCCTAGTGCAAGGGCAACACAGAAGGGAGTAGGAGTAGAGGAAATGAAGGTTTAGTTGGGGAAGACCTCTTGGAGGAGATGTGCTTTTAATAAAGCTTTTAAATTGGGGAGGGTGATTGTCAGTTGGGTATGAAGGGGGAGGGAGTTCCAGGTCCGAAGCAGGACGTACGCGAAGGGTAGGCCACAAGACAGATGAGATCAAGATACAGTGAGTAGGTTGGCGCTAAAGGAGGGAAGCGTGAAGACTAAGTTGTAGTAAGAAAGCAGAGAGATAAGGTAGGATGGGAAGAGCTGATTGAGTGCTTCAAAACCAACGGTAAGAAGTTTCTGTTTAATGTGGAGATGGATGGGCAACCACTGGAGGTTCTTGAGGAATGGGGAAACATGGACTGAACGTTTTCATAGAAAAATGATCCAGGCTGCACAGTAAAGCATGACTGGAGTGGAAAGTGACAGGAGGCAGGAAGGTCAGCAAGGAGGCTGATGCAGTAAACAAGGTGGGGTAGGATAAGTGCATGGATTAACCTGATAGCAGTTTGGTTGAAGAGGAAAACAGATAGAGACAGAAACAGAGGTGTGGTAGAGGCAGGGAGCAGAGACAGAGGTAGGTAGGGAAATAGGCTACCCTCTCGAGAGCCATGGAGGAGTGGGGTGAGGGAGAGCAAGGGGAAGATGGAGGGTGAGGGTGTATACACACAAACACACACACACACACACACACACACACACACACACACACACATCTGCCAGAGAGAAAACAGGTTATGGGGCAGTGAGATCAAGTTAGACTGGGAGACCCGTGTGGGACAGGGACTGCGCCTCACATCACTAACTTGTGTCTCCCTTGATTAACTTGTATCGACTCCGGAGCGTAGACCAGGGCTTGATGAAGAGTAAGTGCTTAACAAATATGGTAATAATTATTATTAGAAGTATTAGTAACAATAGTAATAGTAAAAGGATGGATAATTCCTATTCTTTGGGCTTCATCCTGGACTAGTCCCCCAAATCACCAGATTCAAGACCAGAAAGGTCCTAGCCAAGTTATGTGGTCCATCCCCTGTCTCCATGTCTGTGATAATATTCCCCATGAGTTGTTGCTCTGACCCCTCCAGCTTCATAGCTCCAAGCTGGGCTGAGGGAGGGGAACAGAGAAGAGGGGAAGGGTGAGGAGGGAAAGGCGGGGAGGTGGGGGGAACGGTGGGAGGGGGAGAAGGAAGGGGTGGGAAAGGGAAGGAAGGAGAGGGGAAAGGAAGGAAGGTGTGGGAGAGGGAGGTAACGGGAAGGGAGAGGAGGGGAGGTAGTGGGGCTTGGAGTGAGGACTGAGGTCAGGGGCGGAGACCTGGTAAGAAGTTTGAGGCAGCAGGTCCCCATTCCAGGGCAGATCAAGAAGAGGGGAAGTGGTGGGAGGGCAGGGGGCAAGGCTGAGGGGAAGCCAGGGCAGACTGAGGGATTGGCTGTGTGGGAGGGAGATTGAGATCCAATGAGTCTGTCCCTGGGGAATCACCGCTGCCACAGAGATGGGTTTGCCCCGCCCCCACCCGGGCCCCACTTGGAGAAGGGGGTGCAGGGAAGGAGCAGCCTGCCCCCTGCCTTGCCCCCACCTGGAGGAGGGGGTGCAGGGAAGGAGCAGGTTGCCCCCCCTCGTTCCCCTCCCATTCACTGAAATGCCCAGAGGGACTAGTCGTGGGGGGTGGGGGGAATGGACACACATACATACACACACACACCCCTCTACTTCTCTCACTTTCTCCCTCTCTCTCTCTCAATTATTCCCCTGACCCAAGTCAGGGGAAGTGCATGGGGGTATGGACATATAGACAGACCCCAGAGCCCTGGGGGTTTGGAAGAGTGAGTAGTCCCCAGAGTGGCAGGGTGGCTGGGGGCTGCCTCTGACACCAGGGTGCACCCGGCCCCAACTCCCTAAGCACCCTCCCGTCTCCTCCCGCCCCAGGCCGGAGAGAGGTGTGTGGGGGGGGGGGGGGTCGGGGAAAGGGGATTGTCCTGTAGGCTCACTCCCCGCCCCTCCTCACTGTGCGGTGCTCCCGCCCCAAAGCTAGCCAGCCCACTCCTGAGTGACCCGGCCCTCCCCTCCCACGGCCCAGCCCACTCAGCTGTGGCCAGCAAAGCCTGGAAAGCCCCCTGGAGGGGAGCTGCAGGGAGGAGGAGGAGGAGGAAGAAAGCGGGGGGAGCAAGAGGGGCAGGGAGGGGAGGAGGGGTCTCGGGCAGCCCCTTTCCCTCTCCCCTCCTGCACTCACCTGTGGTGCCCCGACCCCTCTCTCTTGGGGGCAGACGGGCAGAAGGCTGGGCCCAGGCCCCCTCGGCCCGAGAGTGGCGGGCTGCGGCCTGTCCATCTGTCTGGAGGCCCGTCCACCCAGCCCCTTCCTCAGTCTCCACCTCCGGACCCCTCAGCACCCACTCCTTCCCTCCCTCCATCCTCCCGGCCGGTCCTCCCTCCCCGCACTTCCAATCTGGTTTCTATAGAAACCAGATTAGCAGCGGGGGACTCTCTCACACACACGTACACACACACACACACACAACTTGAATTCCAGCGCTTGGCAGGGCTCCCCGTCCCCGCCTCACTTCGCCCCCGTGCCGCCTGCCCGTCCCCGAGGCCTCTCCGGCTCTCGCTGACCCCGTCCTCGGTTCTCCCGAGCCCTCGTCCCCCGGACCCCCTCCACCACCCCAGCGCTCCTCCATCATCCCCCTCCTCCTCCCTGCCTCTCCTCCTGAGCGGGCTCTCCCATTCTCTCCCACTGTCCCTCTCTCCTGGACGGGGCAGTGCTCTTCTAGGACAGAGGGGTGTCCCCCCCAACCCCCGTATTGCAATATACCCGTTGCTGTGGCAAGGGGCAGGGGGCTGCAGGGGAAGCTACAGGGGCAGACGCAGGGAGAGCGGTGGGGCCGGGGTGGGGGGCGAGGGAGGGGGCACTGCAGGGGGAGGCACAGGGAGAGCCCCAGTGGGCCCGAGTCCAACCTGGGCTCTGGGTGTATTTTCCCAACCGCTTAGTACGGTGCTCAGCGTACAGTAAGGGCTTAGTAAATATGACTGAAAGAATAAATGAATGAACTCAGCTCCTTGGCCAAACCCTCCATCACTCCCAAGCAGTGAGGGGCTCCATAGGGTTCTCGTGGCTTCTGGAAGGGCCCTGAGACCACCCAGCAGTCATCCAGAATGGCGGAGTTGGGGTCGGGGGAAGAAAAGGGAGAGGCACGACACAGTCTTTCCAGCCCCACGTGGGAGGAGACTCGGACACCCTGGGGGGCTGCAGGGGCTGCTGGCAAGATGGGGAGAGGAGCTCCACTGCGGCTTACAAAGTAGTCCTGGAGACCCCAGTTCAAAGCTCCCTGGCTGGTTGGACTCCTGGAAGGCTGAAAAGCGGTGGAAGTGCAGGAGGTAGGAAGGATGGGAAGACCGGGGGAGCTGGAAAGGGGACGGAGCTGGGAAGGACGGGGCCGGGGGGCGTCCCAGGGGCTAGAAGGAAGAGCTGGAGACTGGAGAGCATTTAGTTTGGAACTGATGCTTTCCTCTGTGGCTTTTTCCTACCCCAAGCAGCTCCCCCTGGCACTTCAACTTGTCAACCTGCACTGGCCTGCACTGCACTGGCACAGTCTTTTAGACTGTGAGCCCACTGTTGGGTAGGGACTGTCTCTATATGTTGCCAATTTGTACTTCCCAAGCGCTTAGTACAGTGCTCTGCACATAGTAAGCGCTCAATAAATACGATTGATGATGGCCCCAACCCCGCCCACAGCAGGCCCCGCCCCAGCCCCAAGCCCACCCCCAGGAGACCCCGCCCCAGGTTCCCACCCAGCTCCTAACAGGACCCACCCCAGCCCTCCACTAAACCCTAACCCCAGGCTCCAGCTCCCTAACTAGCCCAACCCCAGGCCCCAGCAGGCCCCACCCCAGAGCTATTCATTCAATCATATTTATTGAGCGCTTTCTGTGTGCAGAGCACTGTACTAAGCGCTTGGGAAGTACACGTCGGCAACATATAGAAACGGTCCCTACCCAACAACGGGCTCACACAAACAAGCCACAGGACAAACTCATTCTTCTATATGCATGATTCCCACATCCCTCTCTCCATTCATTCATTCAATCAATCGTATTTATTGAGCACTTTCTGTGTGCAGAGCACTGCACTACGCGCTTAATTCTCCAGCCCTGAACTTTGCACATAGTAAGCGCTCAATAAATACGATTGATGATGATGATGATGATGATCTCAAATTTCCCTCTGCCTTCAGAATATCTTTACTTGGATATCCCACTGACCGCTCAAACTGGCCATACAAAACAGAACTCCTCATCTTCCCATGTAAACTCCGTCCTTCTCCTAACTTACCCATAACTGTTGACAACACCGTCATCTTCTCTGTCTCAAAAGCTTATAACCTTGGCAGTACTCTTGACTCATCTCTCAGTCTGTCACGAAATCCTTTCAGTTCTCCTTTCATAACATCTCTAGAATCCATGCTTCCCTCTTCATCCAAACTGCTAGCTTGCTGATTCAGGCACTTAACATCTCCTGCCTTGACTACTGCATCGGCCTCCTTGCTGACTTCTGTTTCCTGTCTCTCTCCACTCCAGTTCATACTTCGCTCTGCGGTCCATGTCATTTTTCTGAAAAACCGTACAGTCCACATCTCCCAATTTCTCAAAAACCTCCAGTGTTGCCCATCCACCTCTGCAACAAACAGAAACTCCCTACCATCGGCTTTAAGGCACTCAATCAGCTTTCCCTCTTCCTACCTTACCTCACTGATCTACTACAACTCAACCCACACACTCCATCCCTCTTACATCAGCCTCATCTGTCCCACCACTGTTTCTCGTCCATCAACTTCCTCCGGCCTGTAATTCCCTCCCTCTTCATATCTGACTCCCCCAACCTCCAGAACCTTCCTAAAATCACATCTCGAATTAAATCGTATTTATTGAGCACTTACTGTGTGCAAAGCAAGAGCTAAGCTCTTATTTCCCCTACTCGCCCTTCCCTCTCCGTTGACTATTCATTTAGCTTTCCCAAGTGCTTAGTACAGTGCTCTGCACACAGTAAGTGCTCAGTAAATATAATCGATCGATTAACTGGAGAGGAGGAAATAGCAACAGTATTTAAGACCTTGTGAGCAGAGGGCTGTACTGAGCGCTGGAAGAAGAGGATAAAGAAGGGGATGGGCAGGGTTGGGGGGAGGCAGAGGGGTTCAGCATGGGAACGGGAAGGGGTGAGGCCAATTGGCAAGGGCAAGAGTGGATGAGCTCATGGGGAAACCATCTGCCCAGGGGCAGGACCCACTCACTACCTGTGAAGGTGTGGTTGAGGAGGGCTGTGCCCAGAATTCATTCTGCCCTGAAGCAAGGAAAAGCCATGAAAGATGTGGAGGGGAGCTCTTGGGAGCAGTGGTGGGGGGTGGGATGGGGGGGTAAAATTGACTAAAAGGACAAGGGAGAGCTTCAAGGAGTAGGAGGGAGAGAGGACAGGCCAGAGAAGAGTCTCAGGAGCAGGAGGGGGAGAGAACAGGCCATGGGAGAGCCTCAAGGAGTATGGGAGTATGAAGGCAAGAGGAAAAGCCAGGGGAGAACTTCAGGAAGGTAAGGACAGGCCAGGGGAGACCCTCGGGGAGTATGAGGGTAAGAGGGAAGAGCCAGGGGAGAGCTTCAGGGAGCAGCAGGGTGAGCGGAAAAGCCACGGGAGACCCTCAGGAGCTGAAAGGAGAGAGGACAGGCCAAGGGAGAACTTCAGAGAGTAGGAGGGGAGCAGGACAGGGAGCAGGGAGCAGGACAGACCAAAGGCCGGTGAAAGGATCACCAAAGTCCAGCCACAGTCCAGTCTTACAATGTGCCACAAACCAGTCTAGCCACAAGACCCGGAGAGCTGAGCCAGCCAGAAGGGGAGTTCTGGTCTGATCCCCAAGACCTTTCAGTGCTCACGAATTTGCCACCACCTAGGCTGCCCCAACCCCCTAAAAGCCAGTCTCGCTAGGTCACTGGGGCCCCCCCAAGCTGCTTTCCCATCAGGCATGCTAACTCCCCACATCCTGATGTCTGCCCACCTCTGAGTCTCCCCCTCCCAACAGCTCCCAGCCCCGCCAAGTCCTGCCAGGCCCTCTGCCGTGCCCTCCGCCCCCTCCGGGAGAGCCGCCGGGATACAAAGACGTGGTTTTGCTTGTTTCCTGAGGTGGCACATTCTCCCAGCTTGAGGGCTGGCAGGCGGCGGCTGGTCGGGGGGTGGCTGGGCTGGCAGGGGCTGGGCTAACAGGCGGCAGGGAGCAGATGGGGGTGGGACACAGGGCTGGAGGGGTAGGGCCTTGTGGTCTCAGCTCTGGGAAGGCCCTCGGACCCTAAGTGGAGAAAGAGGAGCTAAGAAACTGGACAACTTCTTCATTACCTTCAAAATGCAGAGAAATCCCCCAGCTCTTGCTCCTCTCCCACACTGCCTCAGCCCTGCCCACTTTCCAATTGTTCTCAGCTTCTGTCCCCCTATCCCTAGTGCCCCAGCCTCTGCACCTCTCTAAAAGCCAGTCTCGCTAGGTCACTCTGGCCTCCCGAGCAGGGGAAGCAGCGTGGCTCAGTGGAAAGAGCACGGGCTTGGGAGTCAGAGGTCATGGGTTCTAATGTCGGCTCTGCCACTTGTCAGCTGTGTGACTTTGGACAAGTCACTTAACTTCTCTGTACCTCTGTTACATTATCTGTAAAATGGGGATTAAGACTGTGAACCCCACGTGGGACAACCTGATCAGTTGTATCCTCCCCAGCGCTTAGAACAGTGCCTTGCACATAGTAAGCACTGAACAAATGTCATTATTGGTATTATTATTCTTTTATTAATTACCCTCAGCTACTGTCCCCCATCCCTAGTGCCCCAGCCCTTGCCCCAACATTGCCACCAGTCCCCACCCCTCCTCCTGGTGAATTGGGCCAGAGGCACCTTCACAGAGCAAGGAAGAGGGGTTGATGGAGGAGGGAAGGGGACGGGGGAAGAAGGAAGGGAGGAAGAAGAGGACAAGGACTCTGCACACGGTAAAAGCTCCATAAATGCCATCGATTGACTGACTGATCGACAGACAAGGAAGGTGAGCAGGGTGGGAAGAGAAGAGAGGAGGGGGGAGAAGGGAAGAAGGATGATGGTGGAGGGAGGAGAGAGAAAGAGGAAGCAGAGCCAATCAATCAATGGTCTTTATTGAACATTTCCTATGTGCATAGCACTGTACTAAGCCCTTGGGAGTGTACCATACAGCCTTGTTGGTAGACACAATCACTGTCCAAAAGGAGTTTACAATCTACAAGTCAGTGTCAGTCAGTCACATGTATTGAGGGCTTACTGTGTGCAGAGCACTGTACAAAGCACTTGGGAGAGAACTATATAACAATATAACAGACACCATCCTTTCCCACATCCAGTTTACAATCTAGTGGGAGAGACAGACAAGGAGAGAGAGGCACCAAAATAGATTAGAGATCGGGGAAATAGCAGCATGTACAACTATGGACATGAGTATAAGAGAAGCAGTGTGGCAAAATGGAAAGAACATGGGCTTTGGAGTCAGAGGTCATGGCTTCAAATCCCTACTCCGCCAATTGTCAGCTGTGACTTCGGGCAAGTCACTTCACTTCTCCGGGCCTCAGTTCCCTCATCTGTAAAATGGGGATTAAGACTGTGAGCCCCACGAGGGACAACCTGATCACCTTGTCACGTCCCCAGCGCTTAGAGCAGTGCTTTGCACATAGTAAGTGCTTAATAAAAATGCCATCATTATTGAGGGGCTGGGGTGAGTAAGGAAGCGCTTAAGGGGTGCCCTGCCCAGCTCGTGGTGTGCAACCAAGTTCCGGGAGCTGAGTGAGGGGCTGCCGGGCTGCCCGGCCCGGGGTCAAGGGGAGGGGGCGAGGAGCTGCCCCCTCCCCGCCCGGCCCCCACCCCACCTTGCTCCGAGGGGCCGAGTGGCCCAGGCGCCCTGCTTTGCTTGGACGGGACCCGGGCTGCCTCGCCCGCGGGGAGCCGCGTGGGCAGTCCTGGCCGCCAGGGCCCAGGAGAAATTCCCGGAATCGATACGGGGGCCGGTCAGGGCGGGCCTGACTTGGGGCGGGGGGCGGGGGGTGTGACCGAAGTGTGTGTGTGTGTGTGTGTGTGTGTGTGTGTGTGTGTGTGTGTGTGTGAGAGAGAGAGAGAGAGAGAGAGAGAGAGAGAGAGAGAGAGAGAGAGAGAGAGAGAGAGAGAGAGAGTGCTTTGGGGGGGCGGGGCCGTGCTGATTGTGGGAGAGTAAATTGGCCAAAGTTTTTGGGTTTTTTTTCTTTTTGGATGGTATTTGTTAAGCGCTTACTATAATAATAATAATGATGGTATTTGTTAAGCGCTTACTATGTGTCAAGCACTGGTCTAAGCGCTGAGGGAGATACAAGGTACAAGGCTTGGGCATCACGACTCGCGAAATGATGTCTAGCGGTCTGGGCAGCCAAAAACTTACGCTGTGAGTGGTCTCTCCCCTCCCCACACTCACCCCCGCCCCTTTCTTTAAAGAATGTAAATAGCTGGCTGACAATTACCACTTAGGTGGACTAGGTGATGATGATGATGATGATGGCATTTGTGAAGCGCTTACTATGTGCAAAGCACTGTTCTAAGCGCCGGGGAGGTTACAAGGTGATCAGGTTGTCCCAGGTGGGGCTCACAGTCTTAATCCCCATTTTACAGATGAGGTAACTGAGGCCCAGAGAAGTGAAGTGACTTGCCCAAAGTCACACAGCTGACAAGTGTGAGCCCACTGTTGGGTAGGGACCGTCTCTATATGTTGCCAACTTGTACTTCCCAAGCGCTTAGTACAGTGCTCTGCACACAGTAAGCGCTCAATAAATACGATTGAATGAATGAATGAATGAAAAGTGGCGGAGCCGGGATTAGAACCCATGACCTCTGGCTCCCAAACCCGTGTTCTTTCCACTGAGCCACGCTGCTTCCCTTGGGGGTCGGGGGAGGGGAACGTGTGCACACAGAGGACTGCAGCGTGGGTCAGTGGAAAGAGCACGGGCTTAGGAGTCAGAGGTCATGGGTTCAAACCCTAGCTTCGCCAATTGTCAGCTGTGTGACTCTGGGCAAGTCACTTCACTTCTCTGTGCCTCAGTTACCTCATCTGTAAAATGGGGAAGACTGTGAGCCCCCCGTGGGACAACCTGATCACTCTGTACCCTCCCCAGCGCTTAGAACAGTGCTTTGCACATACTAAGCGCTTAATAAATGCCATCATCATCATCATCAACTGAGGGGGTCACAGTGGGCTAGCATGGTACTAGCAGGGCCACAGTTGCAGAGAGTGAGAGCGCTACAAGGTGTAGCTGGGAATAATAATAATAATGATGCTATTTATTAAGTGCTTACTTTGTGCAAAGCACTGTTCTAAGTGCTGGGGAAGTTACAAGGTGATCAGGTTGTCCCTCGGGGGGGCTCACAGTCTTCGTCCCTTTTTTACAGATAAGGGAACTGGGGCCCAGAGAATAATAATAATGATGGCATTTATTACATGCTTACTATGTGCAAAGCACTGTTCTAAGTGCTGAGGAGGTCACAAGGCGATCAGGTTGTCCCACGGGGCGCTCACAGTCTTCATCCCCCTTTTACAGATGAGGGGACTGAGGCACAGAGATGTGAAGTGACTTGCCCAAAGTCACCCAGCCGACAATGGGAATGAACTGTAAACTCGTCTTCTAGACTATAATAATTCATTCAATCATATTTATTGAGCGCTGACTGTGGGCAGAGCACTGTACTAAGCGCTTGGAAAGTACAATTCAGCAACAAATAAAAACAATCTCTGCCCACAACAGGATCACAGTCTAGAAGTGGGGAGACAGGCATCAAAAAAAGTAAGTAGGCATAAATAGCATCAATATAAATAAACAGAATTATAGGTATATACACATCATTAATATAAATAAATAGAATTATAAATATGTACATATATACACAAATGCTGTTGAGGGGGAGGGAGATGGAGCAAAGGGAAGAGAAGCAGCGTGGCTCGGTGGAAAGAGCACGAGCTTGCAAGTCGGAAGACGTGGATTCTAATACCGGCTCCACCACTTGTCTGCTGTGTGACCTTGGGCAAGCAACTTAACTTTTCTGTGTCTCAATTACCTCATCTGTAAAATGGGGATTAAACTGTGAGCCTCACGTGGGACAACCTGATTACCTTGTATCTACCTCAGCGCTTAGACCAGTGCTTGGAACATAGTAAGCGCTTAACAGATACCATAATTATTATAATTATTATTAAAGGGAGTGAGTCAGGGTGATGGGGAGTGGAGGGGGAGCAGAGGAAAAGGGGGGCTTAGTCTGCGAAGGCCTCCTGGAGTCAGGGAAGGCTCTCCTGGGCTGGGGCTCCTACGGGCCGGCCTGTTTGAGTTGGCCTCCAACTGCTGGATAACTCGTCACCACCTCCCCGAAGCCCTAATTAGCTGGGATAAACTTTTTACACTAAAAATGTTCATTTAGGACACTGCCCCTTTCCCAGCCGTCCTGAGCCAATGGCAGCAGCGGGCAGGCAGAGAAGAGCCAGCAGGCAGGTTGCTGTCTCCAATTTTAGGTCACTGGTTCTAATCCCAACTCCGCCACTTGTTTGCTGTGTGACCTTCAGTAGGTCACTTCACTTCTCTGGGCCTCAGTTACCTCAGACTGCGAGCCTCATGAGGGGCAGGGACTGTGTCCAACCCAATTTGCTTATATCCACCGCAGCACTTAGTACAGTACCTGGCACATAGCAAGCACTTAACAAATACCATAATAATAATTATTATTATAATTCTGGGCACTGACAAGGGGCTCCTGGCTATGAACAACGGAAAGCAACAGAGTGGCCATCTGAGCCTCCAGCTCGAACTTGGTGTTCAAATAATGATGTCTTCAAAGTTTCTTTTCTTTCCCCTTAGGGCCTGGCCCCACTGGCCTTCGGTGGGGGGCGGAAGTGGGGATGGGTGCGGGCTTCAGGGGAGAAAAGAGAGTGAGGCCTGGTGGAAATGGCTCGGGCTCAGAGTCAGGAGCGTGGGGTTCTAGTCCTGGCTCTGCCACTGCCTGCAGTGTGACCTTGGGCAAGTTACTTAATAATAAGGATAATCATGATAATAATAATTGTGGTATTTGTTAAGCACTTACTATGTGTCAGGCACTGGGATGGGTACAAGGAAATCGAGTTGGACACAATCCATGTCCCACAAAGTCCTCACAGTCCTAATCCCCATATGACAGATGAGGGAACTGAGGCACAGAGAAGTGAAGTGACCTACCCTAGGTCACACACACACAAGTGGGGGATCCAGGATTAGAAGCCAGGTTCTTCTGACTCCCAGACCAAGCAAACTCTCTGTGTCTCAATTTGCATTTGGATTTGAACGCTTTTTTCACCCCTCCCTCAGCCCCATAGCACTTATTCATTTGTTCAATCATATTATTGAGCGCTTACTGTGTGCAAAGCACTGTACTAAGTGCTTGGGAGAGTACAATATAACAACAGACACATTCCCTGTCAAGAGGGGGAGACAGACATTAATATACATAAATAAATATACAGATATATACATACGTATCTTTAAATCCTATATTATAAATTATTTATTAATATTATTAATGATAATAATGATGACATTTATTAAGCACTTACTATGTGCACAGCACTGTTCTAAGCACTGGGGAGGTTAATGTCTGTCTTCCCCTCTGGATTGTAAGCTCATTGTGGTCAGGGAACATATCTGCTAATTCTGCTGTATTGTACTCTCCTAAGCACATAGTACAGTGCTCTGCACATAGTTAATGCTCAAATACCATTGATTGATTGATCCATTATTTATTCATTCATTCAATCATATTTATTGAGCATTTACTGTGTGCAGTGCACTGTACTAAGCACTTGGGAAGTACAAATTGGCAACATATAGAAACGGTCCTTACCCAACAACTGGCTCACAGTCTACAAAACAAGTAGATAGGTATCAATACCATCAGAATAAATAGAATTATAGCTATATACACATCATTAATAAAATTAATAGAGTAATAAATATGTACAAATATACACAAGTGTTGTGGGGAGCGGAAAGGGGTAGGGCAGAGGGAGGGAGGGAGGTGATGGGGAGGGGAGGAGGAGGAGAGGAAATGGGGGGTTCAGTCTGGGAAGGCCTCCTGGAGGAGGTGAGCTCTCAGTAGGGCTTTGAAGGGAGGAAGAGAGCTAGTTTGGTGGATGTGTGGAGGGAGGGCATTCCAGGCCAGGGGAAGGACGTGGGCCGGGGGTCGATGGCGGGACAGGTGAGAAGAGGCCCAGTGAGGAGGTTAGCGGCAGAGGAGCGGAGGGTGTGGGCTGGGCTGTAGGAGACAAGGGAGGTGAAGTAGGAGGGGGCGAGGTGATGGACAGCCTTGAAGCCGAGAGTGAGGAGTTTTTGCTTGATTTGTAAGTTGACAGGCAACCACTGGAGGTTTTTTAGGAGGGGAGTGACATGCCCAGAACGTTTCTGTACAAAGACAATCCAGAAAGCAGAGTGAAGTATAAACTGAAGCGGGGAGAGACAGGAGGATGGGAGATCAGAGAGGAGGTTGATGCAGTAATACAGTCGGGATAGGATGAGAGATTGAACCAGCAGGGTAGCGGTTTGGATGGAGAGGAAAGGGTGGATCTTGGCGTTGTTGCGGAGGTGGGACCGGCAGTTTTTGGTGACGGATTGGATGTGAGGGGTGAACGAGAGAGCAGAGTCGAGGAAGACACCAAGGTTGTGGGCTTGTGAGACGGGAAGGATGGTAGTGCTGTCAACAGTGATGGGAAAGTCAGGGAGAGGGCAGGGTTTGGGAGGAAAGATAAGGAGTTCAGTCTTGGACATATTGAGTTTTAGATGGTGGGCAGACATCCAGATGGAAATGTCCTGAAGGCAGGAGGAGACACGAGCCTGAAGGGAGGGAGAGAGAGCAGGGGCAGAGATGTAGATTTGGGTGTCGTCAGTGTAGAGATGATAGTTGAAGCCGTGGGAGTGAATGAGTTCACCAAGGGAGTGAGTGTAGATAGAGAACAGAAGGGGACCAAGAACTGACCCTCGAGGAACCCCTACAGTAAGGGGATGGGAGGGGGAGGAGGAGCCCGCAAAAGAGACTGAGAATGAATGGCCGGAGAGATAAGAGGAGAAACAGGAGAGGATGGAGGCCCACGTCATCCCCCGGGCCTGGAATGCCCTCCCTCTGCCCATCCGCCAAGCTAGCTCTCTTCCTTCCTTCAAGGCCCTGCTGAGAGCTCACCTCCTCCAGGAGGCCTTCCCAGACTGAGCCCCTTCTTTCCTCTCCCCCTCGTCCCCCTCTCCATCCCCCCGCCTTACCGCCTTCCCCTCCCCACAGCACCTGTATATATGTATATATGGTTGTACATATTTATTACTCTGTTTATTTATTTATTTATTTATTTTACTTGTACATTTCTATCCTACTTATTTTATTTTGTTGGTATGTTTGGTTCTGTTCTCTGTCTCCCCCTTTTAGACTGTGAGCCCACTATCGGGTAGGGACTGTCTCTATGTGATGCCAATTTGTACTTCCCAAGCGCTTAGTACAGTGCTCTGCACATAGTAAGCGCTCAATAAATACGATTGATTGATTGATTGATTGATTGGAGTCTGTGAAGCCAAGGTCGGATAGCATGTTGAGGAGAAGGGGGTGGTCTACAGTGTCGAAGGCAGCTGAGAGGTTGAGGAGGATGAGGATAGAGTAGGAGCCGTTGGATTTGGCAAGCAGGAGGTCACTGGTGACCTTTGAGAGGGTAGTTTCGGTGGAATGTAGGGGACGGATTGGAAGGGGTCGAGGAGAGAGTTGGCGTTGAGGAATTCGAGGCAGCGGGTGTAAACGACTCATTCAAGGAGTTTGGAAAGGAATGGTAGGAGGGAGACAGGGTGATAACTAGAAAGGGAGGTGGGGTCAAGAGAGGGTTTTTAATATTTACTATAATATATAATATAATAATATTTAATATTTATATTAATGTCTGTCTTCCCCTCTACACTGTAAGTTCCTTATGGGCAGGGAACAGGTCTGCCAACTCTATTGTCTTGTACTCTCCCAAGTACAGTGCTCTGCAAACAATCAGTGCTCAATAAATATAATTGATTGATTGATTGATTATTTGCCCATGTAACAGTGTGAGCCCCAGCGTGGGACAGGGACTGTGTCTGACCTAATTATCCTGTTTCTACCACAATCCTTGGCACATAGTAAATGCTTAATAATCACTACCATCATTATTATTCATTCATTCATTCCATCGTATTTATTGAGCACTTACTGTGTGCAGAGCACTGTACTAAGCACCTGACACAATTTTATAATAATTAGACTGTTTAATAATAATTTTATTAATAAATTAATTGATAAAATTAATAAATTAAAATTAATTTTATTAATCAATAAGAAAAGTAATGTATTGTTCTACAAACGATATAATATGTAATGTATTTATGTATTATATAAGTATAAATAATAATAAATAAATTATTGATGAAGAAATTAATAAATACAATTTAAAATGCTATTTTTATCATAAACGGGGGGAGGGCCATGATGGGAGCAGGGCTTGGGTGGGGGCAGTTATTTCTCCAGTTCCTTAGAAACCTCTCTAACCAGCTCCATTCAGTCTCGCAACTCATTCCCTTCATCCCAGGCCCCCTACCTCCTCCTCTGTCACCCCGCTACCCCCAACCCACTATTTGCCCTGGCCCCCCAGCTCTACAGTGCAGTGTGATCTACTGAAAACAGCATGGAGTGGGAGACCCAGGTACTTGCCCCAGCTCAGCTACGTGACCTTGGGCAAATCACTTACCCTCTCTGGGGCTCAACTTCCTCTTCTGTAAAATGGAAATGAGATCCTACTCTCCCTCCCTCTTAGACTGAGAGAATGCTAAGTAAACCCCAGAATTATTATTGGGGACAAAGGTGGCAAGGGCAACAAGCTCACCAATGGGGCCCAGCCTCTCCCACTGACCCTCTGCTCCCCAGGACACCCCGGCTTTAAACACTGGGTCCCTCCCTTCCAGAGCAGAGTAAAGCTGTGGTCAGTGGCCAGCGCTATTCCCCGCTGCACTGCCCCCGCTTTCTTCCGGCACCCCCTCAACTGGTAAGCAGAGAGTTCCAGCCCTCTTGGGAAGCTACTGCCTCAGAGTGGTTCCGGTGGCTGGTGGGGACAAAGCAGGGAGGCCCTGTCCCTTTAACAACCAGGGTCCGCATTGCCAACTAGGCCTCCAGCCTGGACCAGCTGTGGCTTGGCCTGGCTCCCAGGGTGTCCTCTCCAGCTGCCCGAGACCCCACACACCCCTCAAGCCTCCACCACCCAACCTCAGGGACCTGCCTGGGGCCTGTCCCCAGAGGCCGGACCCGGCACGTCCCACGGCCGGCCCCCTAGGCCCTGGGGGAGGGGGACTCCACCTGCTCATCCTTCCCCACCCTTCTCAGGGAGTGGGGTCCAGTCCAACCCTCCCGCCACCCCGGGGTCACTCCACTTGCTTGGTTCCACCAGTTTCTCTGGATTTATCCTGGGTTCTTAGGCAGCAGGCCCAGGGTCAGAATGGAGAGGGGCTGCAGATGCCTTCTTGGGCCCAGGAAGAGACTCGCTCCCAGACCCCATTCCATGAGGTGGCTGCTCTTTCCCTTAAAGTCTGCCTCCCTGCAGACAAGCCTCTATCTGCCCCCCAGCCTATCTCCTTGCCTACCTGTTGGTCTGCCTGACTGCCTCCCTTCCCACCAGTCTACCTGCCCGCCTGCCTGCCTGCCTGCCTGTCTATCTGACTGTCTGGGGGTCTACCTCCCTGCCTGTCTGTCCACCTGCCTGCCTGCCTTTCTGTCTGCCTGTTGGCCTGTACTGGAGGTGGGTGAGGGGAGATAGTGGAGGTGTTGGAGGGAGGGGTTGATGGAGGATTCGTTGCAGGGCAGTGTTAAAGGCTCAGATCCATTCATGAGAGAACCAGCATGGTCTTGTAGAAAAAGCACAGCACTGCAAGTCAAGAGACCTAGGGTCTAATCCCGACTCCAGCACTTGCCTGCTGTATGACCTTAGGCAAGTCACTTCACTTCTCTGTGCTTCAGTGTTCTCATCCGAAAATGGGGATTCACCTGTTATGGTATTTGTTATGTGCTTACTATGTGCCAGGCACTGGGCTAAGCAATGGGGTAGATACTAGACAATCAGGGATAATCAGGTTGAACAGAGTCCCTGTCTCAAATGAGGCTCGCAGTCTAAGTACGATCAATCAATCGATGGTATTTGAGCACAATGCGTGCAGAGCATTAAATTAAGCATTTGAGAGAGTACGATGCAACAGCGTTGGTAAGCATGTTACCTGCCTTCAGTGACCTTACAGGCTGAAGGGGGAGGCAGACATTAATATAAATAAGTTATGGATGTGTACATAAGCGCTGTGAGATTGAGGGTGGGGTAAATATCAAGTGCCCAAAAGGTACAGATCCAAGTGCAGAGTCAGCACAGAAGGGACAGGGAGTCGGGGAACAAGGGGCTTAGTCGCAGAAGGCCTCTCGGTGGAGATGTGACCTTAATAAAGCTTTGAATGAGCGGAGAGGGGTGACCTGGTGAGTATGGAGGGGCAAGGAGTTCCAGGCCAGAGAGAGAGCGTGGGAAAGGGGTCGGTGGTGAGATAGACAAGATCAGGGCAGAGTGAGCAAGCTGGCACTAGAGGAGCTGTGTGTGGGCCGGGTTGTAGTAGATCAGTGAGGTAAGAGAGGAAAGGGTGAACTGATTGAGTGCTTTAAAGCCAGTAGTAAGGAGTTTCCATTTGACATGGAGGTGGGTGGAAGTTCTTGGAACTGGAAGTTCTTGTGGAGTCGGGAGACATGGACTGAATGTTTTTTTTAGAAAAATGATCTGGACAGCAGAGCCAACTGTGGACTGGAGTGAAGAGAGGCAGGAAGCAGGGAGGTCAACGAGGAGGCAGATGCAGTTGTCAAGGTGGGATAGGATAAGTGCTTGGATCAGTGTAGTAGCAGTTTGGATGGAGAAGAAACGGCAGATTTGTTGACAGATTGAATGAAAGAGACAAGTCAAGTATAATGCCAAGACTGTGGGCTTGTGAGACAAGGAAGATAGTGGTGCTATCTACAGTGATGGGAAAGTCACGGGGAGGACAGAGTTCGGGTGAGAAGATGAGTACTATTTTGGACATGTTAAATTTCAGATGTCAGTGGGACATCCAAACAGAGATATCCTGAAGGCAAGAGGAAATGTGAGACTGGATAGAAGGAGATGTAGATGTAGATGTAGATGTAGGGGTTAGAGATGTAGATTTGAGAATCACCTGCAGAATGATGGGAGTCAAAGCCATAGGAGTGAATGAGTTCTCCAAGAGGGTGGATGTAGATGGAGAATAGAAGGAGACCCAGAACTGAGCCTTGAGGGACTCCCCATAGTTTGGGGGTGGGAGGCAGAGGAGAAACCTGTGAAAGACCCTAATCCCCATTTCACAGATGAGGAAACTGAGGCCCAGAGAAGTGAAGTGACTTGCCCAAGGTCACACAGCAGACAAGTGGTAGAAAGGGGATTAGAACGCAGGCCCTCTGAATCCCAGACCAAGGCTCTTTTTCACTAGACTGTGATGCTTCCTACTGTTATCCCTCCCCCATAGCCTGTGAGTTGTGAGTCCCACATGGGACAGGGACTATGTCCAATTTACTTATATTATATGTACCCTGGTGCTTAGCAGAGTGCTTGGCACATATTCATTCACTCATTCATTCATTCATTTATTCAATCATATTTATTGAGTGCTTATTGTATGCAGAGCACTGTACTAAGTGCTTGGGAGAGTACAATATCATAATAAGCAGACACATTCCCTGACCACAGTAAGCTTACAGTCCAGAGGCAGAGACAAACATTAATATAACTAAACAAATGACAGATATGGACAAAAGTGCTGTGGGGTTGGGAGGAGGGGATGAATGAAGGGAACAAGTCACGGCGACACAGAAGGGAGAGGGAGAGAGGAAAGAAGGGCTAAGTCAGGGAAGGCGTCTTGAAGGAGATGTGCCTTCAACAGGGCTTTAAACCGGGAGAGAGTCATTTGTCTGTCGGATGTGAGGAGGGAGGGCGTTCCAGACCAGAGGCAGGACCTGGAGAGAGGTTGCTGGTGAGATTAATGAGATCGAGGTACAGCGAGACGGTTAGCATTACAGGAGCGAAATGTGTGGCCTGAGTTGTAGTAGGAGAGTGGTGAGGCGAGGTAGAAGGGGGCAAGGTGATTGAGTGCTTTAAAGCCAATGGTGAGGAGTTTTTGTTTGATGCGGAGGTGGATGGGCAATGATTGGAGTTTCTTGAGGAGCGGGGAAACACGGCCTGAATGTTTTTGTAGAAAAATGATCCAGGCAGCAGAGTGAAGTATGGACTGAAGTGGGGAGAGACAGGAGGCAGGGAGGTCAACATCGAGGTTGATACAGTAATCAAGGTGGGGGAACCATTACTATTATTATTATTGTTATTCCAGTTGACTCCCTACACACACCCAGGACCCATACACCATAGCAGCCCCCACCCTATCCCATGGCTTTTTGCTTCCTCTTCTAACCCTCGCCCCGCCAACAGCCCCTGCTTCCCTCCCCCCGCCAACTACATCCCTTAAGACATGCCACCTGCACAACAACCTGAGCTATTCCCACATGGTAGAGGGATAACCAGGTTGTCTCCAGTTGGCCCCAGGGTCTGCTGGGCTTTGTAGTCCCCACAATTGCAGGGGCAGTTGTGTGTAACACTGTGAAGTCAGAACCCCCCTGAGTTGCTACCCCCAACGGTTGGTCACCCAGATGGCCAGACTGGGCCCGTGCCTGTGCCTTCACTCACATCCAAGGCTGACACCAGGGCATCTCTCCACCACACCTCTGCAAGTACTCACAAACCTGCTCACCATGCCCAGCCTGCCCAGCATGCAAACCCGTGTCTACATGTGGCCACTGGCTGGTGCCCAACCACGGCCCCTGCCCCCTCCAGTGAGGGACGGAAGATGGAGGAGCCTGACCATTGACTTGGGAGGTGGGGGACCACTTTACCTGGACTGATAAAAGTCTTTCCTCTCAGCAGAGCCCAGACTCTGAAAGACAAACAGACAGACACGACCACTTAGTGTCACCCGACCCGGAAGGCCCCCAATCGGGGGCCGGCTGGTTGGCAGGGGAAGGTAGCCCGAAGCTCTAAAGGCACGAGAAGGCAGGAAGAACTGGGCTCTGGACCAGGCAGTGGGCGGGCGGAACAGTTTGATCCAGGACTCTCCACACAGCAGAGCTCAGTAAACATCATTGATTGACTGATTGATTGATTGATTGGTCGTCCAAGAAGCCGGGAGGAACAGTGCTCAGGGGGATGCTGAGTGGAGTTCTGGTTACCCACTCTGCCCTCCTCCCTCTCCCCCTCCCCACCTCCCCACACCCCTTTCTCCAGCTTCCCTCCGCCCGGGCTCCTGATGCC
This sequence comes from Tachyglossus aculeatus, assembly GCF_015852505.1. Classification (NCBI taxonomy): domain Eukaryota; kingdom Metazoa; phylum Chordata; class Mammalia; order Monotremata; family Tachyglossidae; genus Tachyglossus; species Tachyglossus aculeatus. The sequence goes on along the minus strand of NC_052086.1, from coordinate 46,139,986 downwards.
AAACCCACGGCGCCGGTGATAGCAGGATTGGGGTGGGGTCGCTGCGAGGGAGATGCTGGGAGGGGGATACTGGGAGGGGGACGCCGCAGTCCTGGAGTGGGGGGGGTGGTCTGGAGCTCTGAGGGGGATAAGCTCCAGGTTGTGTGTGATGCCACCACGCCATCCCGTGGGTCTGGCGTGTGCCCATCACTTGATGACTGGCAGAGGGGAGACCGGTATAAGCGAGTGCCATTAATACCCCAGCACCAATCCCACGCCTGACTGCGCCCCAACTCTGGGGTGCCCCACCCCCCTACCCCTGCCCCGGGGCTCCCACCTCTGCCCCCACCCCCAATCCTGCCCCCCAGGATAGGGATAGGATAGGGATAGGACCCTTCAGCCCCCACTCAAGGAAGAGGGTGGGACAAGAATTCCCTCAGTCTTTCACGGGTCAAGCCAGGGGATGGGGCCTACCCGGGAGTCCCAGGGGACGGGGACCGGAGGGAGCCCTCCCTGCCCTGGCACAAAACGTGCCCAAGGGCCCGGGGCAGAGAGGACGGAAGGATGGACGGACAGAGGGGGGCACGGACCAAACCTCAGCTTCCTCCGTCAGATGCTTTGTGCTCCACGGTCGCCCCGCCACAGGGGGAGGGAGCCCGCGGCCAGCAAGGCCGGAGGAAGGGGTCGTGGGATCGTGTGCCCGGGGGGCCCGGGGGTCCGGGGGTCCCGGCAGGAACGGGCAGAGACGAGGGGAGAGGCCGGGAGCGCGGCCGGGGCCGGGAATGGGAATGTTGTAGTTGCCAGGCTGGTTGCCAGGCGATGACCGGACGTCCACCGGAGCCGGCTCGGTGAGGGGCAGGGGGCAGCGGAGGGACATTCATTCAATCGTATTTATCGAGCGCTTACTGTGTGCAGAGCACTGTACTAAGCGCCTGGGAAGTACAAGTCGGCAACATATAGAGACGGTGCCTACCCAACAACGGGCTCACAGTCTAGAAGGCCTCCAGGTGGCCTTCCCAGACTGAGCCCCTTCCTTCCTCTCCCCCTCGTCCCCCTCTCCATCCCCCTCATCTTACCTCCTTTCCTTCCCCACAGCACCTGTATATATGTATATATGTTTGTACATATTTATTACTCTATTTATTTATTTATTCGACTTGTACATATCTATTCTATTTATTTTATTTTGTTAGTATGTTTGGTTTTGTTCTCTGTCTCCCCCTTTTAGACTGTGAGCCCACTGTTGGGTAGGGACTGTCTCTATATGTTGCCAACTTGTACTTCCCAAGCGCTTAGTACAGTGCTCTGCACACAGTAAGTGCTCAATAAATACGATTGATTGATTAGAAGGGGGAGACAGACAACAATACAAAACATGGAGACAGGTGTCAAAATCGTTAGAATAATAATAATAATAATATGCACATCATTAACAAAATAAATAGAGGGACAGCGGACAATGGGCAGGGGCAGCGGAGAGCTCGTTGTGGGCCAGAGAACGTGTCTGTTTATTTTTGTATTCTCCGAAGTGCTTAGTACAGGGCTCTGCACACAGTAAGCGCTCAATAAACAGGACTGACTGAATGAATGAATACCAACTCTGTTATATTGTTATATTGTACTCTACCAAGCACTTAGTACAGTGCCCTGCACACAATAAGAACTCAATAAACCCGATTGATTAATTGACGGGGGGCAGCAGATTCAATTCAATTCAATCGTATTTACTGAGCGTTTACTGTGTGCAGAGCACTGTACTAAGCGCTTGGGAGAGTACACTACAGCAATAAAGAGAGACAATCCCTGTCCACAAGGAGCTCATGGGAATAGGGAGAGTGGACAGTGGGTAGTGGACAGTGGGCAAGGGGCAGCGGACAGTGGGCAGGGGAAACCTCAAGCAGCATTTGAGCAGCGAATTCTCACAGCTCTCTGGAAGACGGCATCCCTGCTTCTGTACAGGACAACTAGGAGCCGGCCAGAATGACCCTCCCACCTCCGCCCCACACAGCGTGGCTCAGTGGAAAGAGCCGGGGCTTTGGAGTCAGAGGTCATGGGTTCAAATCCTGCCTCCGCCAACTGTCAGCTGTGTGACTTTGGGCAAGTCACTTAACTTCTCTGTGCCCCAGTTACCTCATCTGTAAAATGGGGATTAAAACTGTCAGCCCCCCGTGGGACAACCTGATGCCTTTGTCACCTCCCCAGCACTCAGAACAGTGCCTTGCACACAGTAAGAGCTTAACAAATACCATTATTATTATACACATCGGTAGAGGCTACGAGGGCAAGTAGTCAAGGGGAAGGCTAGGTGGCCCCAGCCCCCTGGGCCTCTGGCTCTTGACTGCCCAAGGTTGGAGACCCGGGGTGGGACGGTAGCACTAGTGATGGCTGTAGCAGTGGACTGACCTTGAAACGTGGCAAGGGGTGAGCTCCTGAGGCCCTGAAGCAGAAGCTGTTAGGATGGATGGGATGGAAGCTCTTCCCCCACATCCCACCTATGCCAGGTCTGAGGGCCCCCCCCAACAAACAAACCCCGAACCCCAGAGGGGGGCTCCATGTCATCCCCAACCCCTCTCCAAATCCCAGCAGCAATGCTTCTGATTCCAGGACCCTGGGGACCGAGGGAGAGGCCAGGGGAGCAAACGGGGGCGCGTGTGCGGGAGAGGGTGCGGGGTGTGTGAGTGTGAGTGTGTGTGTGTCTGCAGCACCCGCCTCACAGCCACACATAGAGTAATCACAGACTATCACAATGGGTGGGAGGGGCCACATTCTAACTCAGCCACTCCTACGTCTATTCGTGCGCCAATCTGAGTATTTACTGAGTACTTATTGTGTATACAACACTGTACTCGGTAAATACTCAGATTGGCGCACGAATATGTGTAGGAGTGGACAGTACAATAGAGTTGGCAGACATGGTCTCTACCTGAGGGAGAACCAACGTTAAAATGAATTACAGCTAGGGGAAGCAGCAGAGTTTTATGGAGATGGACGAAAGTACTGTGGGGCTGGGGGAGGGGTGAGTACCCAAGTGCTCAAAGGGCACAGGCCCAAGTGCCAGAGCTCCACTTGATGCTCAATTCAGTTCTGGATATGTGCTGCATCACCCAGAGTCACCGTGGGTCCCCCAGGGGCATATGCAGAAACTCTGTGTGTGTGTGTGGGTGTGTGGGTGTGTGGGTGCGCGAGCGCACGCACGCACGCCTCTCCATCTTTCCCTCACTTGAATCTGATATGGCTCTGGAATTTTGAAAATGGTAAACGATACTTTAATTCCCTCAAAATTCTACAGCAGTTACAGCAGTAATAAATGCAGGGGGAGACACACATGCTACTCTCTCACTCTCACTCTTTCTCTGTGCCTCACATACAGACACAAACAGACACCCAAAGGCCACCAGAAAGTTCCTCCTTCAGACCGACCACAATATGTCCTGCTACTGCAGTCCCAACTTTTCCCCTGTCTGGTCTCCCGAGGACCAGGGGAGTGACAGGACAGCCTCACAACAGGAAAACGCTGTCTTCCTCAAAGGCAGTTCCCCAACTCATCCTGGTCCCCCTCCTCTTCTGGCCTCCATCCTTAGGCTTTCCCAGAGGCCCTTTTTATGGTATTTGTTAAGCACTTGCTTTGTGTCAAACACTGTTCTAAACACTGGGGAAGGTACAAGTCAATTAGGCAGACACAGTCCCTGTCCCTCATGGGGCTCAGAGTCTCAGTAGACCCCCGTTTCCCTTCCTGGCTATGACTGTAGAGTGCAGCGACCTGGGGCTCAGGCTCTGTAAGAGTAGGGAACATGTCTCGTGCTTCTACAGCCCATTCCCAAACACGGTACATTGCAATTTGCTCCAGGGGTGCTCAGCGCATACCACCACTGTTGTACAGTGCTAAGCGCTTAGTAAAGTGCTCTGCACATAGTAACTGCTCAATAAATACGATTGAATGAATGCTAAGAGTGGCATTCATTATACTGCCAACCCAGGGTCAGTTTCTGTTCCACTCTGATTCCTAGATCTTTTTCCTCCTTTCCCACCAGTCCCTGTGCTAGGTTTCACCCCCCAAATGCACCCCTTGGCCCTGACGAGGAATGCCATCAGGAGGACCATTTGGTTATGTCACCGGGGATCACATTCCACCTACCTGAGGGTTGGCCACCACCTGGCTCAGACTGCCTGCAAATATGGCCTGCCCCATGAGGCCTGAGCCTAAACAGGGCCCATCCTTTCGGGGGTGGCCATTGTCCCGTGGGACCCCACCTGTCTCAGCCCTCCAAGTTGGCACCAGTCACCCCACCCTCTGCACATTGGCCCAAGCAATGGAGTGGCCAGGCCCCTTCTGCCTCCTCTGGTCAATGGCAGTGGTCCGATGTGGCAGGCTGAAGGGCCTGAGTTCAGAACGAGACCCCGCAGTCTCTCCCGTAGCCAGATGTTGACCACGCCCCTGACAAAAGAGAGAAGATGGGCTGGGTCTTCTCCCTGTCCCGGAGCTGGGCCGACCCTGAGCCAGGTTGACCCTGAGTGGTTCTAGGCCCCCCTAGGAGGCAGCCAGGGGTCCACCGGGCTCTCGATGAAGAAGAGGAGACAGACCAGGTCTTCTTCCTGCCCCTGAGCTGGGCCGCCTCTGAGCCAGGCTGCCCAGAGCCAGGCCTGGATGCTTCTAGGCCCTTCTGGGAGGCTGCCCATCTCATCGGCTGGGTGTCCGTGGTTGGAAATTCCCCCGCCCCTCTCCCCCAAACACCAACCCACCCCCTCACCCAGGTACACTCCTATGCTAGTGCTGGACTGGGGCAGGGGTCATGTCTAACAACTGTATTGTGCTCTCCACAATAATAACCTATCAATCCACGATATATTTTAAAATGGTATTTTTTAAGCACTTACCATGTGCCAGGCACTGTACCAAGCGCTGGGGTAGATATAAGATAGTCGGATTGGACGTAGTCCATACAGAGACTGTGAGCCCACTGTTGGGTAGGGACCGTCTCTATATGTTGCCAACTTGTACTTCCCAAGCGCTTAGTACAGTGCTCTGCACACAGTAAGGGCTCAATAAATATGATTGAATGAATGAATGAATGAATGAACTGAGGCACAGAGCGGTTAAGGAACTTGCCCAAGGTCACACAGCAGACAAGTGGCAGAGCCAGGATTAGAACCCAGATCCTTCCTGACTCCCAGGCCCATGGTCTATCCACTAGGCCACACTACTTCTCAAGGGCTTACTGTGTGCCGAACACTGCACTTCCCAAGCGCTTAGTCCAGTGCTCTGCACACAGTAAGCGCTCAATAAATACGATTGAATAAATGAATGAATGTTTGTATGTATTTATTACTCTATTTATTTACTTGTACATATTCTATTTTGTTAATATGTTTTGTTTTGTTGTCTGTCTCCCCCTTTTAGGCTGTGAGCCCACTGTTGGGTAGGGACCGTCTCTAGATGTTGCCAAACTGTACTTCCCAAGCGCTTAGTACAGTGCTCTGCACACAGTAAGCGCTCAATAAATACGATTGAATGAATGAATAAATGCACTAGATGTTTGGAAAAGAACCATACAATAGAGTTGACAAACCACGGTCCCTGCCCACAAGGAGCTCAGAGTCTAGAAAGATATATAATCATCATCATCATCGTGATAGTAGCACGATAGTAATGTTTACTAGGTGCCACACACTGTGCTAAGTGCTGGGGCAGATCAGACACAGTCCCTCTCATGTATGGGGTTTGAAGTCTACGAGGGAGGGAGATCACGTATTTTATCCTGGCATAGTGGATAGAGCATGGGCCCGGGAGTCAGAAGGTCATGGTTGCTGTGAATGGTTGCCATCACTTGTCTGCTGTGTGATCTTGGGGAAGTCGCTTCACTTCTCTGGGTCTCAGTTACCTCAACTGTAAAATGGGATTGCGAATGTGAGCCCCATATGGGGCAGGGACAGCACCCAGTTTGATTTGCTTGTATCCACCCCAGCGCTTTAGTATAATGCCTGGCACATAGTAAACGCTTAACAAATATCATCATTGTTATTATTATCCCCATTTTACAGATGAAGAAACTGAGACAAAGAGAAGCTAAGTGACTTGTCCAAGGTCACAAAGCAGGGAAGTGAAAGCAGGCAGTACTCTAGATGACAAGCTCATTGTAGGCAGCAAACCTGATAACCAACTCAGTTATGTTATACTCTCCCAAGTGCCAGTACAGTGTTCTGCACACAGTAAGCATTCAATAACTACGATTGATTGATTGGAAGTGATGGAGCCAGGATTAGAATTCAGATCTCCTATCTTTCAGTCCTGGGACTTTTCCACTAGACCAAACTCTACCACGGTTACGGATTATGGCAGAAGACAGGACGTTCTGGAGAAAATATATCCACAGAGTTGCTATGAATTGGAAACGACCCAGCACTTGATAATAATAATACTCTACCCAGTGCTTAGTACCACGCTCTGCAGCCAGTAGGCACTCGGAAAATGCCATCAATTTCCCATTAGACTGTAAGCTCCCAATGGGCAGGGATTGTGTTTACCAACTCCATCAAATCTATCAATCATTGGCATTTATTGAGTGCTTATTGTACTAAGTATTTGGGAGAATACAATACAGAAGAGCAGGTAGACATGATCCCTGCCCTCAGGGAGCTTATGGTCTAGTAGGGGAGACAGACCTTAAAATACATTGTAGGTAAAGGAAGCAGCATCCATACTCTCTGAAGAACTTAGTTCAGGGCTGTGCACACCGTAGGTGCTCAGTGAATACCACTGATGATGAATGTTCTTTCCAAAATTCACACTCTGTGTCTGGACACAGAACAGGTAAGTGCACACTTGCATAAGTACCAGCCCTGCCATGCCCACATGTACACACTTGCGCACAGTGTGAGCATGCAGCCAGCCTGCCCACCACACTGCAGGTCCATGCCTTGGCTCCAAGGACCGAGGCCCTGTGAGTCGGGGGCTGCAGGGGGCTGCTGTGATTGACCTGAGCCCCTCTTCACTTGGCAATGCACAGTAGGTCATGAGTCTCAGACAGCTTAGTACAGAGCTCCACATGGCGAGGTGGGGGGATGGGGAGAAGAGGTGCACACTCTGCGTCTTTAACACTAACCTACTCTGTACTTTGAACTCATCTATTTCACCACTGACCCCTTACCCACATCCTCCCTCTGGCCTGGAACTCTCTCCTGCTTCATCTCTGACAGATTACCACTCTCTCCACCTTCAAAGCCTTATTAAAATTACATCTCCTCTGAGAGGCCCTCCCTGACTAGGCCCATTATTTTCCCTCTCCACCCGCTGCTCTGGGTCAACCGTGCACTTGGCTGTGGACCCCTTAAGCACTTTGATGCTCACCCTATTTCCCCAGTGTCTGTCTCCCCCTATAGACCATAACCTCCTTATGGGCAGGGATCGTGTCTACCCACCCTCTTGTATTGTACTCTCCTAAGCACTTAGTACAGTGCTCTGCATACAGTAAACACTCAAATACCATTGACTTATGGATTGACTAAGCCCATTTTGTGGCTGGGCAGACTGAGGCCTCGGGGGAATGCACTCCTATTCATTCATTCATTCAATCGTATTTATTGAGTGCTTACTGTGTGCAGAGCACTGTACTAAGCGCTTGGGAAGTACAAGTTGGCATCTCCTACCCATGGTTTCAGCTTTCTTGGGAACTTTCAACACCCCCCAGACAAGCTCAAGTCCAAGTGAGTCCACTTCAGCAGGCCCAGGGCACCTCCAAACCAACTCTGGGGCCGGAGGAACCGCGGCGGGGTTGGGGGGGCGGTCACGTGGCCTTGTGAGGACAGCATAGGGCTGGGAGTCGGGAGATCTGGGTTCTGGTGTCAGCTCTGCCCCCGGCCTTCTGGGTAACCCTGGACAACTCTCTGAACCTCTCTGGGCCTCAGTTTCCTCCTCTGTCAAACAGGGATCAGTGCCTCAGTTTCTTCCCCTGTCAAATAAGGATCAGTTCCCTGCTCTCCATCTCTCAGACGTGAGCCCCACGTGGAATTGATGGAACCGGGCCTGTGTCCTATCCGATTCTCCTGTACTGCCCCAGCGCCAAGCAGGGAGAAAGTGTGGAACGAGTGCCGTAATTATCTAAGCGCCAGGGCTTTCTTGGTTCCCACATCCCCAGCTCCTGGGGTTCACCGACCCCTCAGTGCGGAGCTGAAGGCTGAGCCCAGCTGCCCCAGGGGCCTTCCTCCCCTCCACTGTCCTTCCGCCCTTCCACCCATCTGCCCCGCGCTCCTCCCTTTCACATGGGCTTGGCCCGCCCATTGCCCGCCCAGCCGGCCGTGCCCACCTGCTGCAGCTGACACAGGCGCTTGGACGGCTCCCAGCTGCTGGTCCTCCCCCCTCCGCCCTCCGGCCCGGCACACACCGTCCGCGGGACGGCAGGCCAGGCCATGGCCTCCCTTTCCGTGAAGTTGGGAACATGACGTCAGGGGCTGGGGGCTGGGGGCTGGCGGGTGGTGGGCCAGGGGAGCAGGGAGAGATGGGAAAGGACCGGGGGGGCCTCGGGGAGGGGCTGTGGGAAAGGGGAATCTCTCCAGCCGGGTCCGATGCTTCCCAAGGATCTGAAGCCTGGGTCCCCAGCCCCATCTCACCCTCTGTGCCCCCCGTCCTCCCCACCCACTTGTCCCAACCGTGTACCCCTGACTGTCTTCCTCCTCCAACCTCGTGAACCTGTCTGTCCATCTCCTCCTCCGACCTTGTCACTCTGTCTCTCTGTCCATCTCTTCCTCCAGTCCTCTGTCGCTGTCTGTCCATCTCCTCCCAGCCCTTTGCCTACCTGTCCGTCTCCTCCTCCAGGCTTGTGACCCTGTCTGTCTGCCCTTCTCCTCCCCGAGTCTTGTGCCCCTTTCTGACCATCTCCACTCCAGCCCTGTGCCCTAATGTCCTCTCCTCCTCCGGCCTTGTGACCCTGTCCATCTGTCTGTCCATCTCCTCTCCAGCCTTGTGCCTGAATGTCGGTCTCCTCCTCCAGGCTTGGGACCTTTTCTGTCTGCCTGTCTGTCTTCTACAGCCTTGTGACCCCGTCTGTCGGTCTGTCACCTTCCCAGCTCTGTGCCCCTGACAGTCCACCTGCCCCTACAGATTTAGGCCCCTGTCTGTGGCTTCCTCTTCCCCCAGCCCTATGTCCAACTGTCTGTCCCCTCTTCCCCCAACCTTATGCCACATCTGGCTGTCTCCTCTTCCCCAGGCCTTGTGCCCAAGTCTGTCTGTCTTGCTCCTCCCCCAGCCCTGTGCCCCTGTCTGTCTGTCTGTCTGGGGCTCCTCCCCCAGGCCTCGGTGTAAGGAGCACCCAGGCCGGCTTTCTTAGTATCAGCCTCAGCGCTTGCGTAGATTCAGCTCTCCAATTGGTTTACTCAGGAAAAATGCTTACACCATCTACCCTGCTATAGCCCCCGGGCTTCCTTAGCAGCTGCCTCAGCACTTATAATGATAATTTTGGTATTTGTTAAGCATTTACTATGTGCCAAGCACTGTTCTAAGCATAGATTCAGCTCTCCAATTGGGTTACTCAGCTAAGACACTTACACTGCTCTCCCTTGTTATACTGGAAGCTCCCTGGAGGCAGGAAACGTGACCTGGCCTTCTGCAGGACTTGCCCGACACTCGGCCCATTGCTCTGGCCACAGCGGGCATTCAGTACCCACCACTACTCCTGCTATGACAGGGGCACCCCGGGTTATGTTGAAGATGTGGCATGTGAAACATGTGTGGAACTTCCCGGGGTTCTCCTCTCCCTGTCCAATCCCCATGGGGTGGTCCCACAGCCTCGTCCCTGACTCGGGAATGGGGATGACCTCTGAGGCTCCCAGTTTATCTGGCACTCCCCAAAAGAACTTGTAGCCCAGCTCCTGCTGACACCCCCACCTTACAGCCCACTCCCCTGAGCCCCCCTGGGGTCTGCTGAATCCTGATTTCCGAACTCCTCAGCTCCCTCCACCACTTATCTGCTGTGTGACCTTGGGCAAGTCACTTAATTCTTCTGCGCCTCAGTTACCTGATCTGTCAAATGGGGAGCGAGACTCTGAGCCCCATGCGTGACAGGGTCTGTGTCCAGACCAATTTGCTTGTATCCACCCCAGCGCTCAGTACAGTGCCTGGCATATAGTAAGTGCTTAACAAATACCATTATTATTCTTATTATTATCATTCCCAGATCTCTCTTCCTCAGATGCTCCAGGAATTCCCGGGCCTGCTTTCCCGCCTCTTCGCAGGCTCAGGGCATCGGGGCTGTTCCATGAACTCGAAGGAGAAGCCGCCACTGGCCTCTGGCGGCGACTGGAGCCCAGGAGGCATGTGTCCACAGCTGATCCATCCATCAGTCAACCAATCGATCAATCAATCAATCAATCAACCAATGGCCCAATGGTCCTGTCCCAGTGTGTCCAGGGGTCTGGGATCCAGGTGGTGCCTCAGGGTGCAGGTCGGGAAAGAAGCTGGGGGGCCATCACTCCTCCTCTGGACCTGTTCTTGCCCTCCAGGGCCCCAGGGAGGTGGGACAGGCCATCCCCTGCCCTGGCCCTCGGTTGCGAGGGGAGACGCGCGCCCCCCGGCCCCAGGCCCCCAGGCCCCTTGGCCCCCCGGACGTTAACTCAGGAATGCGTGGAAACAACGACAACTGCGCATAGCTGGGACCAGAGCCGGCCCTGGGCCGCCCCGATCGCCCGCATGCCGGGGATAGCTCCCGCCTGAGCTCAGTCTCCAGCACACAAGGGGGGACCCCTCCTCTCCTGTCCCCTCCCCTCCCAGGCTCCAACGCTCCCAGGAATGCTAGCTCACTCTCCCAAGCGCGGGAAAGACCCCCGGCTCCGACCCACCATCCCACCCCTGACTGGGCCCCGCAGCCACCTCCCCCTCGTTCCGGCAGCCCCTTTCCCATCCCTGCCGAGCCCAGGGGTGTGGCTTAGTGGCAAGAGCACGGGCTTGGGAGTCAGAGGATGTGGGTTCTAATCCCGCCTCCACCACTTGCCTGCTGTGTGACCTTGAGCAAGTCACTTCACTTCCCTGTGCCTCAGTTACCTCATCTGTAAAATTGAGGATTAAGACTGTGAGCCCCACATGGGACAACCTGATTACCTTGTATCTACCCCAGTGCTTAGAACAGTGCTTGGCACATAGTAAAGCACTTAACAAACACCATTATTATTATTATTAAAAAGCACTGCCACACACTGGTCCATTGATCCCCAGCCCCCTGAGTGGCCCCCATCCGCTCTGTGCTCTGAGCTCCGTGGGAACACGCCGGGCAGGGACAGGCACAAGGATGGGCATGGGGATGGGAATGAGGATGGGGGAGGGAGGGTGGGCGGGCGGCACCGAGGAAGCCCCTAAGGCCAGGCTCAGTTCTGCCGTCTGCTTCGGGCTGGGCTCCGTGCTGGGTGATGCAGGGATGGTAATAATAATAATAATGGTATTTGTTAAGCACTTACTATGTGCCAAACATTGTTCTAAACACTGAGGTAAATACAAGGTAATCAGGTTGTTCCACGGACCGGCTGATGGATGCCACCTCCCTTCCCAGGCTTCCAAGATCCCAGCGGGCCGGACCAGGTGTGCCCACAGAGGATGGTGCAGGAGACCCTGCACACACAGCCGGCCACCTCCAGCACATACACAGCCCTCACTCCCAGACCCGCGCAAACGGAGGACACCCTGCACACTGCATAACAGGCCCACCTCCAGCATATCCACAGCCCTCACGACCAGAGTCGCGCATACATGCACCTTGCCCACAGCCCGGACGGCCCATCCCCGAGCAAGGACACAGGGCTGCCTCCCAGGGGGGTGCACGCAAACCCACTTCCTGAGGCACTGCGTCGCCCTCTACGGTCCCACGAACACGGTTACCACGCATGAGCCGTGGGATACGATTGAATGAATGAATGAATCTATCTCTATCATCTATCTATCTATCTGTGTATGAGAGATTGCACGGATTTATTACTCTTTATTTTACTTGTACGTACTTACTATTCTATTTATTTTGTTAATGATGTGCATTTAGCTTTCATTCTATTTATTCTGACTACTTGACACCCGTCCACATGTTTTGTTTTGTTGCCTGTCTCCCCCTTCTAGACTGTGAGCCCGTTGTTGGGTAGGGACTGTCTCTATAAGTCGCCGACTTGGACTTCCCAAGCGCTTAGTACAGTGTTCTGCACACAGTAAGTGCTCAATAAATACGATTGAATGAATGAATGAAGGAAGGAAGAACAGCCTTGACCACGGCTATCCAGACAGCTGAGGTATAAGGGGTCCAAGAAGCCAAGAAGCCAGAGATAGCCAGGTCTGGGTAGGGGGCACATCCCTAGCCCCTGCAGCCAGAGGGGACGGAGCAAGCCTCCACACAGACCCCTTGAGCATTCCTCTGTGCTGGGTCACATCCCTATCCCATTCCTCCCATCAAGACCCTTCTGGCCACCTGACCCCTATCCCGAGCACAGACAGATGAATTTGGCTGGCAAGCAGGGGTAGCGGATAAGGACAAGCTTTGGACTAGGCTGTAAAATTGTTGTGGGCAGAGAATGTGTCTATTTATTGTGGTATTGTATTCTCCCAAGCGCTTAGTACGGTGATCTGCACGCAGTAAGCGCTCAATAAATACAACTGAATGAATGACAATCCCAGGTGTTGGACTTCCTCTGGCGAGGTTGCGGGGTAGGTAGTGTGGTAGGGGAAGCAGCATGGCCTAGTGAATAGAGCATGGGCCTGGGAGTCAGAAGGACATGGGTTCTAATCCCAGCTCTGCCACTTGTCTGCTGCATGACCTTGGGCAAGTCACTTCCTCAAAAATCTCCAGTGGCTACCAATCAACCTACACATCAGGCAGAAACTCCTCACTCTGGGCTTCAAGGCTGTCCATCCCCTCGCCCCCTCCTTCCTCACCTCCCTTCTCTCCTTCTCCAGCCCAGCCTGCACCCTCTGCTCCTCTGCCGCTAATCTCCTCACCGTGCCTTGTTCTCGCCTGTCCCGCCATCGACCCCCGGCCCACGTCCTCCCCCTGGCCGGGAATGCCCTCCCTCTGCCCATCCACCAAGCTAGCTCTCTTCCTCCTCCAAGGCCCTACTGAGAGCTCACCTCCTCCAGGAAACCTTCCCAGACTGAGCCCCCTCCTTCCTCTCCCCCTCCTCCCCATCTTCATCCCCCCCCCGCCTTACCTCCTTCCCCTCCCCATAGCACCTGTATATATGCATATATGTTTGTATGTATTTATTACTCTATTTATTTATTTATTTTATTTGTACATATTTATTCTATTTATTTTATTTTGTTAATATGTTTGGTTTTGTTCTCTGTCTCCCCCTTCTAGACTGTGAGCCCCCTGTTGGGTAGGGACCATCTCTATATGTTGCCAGCTTGTACTTCCCAAGCACTTGGTACAGTGCTCTTCACACAGTAAGCGCTCAATAAATACGATTGAATGAATGAATGAATGAATGAACTTCTCAGTCTCTCAGTTCCTTCATATGTAAAATGGGGATTAAGACTGGAAGCCCCATGTGGGACAGGGACTGTGTCCAACCTGATTATCTTGTATCTACCCCAGCACTTAGAACAGTGCCTGGGACATACCATAATTACTATTATTATTATTATTATTATTATTATTATTATTATTACTGTAGAGGCTCCCTCTGGAGAAGAGGGTGATTCAGTCTAGGGTAAGTGTTCTCTCAGATGGAGGCCCCTCCCCTCCCCAGTCCACCCCAGGTGAGGGGATCCGCTGTGGACCCCAGCCCAGGGAGACTCTGGGGTCCCTCTTCCTTCACAGCTTCAGTGGCCCCAGTCTCTGTCCCATGCTGGGGCAGGGGCACCATGCTAGAAGTGGGGGTGTGTGAGAGGAGGATTGGCAGACAGAATCCCCGATCATGAGGCTGAGGAGGGACCCGGGCCCAGAGACCAGTACGGGTCCTGGTCTTCCCTGCCTGAGGCATGTGGCCAACTCCCCCTCCCTGTCCTGTGCTCCCTCACAACTCTGTCCCAGACACTCTAGTCCAGGTTTGGCTCAGCAGGTCAGGGCCGGGCTGGCCTGGGCCCTGACTATGGTAGCCTGGGCCACCTGATTAGTTGCATCTTCCTCTTGCGGTGACCTGAGGACTGGCAGGGGCGGGGAGTATGTGTGGGGGTGCAGTTCCGGTTCTAAACAACAACATAGAGCCCCCACCCACCCACCCAGCTCCCTGGGGTTGCATCAGCCCCAGGCTGATATTTATAGCTAAATTTTAAACCTGATACTCCCCTTCTCAGTTCTCTGAGGGTCGGTGTGGGGAAGAGGGGAGGGGGACAGTGTACCCTAGCCAAGCAGCTGCTTGATAGTGGGAGCCCTATGAAAGGAAGCCGCCTGCCCCCAACACTGGGTCACGACTCCTCTCTCACCCACAAAAGGGGTAGGGGGCTGAGGCTGTGAAGGAGACCCCCGCCCCCTCCCCAGCAATCCCGCAGAAGAAAAAGTTTCTTTTTTAGTTGGCTGCCTCTCAGGCCCGTCCTCCCCAACACATATTGTGTGTCCACCACCTAGGGCCCTCTCCATGCCTAGGGCCTCCCCTACCCCCTGCCCATTCAAGATCTGGTGTGGCAGGAGAGGTAAGCAGAGGTGGAGGTCCTGAAGGGCACGGGGTGGGGGGGAAGGCAACACATGGAGGATCCAGTCCAGTCTCCTTCCTGCAGGGAGGGACTCAGCAGCTGATGATCCCTCACTGACCTCCCTGCCTCCTTTCTCTCCCCTCTCCACTCTACATTTCACTCTGCTGCCCGGATCACTGATCTAAAAAAAATCTTCAGTCCATGCTTTCCCTCTCCTCAAGAACCAATCAATCAACCAGTCTTTTCTACTGAGCACTTACTGTGTGCAGAGCACTGTATTAAGGGATTGGAAGAGTACAATATCACATAATTGGTAGGTATGTTCCCTGCCCACAAAAAGCTTACAGTCTGGAGGGGAAGATAGACAGTAATAGAAATGAATAAATGGCAAATACATATATAAGTACTGTCGGGCTGAGGGAGGGGTGAATAAAGGGTGCAAATGCAAGCACAAGAGTGATGAAGAAGGGAGTGGAAGAAGAGGAAATGAGAGCTTAGTCGGGGAAGGCCTCTTGGAGAAGATGTGCTTTTAATAAGGCTTGGAAGGAGGGGAAAGTGATCGCCTGTCGGATGTGAACAGGGAGGGAATTGCAGGATGTGGGCGAGGGGTCGGCGGCGAGACGGATGAGATCGAGGCACAGTGAGTAGGTTGGCATTAGAGGAGCCAAGTCATGCAGGCTGGGTTGTATTAGGAAATCAGAGAGATGAGGTAGGAGGGGGCATGGTGATTGAGTGCTTTAAAACCGATGGTAAGGAGTTTCTATTTGATGAGGAGGTGAATGGGCAACCACTGTTCTTGAGTGGGGAAACGTGGACTGAACCTTTTTTAGAAAAATGATCCAGGCAGCGGAATTAAGTATGGACTGAAGTGGGGAAAGACAGGAGGCAGGGAGATCAGTAAGAAGGCTGATGCAGTAATACGGATGGGATAGGATAAACACTTTGATTAACTTGGTAGCAATTTGGATGGAGAAGAAAAGGGTGGATTTTAACAGTGTTGCGAAGGGTAAACCATCAGGATTTGGTGAGCCATTGGGTTGAATGAGAAATATGAGTCGAGAACCATATTGGCTTGTGAGACAGAGAGGATGGTGGTTCTGCTCCCCCCTCCCCCTTGCCCCCCTTCTCCATCCCCTGTCTTACCTCCTTCCCTTCCCCACAGCACCTGTATATATGTAGATATTTTTGTACATATTTATTACTCTATTTATTTATTTATTTTACTTGTACATATCCATTCTATTTATTTTATTTTGTTAATATGTTTGGCTTTGTTCTCTGTCTCCCCCTTCTAGACTGTGAGCCCACTGTTGGGTAGGGACTGTGTCTATATGTTGCCAACTTGTACTTCCCAAGTGCTTAGTACAGTGCTCTGCACACAGTAAGCGCTCAATAAATACGATTGATTGATTGATTGATTGATGGGAAAGTCATGAGGAGGACAGGGTTTGGGTGGGAAGATGAGGAGTTCTGATTTGGACATGTTAAGTTTGATGTGTCAGTGGGACATCCACGTAGAGATGTCCTGAAGGCAGGAGGAACTACAAGCCTGCAAAGAAGGAGAAAGATCTGAGCAGAAGAAGTAATAATAATAATAATAATAATAATAATAATAATAATAGTATTGGTATTTGATAAGTGCTTACTATGTGCCAAGCACTGTTCTACGTGCTGGGGTAGATACATAGTGATCAGGATGTCCCACATTGGGCTCACAGTCTTCATCCCTATTTTACAGATGAGGTAACTGAGGCCCAGAGAACTTAAGTGACTTGCCCAAGGTCACACAGCTGACAAGTGGCGGAGACGGGATTAGAACCCTTGACCTCTGACTCCCAAGCCCAGGCTCTTCCCACTAAGCCATGCTGCTTCCCACTGAGCCACACTGTTTCAGATTTGGGTACCATCCACATAGAGATGATAGTTGAAGTCACGAGAGTGAGTGAATTCTCTGAGGGAGTGGGTGTAGATGGAGAACAGAAAGGGACCCAGAACTGAGCCCTGAGGGACTCCCACAGATAGTGGAAGGGAGGGGAAGGAGGAGCTGGTGAAAGAGGCTGAGAATGAGTAGGAGAGAGTAGGATTTAATTCCCATTTAACAGATAGGGTAACTGAGGCGCTGAGAAGTGAAGCGTCTTTCCCAGGGTAACACAGCAGACAAGTGGCAGAGCCAGGATTAGAACCCAGATCCTCTGGCTCCCAGGCCTGGGCTCTTTCCGCTAGGCCCCGCTGCTTCTCTTGCTGGCCGTCCCTCGCTCCTGACTCTCTCACCTCCATCCCCCCACCCACACTGCTCTCCCGGCCTGGAGCTCTCTCCCTCCCTCCCCACACCAGACTGACCCCAGCTCTGCCCTTCTTTGAATCCCTCCTAAAATTCCACCTCCTTCAACAAATCTTCCCTGATTAATTTCCCAGCACCCTCCACCAAATCTTTGTGTCTTGCACTGATCATCAATCGTATTTATTGAGCGCTTACTGTGTGCAGAGCACTGTACTAAGCGCTTACTGATGAACTTCTTCCTATATAGCTGGCCTTCAGTTTCGAAGAAAACACCACTGATGGTGACGTTCACCTCTGTGTGTGTCTGTGGCTGAAGAGGCCATTGTGGGGCCCCCAGTCCCGGCCACAATGGACACGGATAAAGGCTGCCCCTTGTTGGGTTATTGAACTTAATGCTTGCAACCTCAGGCTACACCCTCCTAAGCACTCTTGAATAAACATGTACTCAACTGTTATTTTTTATGGTATTTGTTAAGCACTTATTATGTGTCAAGCGCTGTTCTGAGTGTTGGAGTAGATACGAGATAATCAGGTTGGACACAGTCCCTGTCCCACATAAGACTCACAGACTAAGTAGAAGGGAGAAGGTTTTAATACCCACTTTACAGTTGCCAACTTGTACTTCCCAAGTGCTTAGTACAGTGCTCTGCACACAGTAAGCGCTCAATAAATACGATTGATTGATTGATTGATTTACAGATGAAGTACTAATAACAATAACGGTATTTGTTAAGCACTTACTGTGTGCCAAGCACTGTTCTAAGCTCTGGGTAGATACAAGCTAATCAGGTTGAACATAGTCCCTGTCCCACATGAGGCCCAGAGAAGTGATGTGACTTGCCCAAGGTCACACAGCAGACAAGTGGCGGAGCCAGGATTCAAACCCACAACCTCTGACTCCCAAGCCCATCCTCTTGCCACTAGACCAACCATGCTGCTTATACTGAAGCACAGAGAAGTTAAGTGCTCAAGGTTATGGAGCAATCAATCAATCAATCATATTTATTGAGCGCTTACTGTGTGCAGAGCACTGTACTAAGCACTTGGGAAGTACAATATGGCAACATATAGAGACGATCCCTACCCAACAGTGGGCTCACAGTCTAGAAGGGGGAGACAGAGAACAAAACCAAACATATGAACAAAATAAAATAAATAGAATAGATATGTACAAGTCAGTGTGCCCTAATGGAAAGAGCATGGGCATGGGAGTCAGAGGGCCTAGGTTCTCATCCTGACTCTGCCAAATGCTAGCTGTGTGACCACAGCCAAGTCCCTTCACTTCCCTGTGCCTCAGTTTCCTCAACTGTAAAGTGACGATTCAATACCTGCTCTCCCACAGCCCTGGACTGTGAGTCCCATGTGGGACAGGGACTAGGCCTGACCTGATTAACTTGTATCTAACCCAGAGCTTAGAACAGTGCTTGGCACACAGTAAACGCTTAACAAATACCCTAATAATAACTAGAATAATAATAACCACTCTTGCTGTAAATCTTTTTATGTTGGTCTTCCCAGCAGGAAGGAGCTCAGCAGCCGGGGAGCCATGTCACTTCATTATTTTCTTCTTCCCAAGTGCCTAGTACAGTACACCGCCCTAGCTGATGTTCAGTAAATGTTTCCACCACCACCTCCGGAAGGGAACCAAGACTGCTCCTTCCTCCCATCAGACCTCCCCACCCCTCACACCACCCCCACCCCCAACCAGCCACTCATGTCCCAACACTCCCATCACTTGCAGGACAGCTTTCCCAGCTTTCCGGGGCCACAGAGTGTCAAAAGCAGTATGGCAGCAGGCTCTACTGAGCGCCCATCAAATGTGGTGCACTGGACTGAGTCCTTGGAGCAGTCGACCTTGGGGACCTTGATCAATCGAGAAATGACCAAGGCTGCACATTCAGTCAGTGTGTGTGTGAGCAAGAAGGTATCTATATGTTCTGTGGGTGTGTGAGTGCTGCAACAGGCCTGTCACTTTGTAGGTGTCCGGGTATATTAGAAGAGAGGGGCCTATGTGTGCACCTTTGTTTAAGTCTGTATTTGGTCCTGTACATGTGCAACTGTATAAGTACTTGGGCCTCTGGGTGTAAGCGCTTAGTAATAATAATAATAATAACGGCATTTATTAAGCGCTTACTATGTGCAAAGCACTGTTCTAAGCGCTGGGGAGGTTACAAGGTGATAAAGTTGTCCCACAGGGGGCTCACAGTCTTAATCCCCATTTTACAGATGAGGAAACTGAGGCCCAGAGAAGTTAAGTGACTTGCCCAAAGTCACACAGCTGACAATTGGCAGAGCTGGGATTCGAACCCACGACCTCTGACTCCAAAGCCTGGGCTCTTTCCACTGAGCCACGCTGCTTTGGCAGTAATAATAATGATGGTATTTGTTAAGGGCTTACTATGTGCAAAGCACTGTTCTAAGTGCTGGGGAGGTTACAAGGTGATCAGGTTGTCCCACGGGGGGCTCACAGTCTTAAAACCCATTTTACAGATGAGGTAACTTAGGCCCAGAGAAGTTAAGTTACTTGCCCAAAGTAACATAGCTGACAACTGGAGGAGCCAAGGTTTGAACCCACGACCTCTGACTCCAAAGCCCGTGCTTAGTACAGTGCTCTGCACACAATTAAGCGCTCAATAAATACGACTGAATGTGTGTGTGTGCGCGCGCGTGCATGTCAGTGACTGACATATACCTGGTGCAAACATTGGGCAGGTGTGAGTGTGTCTCGGTGCCCCTGTGTTGGTGTGTGTCCGTATTAAGCACCACTTCCCCTACAGCTCCTGCCTGCTGAGGTCAGCCGGTGGTTCATGACCCCTGCCTGGCTGGCATGACCCAGAAAGTACGGCTGGCACCTCCCAGGGCTGCTCTGCCCAGATTGCAGGATTCAGGCCTCCCCGCCCCTCACAGCGGGGACCCCACGGGACCCCGGGCATGGCAGGCTGTTGGAGCACTGGAGGGGCACTGGAGAAGGTGGGAGACATGAACTGCGGAAGGGGGCACAGGGGAAGTGGATGGGGGCTGGGCCGCAAGAGGAGCGGGAACGATTCCCATGATGGGATAAGCCGTAGGTATGAAAAACTGCAAGGCTGCGGAGGTTAGTGATGGCAATTTGGGCATAATTCTACAGTAGCACATTTGCATGTATCTTTGAACTCGAATTCTACAGTAGCACATTTGCATGTATCTTTGAACTCAATTGCCTCCTCCTACCTAAGATTTAATAATAATAGTGGAATTTGTTAAGCACTTACTACATGCCAGGCACTGTACTAAGCGCTGGGGTGGATACCGGCAATCCGGTTGGACAATAATCAATAATATTATTATTAATAATATCGAAGTCCCTCAGAGGGACGAGGGCACCTGAGTCTGGTGGTGATGCCAGGGCCAGGAAAAGGGGGTGTGGCCTAATGGTGGGGGGGGCCCCCCATGACCTTCTGCCCCACTTCTTGAGCTCTGCGCCTCCTGCACCCTAGTGACATCACAGGCAGCAGTCAGTGCTCCCCGGGCCCCAAACTGAGGTCCTGCCGGCCCCTCAGAATCAACAGGTCCCAAGCTGAACTCCTCATCTCCCCTTCTAAACCCTCCTCTCCATCTGTCTTCCCCGACAACATCACCACCCTCCCTTTCTCTCAGGCCTTCCACCTTGGGATTCTTCTTGACTCCTTTCTCTTTCAATTGCCATGCTGTCAGTTCTTCCTCCACCACACTTTCTGAATCAACTCTTTCGTCTCCCTCCACACAGCCACCACATTGATCAGACACTTGGCCTGCCTCCTCTCGTCTATGCATCGGCCTCCTCACTGACCTCCCTGCCTCCAGTCTCTCCCCCTTCCAGTCTATATTTCATTCTGCTGCCCAAATCGTTTTCCCACAACATCATTCTGCACATGTCTCCCTACACTTCAAAATCCCGTATTGGTGGCCCAGCTATCTCCACATCAAGCAGAAACTCTTGTCCATTGGCCTTAAGGCACTCAATCCTCACTTCTCTCCCAACTAAACCCTAACATACATGCTTCATTCCTCTCCTCAACTCAATCTACTTACTGTCTCTTTCTCTCTCTCGCCGACATCTTGCTTCCTCCCTTTCCCCTGCCTGGAACTCCCTCCCCCAACCCCCCATCTGCCAGACCACTGCTCTCCCCATCTTCCAGACCCTTCTGAAATCACATCTCCTCCAGGTGAGCTTCCCTGATTAAGCTGGTAGGCGTAGTAACAGTATTTACTAAGCGCTCACTACATGTCCACACCAAACACTGGTAAAGAACCCCGGGTGGGAATTAGACATGGTCCCAGTGCCTCAGGGCATGAAATTTAAGAGGATAAATGGAGGACAGGGGACTGGAGACAGATACATCATGAGTAATCAAACAAACAGCATAAAAGACAAGGAGATACACAAAATAAAAACAAAAACCAGCAGGGTGCTGGGGCTAAGAATAATGTCAGGCTCCTTGTGGCTAGGAGTCCAAGCCAACCCAGAGCCCCAGTGTCCCCCTCCCTGAGGTTTTATGAGGCCTCGTGCTGCAGGTGCTGTTCTCTTTTACCATTCCAGGACTTCCACCCTTACTCTTGGGTACTCCCCTCCCGACTCCCTCCTACCTGTAATTTATTTTAGTGTCCATCTAGTGTTGCCAACTTGTACTTCCCAAGCGCCTAGTACAGTGCTCTGCACACAGGAAGCGCTCAATAAATACGATTGATTGATTGATTGATTGATCTCCCCTTCCTCTGCCTGTAAGATCCTGGAGGGCAGGGATTATGTCTAGTAACTACTGTTCTCTCCTAGTTACTACAGTGCTTTGCACACAGAAGATGCTCAGTAAATGCTATTGATTGACAACCCGACCTCACAGATTCCAGTCAGGCAGCTTGGAGCAAGTCTGGGGGTCGGGGGGCAGGGGAGAGAGGGAGCAGAAAGGGAGGGGACTTTTAGACTGTGAGCCCACTGTTGGGTAGGGACTGTCTCTATATGTTGCCAATTTGTACTTCCCAAGCGCTTAGTACAGTGCTCTGCACATAGTAATTGCTCAATAAATACGATTGATTGAGGGGGGGGAACGGCAGGGGGAGGAGGAGGAGGAGGGAAGGAGAAAGAAGGGGAGGGAGAACTGAAGGAAGGGAGGGAGGGAAAGGGAGGGAGAGAAGGGGAGAAGGAGGGGAGGGAAAGGGAGGGAGAAGGAGGGGAGGGGGAAGAGGGTGGAGGGAAGGAGGGGAAGAGGGTGGAGGGAAGGAGGAGAAGGACAAGCGCAGGTGCAGCGGCGGCCGAGGGGACACGAGAGGAAGGAAACCCACCGTCGGCGCTACTGAGAGTCTCAGGGCGGGGGGGAGGAGACCGGACACCCGGCCCCGAGCCCCCGGCCCCAAGCCCCCAGCCCCGGCCCGAGCCGGGGTGGGAGGAGGCGGTCACCGTGCCCTCGCTTTATAAATAATGTTCCAGTAAAACGCCGGCAGCAGTATTTCTGGACGGCTGTCCCCAAGCCCCGGCCAGCGCCGGGCCTGGGGTTACAGTCAGCCAGACTATTTATACCGGTCACCTTCCCCGCAGGACCCCCTCCCCGTGGGCTCCCTCCGTCCCCCAGGGTGCCCCCTCCCCTCCCTGCGGGGTCCCCCCGCCGCCGCAGCTGCCGCGGAATAAGGAGGCTCAGCTGGCTGGCTCCCGGCCCCCGGCCCCTCGGCCCCGTCCCCCTGCTGCCCCAAACCGGGCCAAGGGGGTTTAGGGATCAATCAATCAATCAATCGTATTTATTGAGCGCTTACTGTGTGCAGAGCACTGGACTAAGCGCTTGGGAAGTCCAAGTTGGCAACATATAGAGACAGTCCCTACCCAACAGTGGGCTCACAGTCTAAAAGGGGGAGACAGAGAACAAACCAAACATACTAACAAAATAAAATAAATAGAGTAGATATGTACAAGTAAAATAAATACATAAATAAATACAGTAATTAATATGTACAAACATATATACATATATACAGGTGCTGTGGGGAAGGGAAGGATGCCACCTGGCGTTTCCGGAGACCAGACGGTCCAGTCCGGGAAAGGGGAAGGGGAAAGGCAGGGTGATAGACCCCATCACCCACCGGGGAGGGGAGGGGAGGGGGCGCTTCCCCATCCTAGGCAGGCCTCCAGCCCCTGCCCTCAGCAGCCCCGCTGGCTGGACCCTGGGTCCCTGACAGCAGGGCTCCAGCGGAGGCTGCCGGCTCTCAGCCTGCCACACAAAGACCGTGGGGTCAAGGGTCATGCTCCCCCCCCCCCCCCCCCATTCCCACAGAAAACCTGGGCTGGCAATGACCACTGGCTCCCACTCCCACAGTCCCTTCTCCCTGTGCCCCTCAAACCAGAAACCCACTTTTCTGGTTCCCTATTCTAGCTGGCTCTTCCTCTCCCCCACCACCCCCCCCCCCCCAATCAGGTCAAGCGTCTTGGACCCTTTGACCCCAGTACCTTGCCCTTCCAGGGGTGGCAAAGCAGGACCCTTCACCTTTCCCCCTCTAGATTGGAAGCTTCTTGGACAGTGAACAAGCATGGTGTAGTGAATAGAGCACAGGCCTGGGAATCAGAAGGTTGCGGGTTCTCATCCCTGCTCTGCCACTTGTCTGCTGCGTGATCTTGGTCCAGTCACTTCACTTCTCCGTGCCTCAGTTTCCTCAACTGTAAAATGGGGATCGAGACTGTGAGCCCCAAGCGGGACATCGACTGTGTCCAACACAATTTGCTTGTATTCACCACAGCACTTAGTGCGGTGCATAGCACATAGTAAGCTCTTAACAAATACTGTAATTATTACTATTACCAACTCTGTTCTATTGTACTCTCCCAAGCGTTAATAGTCTGCACACAGAAAGTGCTCAATAAATACAACTGATGGATTGATCCCAGCCAGGCTTGCCAGCTCCGGAGGCTACAGCCCCTTGGTGCTAGGCCAGAAGCTTGGGCCACTTCCCGGATGGAAGACCCAGGACCTGCAGTCCACCCCGGGGGGAGAGGGCCCAGACAGAGCCTGGATCCTGAGGGGGTGAGCAAAAGGAACTGCCCTGCCTGTGTTCCATGCCACAGGCCTCCCTGCCCACGTTCGCCAGAAGCTTAGGCGGCCCTGCAGGGGCCCAGGTGGGAATGGACAGTTACCTCTCCCCAAATAATAATAATAATAAAGACATTTATTAAGCGCTTACTATGTGCAAAGCACTGTTCTTAAGCGCTGGGGAGGTTACAAGGTGATCCAATTGTCCCACAGGAGGCTCACAGTCTTAATCCTCATTTTACAGACGAGGTAACTGAGGCACGGAGAAGTGAAGTGACTTGCCCAAAGTCACACAGCTGACAATTGGCAGAGCCAGAATTTGAACCCATGACCTCTGACTCCAAAGCCCTGTGCTCTTTCCACTGAGCCACACCGCTTCTCTGGGAAGGAATGGGAGGGAAGGGTTGCTTGTCTCTGAATGGGGTGCACTGAATATCTCTGAGTGGGGGTAGTGGGTTCCCCTGAATGGTGAGACACTAAGTCTCTCTGAATCGGGGGGCTATACCCCTCTCGCCTTCCGTGAATGAACAATGACATAATTTCCCCATGGCCTGGGTGCCTGCCCGGCGGAACTTGCCCCCACCTCCAACCCCACCCCTACTATCTCAAACAAAGGGGTGATGGATGGCCAGGAGTGATGGAGGAGGGAGCAGCTGGGGCAGGGAGGGAAAAGACGGAGGGAAGGGGCGCCAGGAGACCCCCTCAGCACAGTGAGGAAGGCTGAGGTCACATCAATGTTCCTTCTGCCCAAGGAACAACAGAGAGGGGCAGAGGCTGGGGTGCTGGGGGGACAGGGGGAGGGGCTGGAAGCAGGGGACTAGAGATGGAGAAGGTTGGATCTCCCCTCTGGACTGTCTTGTGGGCAGGGAATGGGCCTACCAACTCTGTTATATTAATAATAATAATAATAATAATAATAATAATAATGATGGCATTTGTTAAGCGCTTACTATGTGCAAAGCACTGTTCTAAGCACTGGGGGGATGCAAGGTGATCAGGTTGTCCCACGTGGGGCTCACAGTCTTAATCCCCATTTTACAGATGAGGTAACTGAGGCTCAGAGAAGTTAAGTGACTTGCCCAAGTTCACACAGCAGACATGTGGTGGAGCTGGGATTCGAACCCATGACCTCTGACTCCAAAGCCCGTGCTCTTTCCAGTGAGCCACGCTGCTTTGTCTCTCCAGCCCTTAATATAGTACTCTATACATAAGAAGTGCTCAAAAACTGCGATTGATTGATTGTTTGAGAGGAAAGAGACTGGGCTTGGGAGGAGAAGCAGGGGCTGGGGGGAAGGACACTGGTTGTGGGGAGGGGCAGGAGCTGGATGCCGGAAAGTGAAGGGCAGAGACAGATAGGGACTCCTGTGCATTAATGGTATTTATCAAGCCCTCACTGTGTGCAAAGCACTGTACCAAGCACTTGGGAAAGTACAACTCGACAGTTAGTAGACACAATCCCTGACCTCAAGGAGGAGCTTACATTCAACAGAGGGAGACAGGCAGAAAAGGGAAATGGCAGAGTGTAAGGCTATAGACCTAAGTGCTGTGGGGCTGGGGGAGGAAGCTAGAGCCAGGACAGGGTGCCCACTGGGCAGTCCTGGAGCGGTATCTGCTTGGCCCTTCACGTCCGACTGGGGAGGTGACCGATCCCAGACTCAGCTATGGAGAAGGAGGCTCCAGCCCGGCTGGCCTCCTCCACACCAGGTCTTTCTGACAACTTGATGTTTCCTGAGCCTAGTTAGCCCCTTAGAGAATCAGGGTGGGGGCAGTCAGGGTGGATTTACCCTCCACCACGGGGGAGGGGGATGTGGGGTGAGTATGAAGGAAACAGGACTGGGAAGGGATAATAATGAAAAATGATGGCATTTGTTAATGTGCCAAACACTGTGCTAAACACTGAGATAGAAACAAGATCATTAGATCTTACACAGTCCTTGTCTCAAATGGGGCTCACATTCTAAGGTGGAGGAAGAGCAGGTATTAGGTCCCCATTTTACAGGTGAGGGAACTGAGGTTCAAAGAAATGAAGTGACTTGCCCAAGGTCACCCAGCAGGCAAGTGCCAGAGGCAGAAGTAAAACCTAGATCCCTTGACTCCCAAGACCCATGTTCTTTCCGGGAGGCTACATTGCTTCTAGAAGGGTCTCTCCTCACCGCTGGGCCGCAGGCTTGTGGGACTCAGAGACTGCGGGGGGGAGGGAGGTAGTAATCCCCCATAAACCAGAGAGACCCCACACAGAACATGGAATTTCGTTTAAAAGTAGAGGATGCTGGATAGATTTTCAGTCACATGGAGTGGAGCAAGGGGGAGGAGCCAGGGTCTCCTGGGAGATACTCTCTGGGGACAGGGAACCTGACTGATAATTCTGTTGTACTGGATTCTCCCAAGTGCTTAGCGCAGTGCTCTGCACATAGTAAGTGCTCAATAAATACCATGGATTGAGTGAAGGAGTTGGCCAGGGAGAGAGGAAGCCAAATCAAGAGGAAAGAGCAAAAGTGGAGGAAAATTAGGAGAAGAATGGGAGAGCTGGGAGAAGGGAGAGAGAAATGAAGGGAGTTTGGGCAGGAGAGGCCTGGCTGGGGGGGAGGGAAGAGTTCTGGGATGGAAGTGGTGTGAGGAAAGGATGAGTCCTGGAATGGAAGTAATCCAGGCTGGGAGGGAGGGATGAGTCCTGGGATTCTTGAGGTTCAAGGTGGGAGGGAGAGATGAGTCCTGGGATGGATGTGGTCCAGGGTGGGAGGGAGGGAGGATGAGTCCTAGGATGGACGAGGTCTGTGGTGGGAGTGTGATGTTTTCAGTCCGAGTTAACAGAAGGGGTCTGGGACTCATGGGAAGCAGTTTGGGGTAGGAACACATAGGATGACTGGTTGTCCACTCTGACCCCATGGTGACCATCTGGTCCCCTGTCCAGGAGGACATGACACAGGACACCTCTGTGTCCGGTGCTTTATCTCTGGCACCAGCCTTCCTCCACCATGGTTCCTCCTGCTGATTTTCATGGCTCACTCAGATGTGGTGCCCATGTTCATGGGACTGGGGAGGGGGAATAAAATATCTCTCCTTTTGAGGCGGAGGGGAAATACAATAGTTCTGCATCTGAGGGGGAGGGGAGGGGGGTCCCCCAGGGACATGTCTAGTTTGGCAGCTTCATATGGGCTTCCCTAAAATGGTAGGGGTGAGGTCCTCATGCATCGCCAACGTAGCCCAGGTGATACCATGTGTATTTGTGTGTCGGGTGCCTGGGAGGACCAGCCATGGCTGCCCTCGGGCCTCACATGGTGTGGGAGCAGTGAAGGCCCCCTGCAGATGGGCCAAGTTGAGCCGTCACCCTCTCTACCACCATAGCCTCTTCCTGTAATGCTCAAAGAGAAGCCGTCGCCCCTGCCACCCCCCCCTTACCCCTGCTGCCTTCCAACTTCATAAGGAACTGCCTTTCTCCCACCCAGAATCCTCTACGCCCGGACCCTCGTCACCCCCATCTCAGAGCCGGGAGCATGTTAGAACAGTGTTTTGCACATAGTAAGTGCTTAATAAATGCCATTATTATTATTATTATTATTTGCCCATGTTTTGGAGGTGGGGCAGGTGCCCATTTCCACATCTCTCTGGCTGGACCCTCTCTGGCAGCTCAAGGCTATCCCAGACCTGTGATGCAGGAGGCTAAGAGTCAGGGCATCAGGGAGTCAGGGGTTTGGGTGTCAGGTGTGGTAGGAGGGGTTCAGAGGGTCTAAGGGAATCTTGGAGAATTAAGGGATCAGAGGAGTGGTTGGAGAGTCAGGAGGTTGGGGGCTCAGAGGGTTTCTGGGAGATGGGAGAGGGACTCTGGAAGTCAGGAGGTTGGAAGTCAAGGGATGGGGAGGTTGGAGGATTGGGAACTCTGGACAGAGTTCACCAGGGGCCCCTGGTTTGCGGACAAGGGCAGGTCCCCTTGGCCGTGCTGTCTCCCAGAGGCCAGCAGCAGGCCAGTGCCACAGCGTGGCTTAGTGGAAAGAGCCCAGGCTTGGAGTCAAAGGTCGTGGGTTCCAATCCCGGCTCTACCACTGATCAGCTGTGTGATTTAGGGCAAGTCACTTCACCTCTCTGTGCCTCAGTTACGCCATCTGTAAATGGGGATTAAGACTGTGAGCCCCACGTGGGACAACCTAATTACCTTGTATCCACCCCCCAGCGCTTAGAACAGTGCTCAGCACATAGTAAATGCTTGACACATGACATCATTATCATCATCGCTCCCTTCGGGGGCCTGCTCCTTCCCATTTGAAAAGCAACCACCCACCTAAAGTGCCTTTTTTTGAAGACAAATGGCCCAATCCCCGGGCCAATCCCACCGGCCCTCCGACCTCGTGGGGGAGGGGAGCAGAAGGGGCGGGGGACCCCGCCTGCCCCGGTGGTTCCCTCTTTCATTAGGCTGGGGGGGCCTCCCCAATTAACATTCCAGCGGCGCCAAGCCCCTCCCGCGTCCCCCAACCCACCCCGGACAATCCCGGCTCCGGGAGAGAAAGGGCCCCGGCCGCGGGACCTGCCCGCCCCTCCCCATCCCTGAAGGGGAGTTCATTCAATCATTCAATCGTATTTATTGAGCGCTTACTGTGTGCAGAGCACTGTACTAAGCGCTTGGGAAGCACAAGTTGGCAACATGGAGAGACGGTCCCTACCCAACAGCGGGCTCACAGTTTAGAGTTCAGGGATGGATGGATCCGGTGGGCGGGGGGCCGGGGACGTATCCTGGGGACCGGGGACCAGGGCCGGAGGGGGGGGAAACAGAGGATAATAATTATTATTATGGTATTTGTTAAGCGCTTACTATGTGCCAAGCACTGTTCTAAGCGCTGGGGGAGATACAAGGTAATCTGATTGTCCCAAATGGGGCTCACAGTCTTAATCCCCATTTTCCAGATGAGGTAACTGAGGCCCAGAGAAGTGAAGTGACTTGCCCAAAGCCACACAGCTGATGCGGCAGAGCCGGGATTAGAACCCGTGACCTCTGACTCCCAAGCCTGTGCTCTTTCCACTGAGCCACGCTGCTTCTTTTAGGCACCTCTACGTGGTTAGCAGAGCGGCGTATAAACCCCAAAATTGGCAAAACAAGGTGAGGCTAGCGAAGCCAAAAATGGATGGGGGCAGGGGGAGGAGGACCAGGAGTGGGGGCGGAGACAGGGGTCCGGGGGCTGGCCGGTCTGCCTTTCCTGCTTGGACCGTTCGGGCCAGGGACCAAAGTCCAGAGGAGGGACAGGCCCAGTGCGGAGCCCGGAGGGGGGGATGCAGAGACACGAGTTAGAGACCCAGAGACAAGGGACGGAACGGAGGGGCTCGGACACACAGGGCAGAGTCACCAGGCGGGTCGGTCAGCGAACAGCATTTATTGAGCAGCCCCTAGGGGAAGCGCCCCGGCCCAGGCGCTGGTGGGAGGGGGGCGGGAAGGGGCGGTCCAGAAGAAGAAGGCCACGATGACAGGACGACGACAGGACGACAACGGCAGGGCACCTGTCCCTCATCATCATCATTATCAATCGTATTTATTGAGCGCTTACTGTGTGCAGAGCACTGTAATAGGCGCTTGGGAAGTACAAGTTGGCAACATATAGAGACAGTCCCTACCCAACAGTGGGCTCACAGTCTAAAAGGGGGAGACAGAGAACAAAACCAAACATACTAACAAAATAAAATAAATAGAATAGATATGTACAAGTAAAATAAATAAATAGAGTAACAGATATGTACAAACATATATACATATATACAGGTGCTGTGGGGAAGGGAAGGAGGTAAGATGGGGGGATGGAGAGGGGGACGAGGGGGAGAGGAAGGAAGGGGCTCAGTCTGGGAAGGCCTCCTGGAGGAGGTGAGCTCTCAGTGGGGCCTTGAAGGGAGGAAGAGAGCTAGCTTGGCGGATGGGCAGAGGGAGGGCATTCCAGGCCCGGGGGATGACGTGGGCCGGGGGTCGATGGCGGGACAGGCGAGAACGAGGCCTAACGGTGAGGAGATTAGCGGTGGCAGAGGAGCGGAGGGTGCGGGCTGGGCTGGAGAAGGAGAGAAGGGAGGTGAGGTAGGAGGGGGCGAGGTGATGGACAGCCTGGAAGCCCAGGGTGAGGAGTTTCTGCCTGATGCGCAGATTGATTGGTAGATGCGCAGATTGATTGGTAGCCCATTTACACTCTAATGGCAGAGACAGGACAGAACAATCCACAAACAAGTAGTAATTCCTACGAGGAAACGTGGATTTAGCGGAGGAAGAGAGGCGAAGTTCTGCTATGTGCCTGTGCCTGCCCGCCCAAGGGGTTGCAGAATGGTGCAGTGGCTACAGCCGGGCCTGAGGCGGAAGGTCATCCACTTGACACCTGTCTCCATGTTTTGTTTTGTTGTCTGTCTCCCCCTTCTAGGCTGTGAGCCCGTTGTTGGGTAGGGACCGTCTCTCTATGTTGCCGACTTGTACTTCCCAAGCGCTTAGTACAGTGCTCTGCACACAGTAAGCGCTCAACAAATACGATTGAATGAATGAATGAATCCCTGCTCTGCCACTTGTCTGCTGTGTGACCTTGGGTATGTCACTTCACTTCTCCGTGCCTCAGTCTCATCTGGAAAATGGGGGTTGAGACTGTGCCCCACGTGGGACAGGCACTCTGTCCAACCCAATTTACTTGTAATAATAATGATAGTATTTGTTAAGCGCTTACTAGGTGCGAAGCACTGCTCTAAGCACTGGGTGGGGTACAAGGTGATCAGGTTGTCCCACGTGGGGCTCACAGTCTTAATCCCCATTTTATAGATGAGGTAACTGAGGCCCAGAGAAGTGAAGTGACTTGCCCAAAATCATACAGCTGACAAGAGGCGGCGCCGGGATTAGAACCCATGATCTGTGACTCCCAAGCCCGTGCTCTTTAATTCATTCATTCATTCAATCGTATTTATTGAGCGCTTACTGTGTGCAGAGCACTGTACTAAGCGCTTGGGAAGTACAAGTTGGCAACATAGAGACAGTCCCTACCCAACAGTGGGCTCACAGTCTAGAAGGGGGAGACAGAGAACAAAACAGCGCTTGGAACAGTGCTTTGCACATAGTAAGCGCTTAATAAATGCCATTATATAAAAAACATATTAACAAAATAAAATAGAGTAAATATGTACAAATAAAATAAATAAATAGAGTAATAAATACATACAAATATATATATATATATACACAGGTGCTGTAAGGGGAGGAGGGGGAGAGCCACGGAGCCACGCTACTTCTCTAACCCCACCCCAGCGCTTAGTACAGTGCCTGGCATATGGTAAGTGCTTAACAAATATCAGAATTATTATTATCATTAATTCAATGAGACCGGTCAGGTGAGTGAAGCTGGGGCAGGCAGCGGACAGAGGCAGGTGTCCTCGCTGGGGCCTGGAGGAGGCAGAAACTGCAGCTCCTCTGGCCCGGCCGTCCTGCCCCGAGTTCGAATTTAAGGCAGGGCAGGGCAGGCTGCTCTGGTCTCCAGCTGGATTCCGGGGACACTGCAGAGCCGGGGATCCCAGCTCTGCCGCTCCGCCAACGTCCCTCCCATCCTTGGAGCGGGGAGGAATCATTATTATTATTGTCATCATTATTATTGCTATTGTTATATTTGTTCAGTGCTCACTAAGTATCAAGCACGGGCTTGGGAGTCAGAGGTCGTAGGTTCTAATCAATCAATCAATCAATCATATTTATTGAGTGCTTACTGTGTGCAGAGCACTGTACTAGGCGCTTGGGAAGTACAAGTTGGCAACATATAGAGACAGTCCCTACCCAACAGTGGGCTCACAGTCTAAATCCCGGCTCAGCCACTGGTCAACTGTGTGGCTTTGGGCAAGTCACTTCACCAGCGCTTAGAACAGTGCTTTGCACATAGCAAGCACTTAATAAATGCCACCATTATTATCATTATTATTCTCTGGGCCTCATCTGGAAAATGGGGATGAAGGCTGTGGGCCCCATATGGGAAAACCTGATGACCTTGTATCTACCCCAGCGCTTAGAACAGTGCTTGGCACATAGTAAGCGTGGCTCAGTGGCAAGAGCACGGGCTTTGGAGTCAGAGGTCATGGGCTCAAATCCTGGCTCTGCCAATTGTCAGTTGTGTGACTTTGGGCAAGTCGCTTCGCTTCTCTGTGCCTCAGTGACCTCATCTGTCAAATGGGGATTAAAACTGTGAGCCCACCGTGGGACAACCTGATCACCTTGTAACCTCCCCGGAGCTTAGAACAGTGCTTTGCACATAGTAAGAGCTTAATAAATGCCATTATTATTATTATTATTATTATTATTATTATTATTATTATTATTATTCTCTGTGCCTCAGCGACCTCATCTGTCAAATGGGGATTAAAACTGTGAGCCCACCGTGGGACAACCTGATCACCTTGTAACCTCCCGGGCGCTTAGAATAGTGCTTTGCACATAGTAAGCGCTTAATAAATGCCATTATTATTATTATTATTCTCTGTGTCTCAGTGACCTCATCTGTCAAATGGGGATTAAAACTGTGAGCCCACCGTGGGACAACCTGATCTCCATGTAACCTCCCCGGCGCTTAGAACAGTGCTTTGCACATAGTAAGCGCTTAATAAATGCCATCATTATTATTATTATTATTATTCTCTGTGCCTCAGCGACCTCATCTGTCAAATGGGGATTAAAACTGTGAGCCCACCGTGGGACAACCTGATCACCTTGTAACCTCCCCGGCGCTTAGAACAGTGCTTTGCACATAGTAAGCGCTTAATAAATGCCATCATCATCATTATTATTATTATTCTCTGTGCCTCAGCGACCTCAACTGTCAAATGGGGATTAAAACTGTGAGCCCACCGTGGGACAACCTGATCACCTTGTAACCTCCCTGGCGCTTAGAACAGTGCTTTGCACATAGTAAGCGCTTAATAAATGCCATCATCATTATTATCATTATTATTCTCTGTGCCTCAGCGACCTCATCTGTCAAATGGGGATTAAAACTGTGAGCCCACCGTGGGACAACCTGATCACCTTGTAACCTCCCCGGCGCTTAGAACAGTGCTTTGCACATAGTAAGCGCTTAATAAATGCCATCATCATTATTATCATTATTATTCTCTGTGCCTCAGCGACCTCATCTGTCAAATGGGGATTAAAACTGTGAGCCCACCGTGGGACAACCTGATCACCTTGTAACCTCCCCGGCGCTTAGAACAGTGCTTTGCACATAGTAAGCGCTTAATAAATGCCATCATCATCATTATTATTATTATTCTTTGTGCCTCAGCGACCTCATCTGTCAAATGGGGATTTAAACTGTGAGCCCACCGTGGGACAACCTGATCACCTTGTAACCTCCCCGGCGCTTAGAACAGTGCTTTGCACATAGTAAGCGCTTAATAAATGCCATCATCATTATTATCATTATTATTCTCTGTGCCTCAGCGACCTCATCTGTCAAATGGGGATTAAAACTGTGAGCCCACCGTGGGACAACCTGATCACCTTGTAACCTCCCCGGCGCTTAGAACAGTGCTTTGCACATAGTAAGCGCTTAATAAATGCCATCATCATCATTATTATTATTATTCTTTGTGCCTCAGCGACCTCATCTGTCAAATGGGGATTTAAACTGTGAGCCCACCGTGGGACAACCTGATCACCTTGTAACCTCCCCGGCGCTTAGAACAGTGCTTTGCACATAGTAAGCGCTTAATAAATGCCATCATCATCATTATTATTATTATTCTTTGTGCCTCAGCGACCTCATCTGTCAAATGGGGATTTAAACTGTGAGCCCACCGTGGGACAACCTGATCACCTTGTAACCTCCCCGGCGCTTAGAACAGTGCTTTGCACTAGTAAGTGCTTTAATAAATGCCATTATTATTAGTAGTAGTAGTAAGCGGTTAACAAATACCAACAACAACAAAAAAAAGCACTGGCTTTAACGCTGGGGTAGGGCCAAATTAATCCAGGGGGCCCATCATCATCATCAATCGTATTTATTGAGCGCTTACTATGTGCAGAGCACTGTACTAAGCGCTTGGGAAGTACAAATTGGCAACATATAGAGACAGTCCCTACCCCAGCCCCCTGTCCGCTATGGGACTGATGAGGGGTTAGGGTGGTGGAGGGGGGGCAGAGGGTGGTGAGCAGGGGCCACACAGGGGATGGAGAGGGGTGGAGGGTAGAGAGGGCTGACCCTGCCTCGGCCCACAGCTGCGGTGGCCTGTGCCCACAGTGCCCAGAGTGCCCACGGTGCCCGCTGGGCCGTCCCGTCCCTGGGCTCACAGCTCCCTCCAGAGGCAGCTCCCTCCACCTCCCACCGCCTCACTCGCCTCCCCCAATCATCATCATCATCATTATTATCATTATAGCACTTATTAAGCGCTTCCTATGTGCCACGCACTGTTCTGAGCGCTGGGGTAGATACAAGGTAATCAGGCTGTCTCGCAGTCTTCATCCCCATTTTACAGACGAGGTCGCTGAGGCAGAGAAAAGTTAAGTGGCTTCCCCAATGTCACGGAGTAGACCAGTGGCGGAGCCGGGATTAGAAACCACGTCCTCTGACTCCCGAGCTCGTGCACTTTCCACTAGGCTATGCTGCTTCATCATCATCGTCATCATCATCAATCGTATTTATTGAGCGCTTACTGTGTGCAGAGCACTGTACTAAGCGCTTGGGAAGTACAAATTGGCAACATATAGAGGCAGTCCCTACCCAACAGTGGGCTCACAGTCTAAAAGGGGGAGACAGAGAACAAAACCAAACATACTAACAAAATAAAATAAATAGAATAGGCACTAGTAAAATAAATAAATAAATAAATAGAGTAATAAATATGTACAAACATATATACACATATACAGGTGCTGTGGGGAAGGGAAGGAGGTAAGATGGGGGGATGGAGAGGGGGACGAGGGGGAGAGGAAGGAAGGGGCTCAGTCTGGGAAGGCCTCCTGGAGGAGGTGAGCTCTCAGTAGGGCCTTGAAGGGAGGAAGAGAGCTAGCTTGGTGGATGGGCAGAGGGAGGGCATTCCAGGCCCGGGGGATGACGTGGGCCGGGGGTCGATGGCGGGACAGGCGAGAACGAGGTACCGTGAGGAGATTAGCGGCAGAGGAGCGGAGGGTGCGGGCTGGGCTGGAGAAGGACAGAAGGGAGGTGAGGTAGGAGGGGGCGAGGGGATGGACAGCCTTGAAGCCCAGGGTGAGGAGTTTCTGCCTGATGCGCAGATTGATTGGTAGCCACTGGAGATTTTTGAGGAGGGGAGTAATATGCCCAGAGCGTTTCTGGACAAAGATAATCCGGGCAGCAGCATGAAGTATGCTTCTTATGCTGCTTCCCAAATCTCCACCCAGATGGCACTAGGCAACAGGCTCCCCCTCCCAGATCCCTGCCCCCGCACCCCCACCCCTCCCAGGGGCCTGTAGCCCCAGGCCCAAACCTTCTTCTGCTACAGGGCCACCACCCAGAAGCTGGGCGGCTGATGCTCCTGGGTGTGGGTGGGTGTGCGGGGGTATTATTATTATTATTATTATCATTATCATTATTATGCCCTCTGGTCCCCTGAGCACTGGGTCTACAACTCCCCGCGGCCCAAGGGGGACCTTTAATTCCACTTCTCCCTCCAGCCAATGCTTAGAGATCTCCAAGGAGAGAGAGATTCCCAAACCTCCCTTACCAACCCCTTCCCTCAGCTTTGACTCCTCACAGTCCAATCTGAATCCTTCATGCTACAGTCAGAAGACTTGGTTTCTAGTCCCAGCTCTGCTGTCACTGGCCTATTCCAACAGATTGGACAAATCATTTGTCCTCTCTGGGCCTCAGTTTCCTCATCTATATGAATGCTGTGCAGAAAAAATGAAACAATTGGTGTGAAAATACTTTGGAAAAGGAAAAAACAGAGCACTTCACAAATTCAAGACAAAAGAAAGAAGGCATTCAGCTCTTCCCTTGACCTCATCCTGGGCCCACCTGATCACTCTCTCAACAAAACGGGGATTAAGACTGTGAGCCCCCTGTGGGACAACCTGATCACCTTGTGACCTCCCCAGTGCTAGAACAGTGATTTGCACATAGTAAGCGCTTAATAAATGCCATTAAAAAAAAAAAGCAACAAGACAGCAGAGCCCCTTCCCACAATGCGGGGACTGAGCTGCCCAAGATGGGGACCTCAGCCCATCCAGCCCCCTGCTCCTGGGCCAAGGCAAGTCCCAGACGGCACGCAGATGCAGGTCGTATTCCCATTCCACAAAAGGGGAAACCGAGGCTAATACTGGGATTGCCTCATGGACCGAGCTGCCTCATTTCCACCAGGAACCCACCTTCTCCTCCCAACTCACAGATGGAATTTAGTCTCCTAGAGATAAGAGCGGAGTCAGGAATGGGAAAGAGATCAATCAGTGAATCAATGGTATTTATTGAGTGCTTACTGTGTGCAGAGTACAGTATAACAGAGTTGGTAGATATGTTCCCTACCCACAAGGAGCTTACAGCCTAGTGCAGGGAACCAAGGTTCCCAAGGGTTCCACTCTCCCACTGCCCCGGTGCTGCCACCAGGTAGTCCCAGGCACATTTCTGCCTCACCCAGGCCAGCAACTCCTACAGGACCCTGTTCCACTCAGAAAGTGGATCAGGCTGGGCTAGGCAACAGGCTTGGCCCGGGTAGGGGGTCAGCTAGGGGAGGTCAGGCTTGGCGGGGCTCAGACCCAAAGAGGCTGGGTTCAGAGACCACTCCCAGAACCATTCCCAAAATACACTGTCAGGGACTCTTTATGGAAATAAGACTGTAGGCTCCTCGTGGGCAGGGAGCGTTTCTTCTAATCCTGTCATACTGTACTCTCCAAAGACTAAAATCTGTGTGTGTATGTGTGTGTGTATGCACACACAATAAAGACTGAGAGCAAGGGACAGAGACACACAGAAAGACATGGAGAGACGGAGATGAAAAGACAAAGGCAGAGAGCAACAGAGAGCAGAGAGGAGAGAGGGAAAGACAAATAGAATGGCATGCAGGCGGGAGGGAGGCGGGGCAGGTAAGGTACAGCCAACTCAGGGTAGAGTTTGTCCCTTCAGTGTCTTGTGCTAGGGTTACTTCGCCCTTCCTCTTGCCCCCTTGCTCAGCATTGCCCCCAGTATCAGCCTGCCTCTTTCCCTTCCTCACCCCAGGTCACTCCTAGAATTCAGTGTGTCTGTGGGAACAGTGGATCACCTTAGTCCAAGAAAGAAAGCCCGGGTGCCAGGACTCCTGGGTCACCTCAGAATATCCACGTCCCTGTTTCTTTCTAAGCTTCCCCACCCAGTGACGCCTCTGAGACCTCTGGAGTAGTCCCAGAGTTCCTCAGAGAGACGGTCTCTCACTAGTGCTTGGAAAGTGGTTGGAGATGACCCTGTGACAGGGCAGGGGGTGGGGGGGGGGAGAGGGGAGGAAAGAGGGGAGGGAGGAGGCAAGCAGGCAGATCAATATGGGGAACCCAGTGGCTGCCACTCAGCTGTCAAAACTGAGTTCCCTCCCTCAGGCCCCACCCTTTAGACATGCCCCTTCAGGGCCCTCCTCCCAAACACAAGCACTCAGCCCCAGCTCCTCTGGCCCGACCCCTCAGGTACAGCCCCTCTGTAACGGCCACTGGCAGGCCCCACTCCTCAGTTGCGGCCCCTCAACCAAACCCCTCCATCACGGTCATCATCATCATCATCAACATCAATCGTATTTATTGAGCGCTTACTGTGTGCAGAGCACTGTACTAAGCGCTTGAGAAGTACAAGTTGGCAACAAATCCTCAATCACTATCCCTCAGGCCCCCCACCTCAGCTTCTGTCCCTCCTCAGTCACCATCCCTCAGGCCCCATCCCTCAAACCCCTGGGTCACAGTCCCTCAGACCCTATCAATCAAGAAAACATTTATTGAGCACTTGCTGGTGTGTAGAGCACAGTACTAAGTGCTTGGGAGAGTACAATACAACAGAGTCGTTAGACACGTTCCCTGCCCACATAGGGCTTACAATCTAGAAGAAGAGACAGACGTTAATATAAATAAACACATTACAGATAGGTACGCAGGTTCTGTGAGGCTGAGGGTGGAGTGACTATTCAATGCTTAAAGGGCATGGATCCAAGTGCGAGGGTGATGCAGAATAATAATAATAATAATAATAATGTTGGTATTTGTTAAGCGCTTACTATGTGCAAAGCACTGTTCTAAGCACTGGGGTAGATACAAGGTAATCAGGTTGTCCCACGTGGGGCTCACAGTCTTCATCCCCATTTTACAGATGAGGTCACTGAGGCCCAGAGAAGTGAAGTGACTTGCCCAAAGTCACACAGCTGACAAGTGGCGGAGCCGGGATTTGAACCCATGACTCCAAAGCCCAGGCTCTTTCCATGCTGCTTCTCTGGGATGGAAGGGAGTGGGAGTCCTATGCCCCTCAGACATCCTACCCTGCAGGACCCACCTTCTCGACCCTCAGAAACCCCTCTCAGGCCCTGCCCCTCAGGCACTGTCCGCTGTGGCCAGCTGATTCACTCTACCCCCCACCCCCCAGCCCCGACACCTGAGCCAGTATCAGGTCACAGCCCAGGACCCTCGGCCTCTCAACCTCCCCATCCCTTCCATGCTGCCTAAGCCTCCGGCTTCTGCCCCAGAGAAGAGGCTGTCCTGGGCAGTCCTTGGCCCTCGGGGAATTTACCGGACCTCCCCAACCCCAACATGGCCCCACTCCACGTCCCAAGCTCAGACTGGCCCCACCCCATCTCCCCCAAGCTCCTGTCACCTCACTCCGAGTCCCCCCTGACCCCCTCCATGACTCAGGCTCAAACCTGTCCCACCTCCTCTCCTTCGGAGCCCCAAACCTCCACCCTGAGCTCCTTCCCTCTCCAAGGCCCCACTCAAACCTGTCCCACCTCCTCTCCTCCATATCCCTGAAACCCCACCCTGAACCCCTCTGCCCCCCCACAAACAACTCCACTCAGACCTGTCCCACTTTCTCTCCTCCAGACCCTTAAAATCCCATCCTGATCCCCTTTGCCACCCAACTCACATCTGTCCCTCCTACTCTCTTCTGGACCCCCAAAATCCTGTCCTGAGCCCTTCTGGTCTCCCCCATGGCCCGGCTCAGACCTACCCCACCCTCCGTCCCACAGCCCATCCAACCCTAGCCCTGAGAGCCCCGAACCTAGCTGACACCTGACCCCACCCTACCTCGCCAAGACCCCCGACACCCAACCCTGAGCACCCTCCAGCCCCTCTCCCTGATCCTGGCTCAAACCTGCCCCACCCCCGCTCCACGGACCCTTCCCCAGGCCTTGGCCCCCCGCCCAAAGAGGCAGCACCTGTGTTGTGTGGGCGGCAGCAGCCGCGGGCAGTCCAAACAACACACAAAAGACAGAAACCAGAACCCAAGCACCAACACACAGCCTGGCTCAGCTAGGGGAGGGTGGGGGGCACGCTGGGGTGCAGACCACTGCTCCACTCACCCAGCAAAGGGAGAGCCCCAGGCTCTCATCACTTCCCACTCTCACCCACCCTTCTGCTCCTCAGAAACCCAGCCCGGACCCCTTCACCCATGAGCGTCTGCGAGCACACACCTTAGGTGCCCCTGAAAGGCCATGGCAGCGGGTACCTGCAGCCGAGAGGCACATCTGGGGGCCCAAGAGAAGGCGTAGACCCCAATCAGCCTTCCTCTCCACCTCCACCCCTAGTTGGGGTGCCGAAGCCCCTGTGCCAAGCCTGTGTTGCCAGCCTGGCCCCATGGTCATGGAGAGGGACGGAGAGGGAAGGAGTGGGAAGGGAAGGAGAATGAAGGAGTGGGAAGGAGAGAGAAGGGGCTGGGCTGAGCAGTCCTGTGCCTTGCCTTACCCTGGTGAGGTCAGTACCATGTGCCTGGACCCCCGGTCGGTTGTCCCGTCCCAGTGCCAGGAGCTCCCCAGCAGACGACTGGCTCTGTCGGCCCGTCCTGGCTCTGCCGGCCCCAGCGCGGAGGTGCCGGGAGTGATTCACCGGGCTGGGATCTGCGTGGCCCCATAAACTGGGCCCTGGCCCCGGCCCCACTCTAACAATAAACAGAGCAGGCGCTGAACAGGACGCCGCCCGCGGGCCTCCCTGCCAGCCTGCCAGCCACCGCCCCCCCCACCCCGCCCACCCCCTCACCAGCAGGAGAGATGCTAGTGGGGCGGCACAAGCTGGGGAGGAGAGAGGACTCCTGGCCACCCACCTGCCCACATCCTGAAGCCCCCCGGGGCAGCGGGGCCAGCCGACCAGCCGGGAGAGACCCTCGCAGATCCCCTGGGGACCCCACCCCTCTCTGCCGACCCGAAGCCACCCGGCCTCTCCCCAGCCCAGGGAGCAGGGCCACAGCTGGGGCTCACCCGGTCCGGCTGTCCTGGGGGAGGATGGACAGATGTCCAGCACTGGGCCAGGTGGGGAGCAGGCCAGGGGCCAGGCCCTGACCCCTGCCCCTCCCACTCCGCCCCCTCATCTGGGGGCCCCGTCTGCCTTATCTGGCTGTGAGCTCAGGGTTGGGTGTCACTACTCAGACACTGGAGCCTCTCATTAGCCACGGGGCAGGTAATGAACGGGCGGCGGGCGGGCAGCCGACCGGGCTATCCATGTCCCTATCAGGTGTCTCTGGCACAGAGTTGGCTCTTTAAAAGGAAAAGGGCCGGGAGACACGGCAGCTCTCAGAGGTATGCAGCCAGTCAGCCTTCCGCCCACCTCTGCCTGGTCCCACCAAACCCACCTCCCAGCCCCTGGAACACCCAGGACACCCCCAACCCCCTTAGGGTGCAGTGGGGGGTGCTGGGTTGAGGGGGTACAGCCTAGACTCAGCTTTGCTGCTGGACAGCTGGACACAGTCTGGTGGGCCTGGAAGCCCCTTCATCACCTCTCCTCCCTGCAGAGCCCCTCTTCCTAACCTCTGCCCCAGGAGTGAGCTGAGGCCCTGGCTGCCCCAAATCCTGACAACCGACAAGCCCTGTTCCTCCCCGCAGCACCCCCCGGCTTTCCACTTCCTTCGCAGAGGCATGGAGGTGGGCAGCGGTCAGGGGCTTTGGGGGCCCTGGAGTCCCTGCCCCCTGCCCCAGCTGCACCCTGCCCGGGCTCCGTGGCCCTGGCAACCACACCCAAAACTCCCCCAACCTGGCTCCGCCGCAGCCTCGCCAAGCCAGTTTCCCTGAACCAGGTCAGCCGGCCGCCAGGGTGCCTCCGTCTCTGGGAGGATGGGAGCCTCCGGGGGGATCGCCTGGAGAGCAGGGAGGCAGGGAGGTGGCAGGACCAAAGGTTCGCTCCTGGGAAGGTGAGAGAGACTTAGCTTCCCAAATGGAACCCCACGACTCTCAGGACAGCACCCCTCTCCTCTTCAGTCTCACATCTCCTGCCGCCAAGATAGCCCTCTGCTTGGATGTCCTGCCATCACCTCAAACTTAACATGTCCGAAACAGAACTACTCAACCTCCCACCTAAACCCTGTCCACCTTGTGACTTTTCTATTACTCTAGACAGCACCTCCATCCTCCCTGCCTGATGAGCCTGTAACCGAGGCATTATCCTGTTGACAGCACTACCATCCTTCCCGTCTCACAAGCCCGCAACCTGGGTGTCATCCTCGACTCCGCTCTCTCATTCACCCCTCACATCCAAGCCGTCACCAAAACCTGCCGGTCTCAGCTCCGCAACATTGCCAAGATCCGCCCTTTCCTCTCCATCCAAACTGCTACCCTGCTCATTCAAGCTCTCATCCTATCCCGTCTGGACTACTGCACCAGCCTTCTCTCTGATCTCCCATCCTCGTGTCTCTCTCCACTTCAATCCATACTTCATGCTGCTGCCCGGATTATCTTTGTCCAGAAACGCTCTGGGCATATTACTCCCCTCCTCAAAAATCTCCAGTGGCTACCAATCAATCTGCGCATCAGGCAGAAACTCCTCACCCTGGGCTTCAAGGCTGTCCATCACCTCGCCCCCTCCTACCTCACCTCCCTTCTCTCCTTCTACTGCCCAGCCCGCAACCTCCGCTCCTCCACCGCTAATCTCCTCACCGTACCTCGTTCTCGCCTGTCCCGCCGTCGACCCCCGGCCCACGTCATCCCCCGGGCCTGGAATGCCCTCCCTCTGCCCCTCCGCCAAGCTAGCTCTCTTCCTCCCTTCAAGGCCCTGCTGAGAGCTCACCTCCTCCAGGAGGCCTTCCCAGACTGAGCCCCTTCCCTCCTCTCCCCCTCGTCCCCCTCTCCATCCCCCCATCTTACCTCCTTCCCTTCCCCACAGCACCTGTATATATGTATATATGGTTGTACATATTGATTACTCTATTTATTTATTTATTTATTTTACTTGTACATTTCTATCCTATTTATTTTATTTTGTTGGTATGTTTGGTTCTGTTCTCTGTCTCCCCCTTTTAGACTGTGAGCCCACTGTTGGGTAGGGACTGTCTCTATGTGTTGCCAATTTGTACTTCCCAAGTGCTTAGTACAGTGCTCTGCACATAGTAAGCGCTCAATAAATACGATTGATTGATTGATTGATTGATTGAATCATCTCTCATTCAACTCAAATATAACAATAATAATGATGATAACTGTGGTATTTGTTAAGTACTCACTGCGTGATGAGCACTGTACTAAGCGCTGGGATGGATAGAAGATAATCAGGCCATGCAGTCCCACATGGGGCTTCATCACTACAATCCTCCCCTTTCCTACACTGATTCAAGCACTTATCCTAACCCACCTGGATTACTGTAACAGCCTCCTCGCTGACCTCCCTGCCTCCTGTCTTTCCCCACTCCAGTCCTTACTTCACTCTGCTGCATAGATCATTGTGGTTTGTTTTTTTTTGAAAAACTGGTCAGTTCACATCTCTCCACTTCTCATGAGCCTCCAATGACAGCCCATCCAGCTCTGTATTCATTCAATCATATTTATTGAGCGCTTACTGTATGCAGAGCACTGTACTAAGCGCTTGGGAAGTACAAGTTGGCAACATATAGAGACGGTCCCTACCCAACAGTGGGCTCACAGTCTAGGAGACTGTGTATCAAACAGAAACTCCTTTCTGTCGGCTTTAAGGGACTCAATCAGCTCACCCCCTCTTACTTTACCTTCCTGATCTACTACGACCCAACCTGCAAACTTCCTCAATGTAACTGGATCTTGTCTGGCTCACCACCGACTCCTTGCCCATTTCTGCCCTCTGGAGCCCCTTCCCCTTCATATTTTCAAAAGTATTTACTCAGAGTGTACTGTGTTCATATATGACAGACCACGGCTCTCCCCACCTTCAAAGCCCTATTAAGATCACATCTCCTCAAGAGGCCTTCCCTGTCTATGTCCAATTGTGGTATTTGTTAAGTGCTTATTCTGTGCCAAGCACTGTACTAAGTGCTGAGGTAGACAGGAGATAACCAGATCCCACATGGGACTCACAGCCTAAGTAGGAGGGAGAACAGGCACTGAATCCCCATTTTGCAGATGAGGGAACTGAGGCACAGAGAAGCTAAGTGACTTGCCCAAGGTCACACAGCAGGTAAGTGGTGATGAGGAATTAGAATCCAGGTCCTTTGACACCCAGACCCATACTTTTCCCAATAGGCCATGCTGCTTCCCCTCACTAAGTCCCCCCTCACTTCCCCTATTTTGCCATCTGTAATTAATTTTCATGTCTGTCTCCCCCTCTGGACTGTAAGGGTCTCTATGCAGGGATCATCTAGACCTATTCTTACATATTGTGTATTTTATATTGTACTTTCCCAAGCCCTTAGTACAGTGCTCTGCTCAATACTATTGATTGATCGATTGATAGATTGAAGGACTTTCACCTGGGATTGAGGCCCTAACCCCATGGCTCCCTCTCCCCCGTCCACCTCTCCAGTGCTCTGCTGAGAGAGGCCCCACTTGCCGTCCTTCGGAGCTGCTCCTGACGCCCCCCCACAAACATTGCCACCTCCCCACCCAGTTACCCCCCCCCCAATACCATCCCCTCCTGGCACGGTCATTCCCCCAGACTCTCCCATTGCCTACGGTCACCCCTCAAACTGCCCCCTACCCACCTAGTCACCTCTCAGACTGCCTCCTCCTTACCTGGCCACCTTCCCCAACAACTCCATCCATTCCATCAGCTTTGCACCTTCCCTCCTCAGCGCTGCTGTCTCCCGCTGCCCCCACCTCAGAGCCCCAGCCCCCCCACCCCTGGCTCTCCCCCTCCAGCTCTCCCCTACCCTCAAGCACCCCCTGAAACCTGGACTCACAAACTGCCTGCAGAGCTTGGATTTCCCCCGCTGGTCCTTGGCGTGGGCCGTATAGCCGGGGCAGCCCAGGGAG
Source organism: Tachyglossus aculeatus (assembly GCF_015852505.1). Taxonomy (NCBI): domain Eukaryota; kingdom Metazoa; phylum Chordata; class Mammalia; order Monotremata; family Tachyglossidae; genus Tachyglossus; species Tachyglossus aculeatus. Next base: position 46,095,816 of record NC_052086.1, on the reverse strand, counting down.
CCCAGGTGGTCGTCCACGGAGATGCTCTTGCACATGCGCTGGGAGCCGGGGCGGAGGGAACAGAGGGAGAATCCTTCCCTGCGGGGGGACGCCTGGGCCGACGCCATCACAGGCCCCCGGAGGTCATCCTCCAATCTCCAGGGCTCCTCTGGAGGGGGAGAGCGGGCAGAAGGGGAGACAGAGATAGAGACGACAACCCTATCAGCTTGAGTCGGACCCGGAGACCGTGCTGATCTTGGGCCTCCCCTCCTCCTCTCCCTCTGTTGTTTCACACCCAAAAGCAACTGGGGGAGGGTGGGCTGAGTGTGTGTGGGGGGGTGTTCATGGAGGCAAGGTCTCAGGGGACTCAGGAGGCATGGAGGGGCCACTCTATCTGTTCCTGCAGGTCCCTAGGGGGAGGGGAATATGGGAGAAGGGTCATGTTGCCACCCTAAGGCCTGGCAATCTATCAGTGGAATTTAGTGAATGCTTACTTTCATTCATTCAATCGTATTTATTGAGCGCTTACTGTGTGCAGAGCACTGGACTAAGTGCTTGGGAAGTACAAGTTGGCAACATATAGAGACGGTCCCTACCCAACAGTGGGCTCACAGTCTAGAAGGGGGAGACAGACAACAAAACAAAACATATTAACAAAATAATAATAATAATAATAATGGCATTTGTTAAGCGCTTACTATGTGCAGAGCACTGTTCTAAGCGCTGGGGGTGGTGTATCCTTGTATAGGTGATCAAGTTGTCCCACGTGGGGCTCACAGTCTTCATCCCCATTTTACAGATGAGGGAACTGAGGCCCAGAGAAGTTAAGTGACTTGCCAAAGATCACACAGCAGACATGTGGTGGAGCCGGGATTCAAACCCATGACCTCTGACTCCAAAGCCCGGGCTCTTTTCCACTGAGCCACGCTGCTTCTCTGAATAAGCAGAATAAATATGTACAAGTAAAATAAATAAAGAGTAATAAATATGTACAAACATACATACATATATACAGGTGATGTGGGGAAGGGAGGTGTGCAGAGCCCTGTACTAAGCACTTGGGAAAGTACAATTCAATCAACTTGGTAGTTAGGATCCCTGCCCACAAGCAAGCTTGTCTCTACATTGTAAGCTCAATGTGGGCAGGGAATGAGTCTGCCAATTCTGTTGTACTCTCCCAAGCACTTAGTATACACAGTAAAAATTCCATAAATATCACTGATTGATTGAAGCCTTCCTTTAGACTATAAGCTCCTTGTGGGCAGAGAGCATCTCTACTAACACTATTACGAGAAGAAACGTGGCTCAGTGGAAAGAGCACGGGCTTGGGAGTCAGAGGCCATGGGTTCTAATCCAGGCTCTGCCAATTGTCAGCTGTGTGACTTTGGGCAAGTCAGGTAACTTCTCTGTGCCTCAGTGACCTCATCTGTAAAATGGGGATTAAGACTGTGAGACCCCCCCGGGGGACAACCTGATCACCTTGTATCCCCCTCCGGCGCTTAGAACAGTTCTTTGCACATAATATTCATTCATTCAATCGCATTTACTGAGCGCTTACTGTGGTCAGAGCACTGTACTAAGCGCTTGGGAAGTACAAGTTGGCAACATATAGAGACGGTCCCTACCCAACAGCGGGCTCACAGTCTAGAAGGGGGAGACAGACAAAAAAACCAAAACATATTAACACAATAAAATAAATAGAATAAATATGTACAAATAAAATAGAGTAATAAATACATACAAATATCTATACATATATACAGGTGCTGTGGGGAGGGGATTTATTACTCTATTTATTGATTAATTTTACTTGTAAATATTTATCTATTTATTTTATTCTGTTAATATGTTTGGTTTTGTTCTCTGTCTCCCCCTTCTACACTGTGAGCCCACTGTTGGGTAGGGACCGTCTCTATATGTTGCCAACTTGTACTTCCCAAGCGCTTAGTACAATGCTCTGTACACAGTAAGCGCTCAATAAATACGATTGAATGAATCAATGAATGGGGAGAGGAAGGGGGGGCTCAGTCCGGGAAGGCCTCCTGGAGGAGGTGAAGCACTTAACAAATGCTATCATCATTATTATTATCGAGGCCTCCCCCATTCGCCCCTCCTACCCAACTTCAGAGCCCCCATGGGGAGAAGGGGATGCATGGGTCCCCACTGTTGGGTAGGGCTCTTCCCCTCCTCCCCCTCTCCATCCCTCACGCCTTACCTCCTTCCCTTCCCCACAGCACCCGTATATATGTATATATGTTTGTACATATTTATTACTCTATTTATTTATTTATTTTACTTGTACATATCTATGTACATATCTTCTAGACTGTGAGCCCACTGTTGGGTAGGGACCATCTCTATATGTTGCCAACTTGTACTTCCCAAGCGCTTAGTACAGTGCTCTGCACACATTAAGTGCTCAATAAATACGATTGATTGATTGATTGATCTATTCTATTTATTTTATTTTGTTAATATGTTTTGTTTTGTTCTCTGTCTCTCCCTTCTGGACTGTGAGCCCACTGTTGGGTAGGGACCGTCTCTATATGTTGCCAACTTGTACTTCCAAAGCGCTTAGTACAGTGCTCTGCACACAGTAAGTGCTCAATAAATACGATTGATTGATTGACCGTCTCTCTATGTTGCCAACTTGTGCTTCCCAAGCACTTAGCAGAGTGCTCTGCACACAGTAAGTGCTCAATAAATACACTTGAATGAAATGGTGCCAGGGGAGGCCGGGGCGTGGGGGGGGGGGGGCCAACAGGGAAGAGAATCAATCAGTCAATCAATCGTATTTATTGAGCACTTACTGTGTGCAGAGCACTGTACTAAGCGCTTGGAAAGTACAAGTCGGCAACACATAGAGACAGTCCCTGCCCAACAGTGGGCTCACAGTCTAGAAGGGGGAGACAGAGAACAAAACCAAACATACTAACAAAATAAAATAAATAGAATAGATAGGTACAAGTAAAATAAATAAATAAATAGAGTAAGAAATATATACAAACATATATACAGGTGCTGTGGGGAAGGGAAGGAGATAAGATCGGGGGATGGAGAGGGGGACGAGGGGGAGAGGAAGGCAGGGACACAGTCTGGGAAGGCCTCCTGGAGGAGGTGAGCTCTCAGTAGGGCCTTGAAGGGAGGAAGAGAGCTAGCTTGGCGGATATTGTGGCTCAATGGAAATAGCACGGGCTTTGGAGTCAGAGGTCGTGGGTTCGAATCCCAGCTCCGCTACATGTCTGCAAGTCGCTTAACTTCTCAGAGCCTCAGTGACCTCATCTGTAAAATGGGGGTGATGACTGTGAGCCCCGCACAGGACAACCTGATCACCTTGCCGTGAACAGCGCTTAGAACAGTGCTTTGCACATAGCGCTTAACAAATGCCATTCATCATCATCATCATCATCAATCGTATTTATTGAGCGCTTACTGTGTGCAGAGCACTGTACTAAGCGCTTGGGAAGTCCAAGTTGGCAACATATAGAGACGGTCCCTACCCAACAGTGGGCTCACAGTCTAAAAGGGGGAGACAGAGAACAAAACCAAACATACTAACAAAATAAAATAAATAGAATAGATATGGACAAGTAAAATAAATAAATAGAGCAATAAATATGTACAAACATATATACATATATACATATATACAGCCCTATTGAGAGCTCACCTCCTCCAGGAGGCCTTCCCAGACTGAGCCCCTTCCTTCCTCTCCCCCTTGTCCCCCTCTCCACCCCCCATCTTACCTCCTTCCCTTCCCCACAGCACCTGTATATATCCCTTTGATTTGCTTTGAGTCACTTTGCTTTCTCCTCGTCCCCCTCTCAATCCCCCCATCTTACCTCCTTCCCTTCCCCACAGCACCTGTATATATGTATATGTTTGTACATATTTATTACTCTATTTATTTTACTTGTACATATCTATTCTATTTATTTTATTTTGTTAATATGTCTTGTTTTGTTGTTTGTCTCCCCCTTTTAGACTGTGAGCCCACTGTTGGGTAGGGACTGTCTCTATATGTTGCCAATTTGTACTTCCCAAGCGCTTAGTCCAGTGGTCTGCACACAGTAAGCGCTCAATAAACACGATTGATGATGATGATAATAATAATTATTATATTATTATATAATTATTATAATTATTATTAAGAGCTTAGAACAGTGCTCAGCGCTTAGAATAGTGCTTTGCACATAGTAAGCGCTTAACAAATACCATTGTTATTTATTTATTATTTATTAAGAGGAAGGAAGATGAGCGGGAAGGGGAGAAGGAAGAGGGCGGGAGGGGCGGCAGGGCTGCTACTCACCGGCAGGGGGCGCGGGAAGGGCGGCAGGGCTGCTACTCACCGGCAGGGGGCGGGGAGGGGCGGCAAGGCTGCTACTCACCGGCAGGGGGCGCGGCGCGGGGCTCCGGGGTCTCGGGGGCGGGGCGGCCGCGGGGTCCGGGCTCGTCCATCTGGGCCGGGGGCGGCGGGGGTGTCGGGGCCGCCGGGGTCGTCGGTCCGGGGCCCGGGGACTGCGAGATGCCGGGCAGGGTGCGGGCCTTGCCCGGCACGGGCCTCTGCTGCCTCCGCTCCGGGGACCTGCGGGGTTGGGGGGCGGAGGGGGGGGCGGGCACGTGACTCGGGGCCCGGCGCGCGCCCCCGCCCGACCCGGGGCGGACCGAGCCCAATCGGCCGCGGGAAGGGGAGGGCCGCGAGAGGGCGCGCTCGCGTTCCCATGGCAACCGGGGAGGCCGTTTAACCGCCCTCCGCCTTCCCCCCTTCTTCTTTTCGGGCACGGCCTGGCTCCGTGGAAAGAGCCCGGGCTTTGGGAGGCAGAGGTCGTGGGTTCGAATCCCGCCTCCGCCGCTTGTCAGCTGTGTGACTTTGGGCAATCCACTTCACTTCTCTGTCCCTCCGTTCCCTCATCTGTCAAATGGGGGTGAAGACTGTGAGCCCCCCGTGGGACAACCTCATCACCTTGTATCCCCCCAGCGCTTAGAACAGTGCTTTGCACATAGTAAGCGCTTAATAAATGCCATCATTATTATTATTATTGTCTGCTGTGTGACCTCGGGCGAGTCGCTTCACGAGGAGAAGCAGCGTGGCTCGGTGGAAGGAGCCCGGGCTTGGGAGTCAGAGGGCATGGGTTCAAATCCCGCCTCCGCCAATTGGCAGCTGGGTGGCCTTGGGCAAGTCACTTCACTTCTCTGGGCCTCGGTGACCTCATCTGTAAAATGGGGATTAAGACTGTGAGCCCCCCGTGGGACAACCTGATCACCTTGTAACCTCCCCAACGCTTAGTACAGTGCTTTGCACACATTAAGCGCTTAGTAAATGCCATTATTACTATTATTATTCTCTGAGCCTCAGTTGCCTCATCTGTAAAATGGGGATTAAGACTGTAAACCCCACGTGGGACAACCTCATTCATTCAGTCATTCATTCAATCGTATTTATTAAGCGCTTACTGTGTGCACAGCACTGTACTAAGCTCTTGGGAAGTACAAGTTGGGAACATATAGAGACGGTCCCTACCCAACATTGGGCTCACAGTCTAGATCCATCCATCCATCCATTCATTCATTCATTTTCATTCATTCAATCGTATTTATTGAGCGCTTACTGTGTGCAGAGCACTGTATTAAGCAACTTATAGAGACAGTCCCTACCCAACAGTGGGCTCACAGTCTAGAAGGGGGAGACAAACAACAAAACAAGACATATTAACAAAATAAAATAAATAGAATAAATATGTACAAGTAAAATAGAGTAATAAATATGTACAAACATATATACATATATACAGGTGCTGTGGGGAGGGGAAGGAGGTAAGGCGGAGGGGGGGATGGGGAGGGGGAGGAGGGGGAGAGGAAGGAGGGGGCTCAGTCTGGGAAGGCCTCCTGGAGGAGGTGAGCTCTCAGTAGGGCTTTGAAGGGAGGAAGAGTGCTAGCTTGGCGGATGTGCGGAGGGAGGGCATTCCAGGCCAGGGGGAGGACGTGGGCTGGGGGTTGACAGCGGAACAGGCGAGAACAAGAACCTGATCACCTTGTATCCCCCCCAGCGCTTAGAACAGTGCTTTGCACATAGTAAGTGCTCAACAAATGCCATTATTATTATTATTACAGGAGCAGGCCTGGCCCGGCCTGGCATCTTCTAAGGGGGACCGAGCCACCCCGCACTGTGGGTTCCGGAACATGTGTGGCCCTGGGAGATATGTTATGGAACATCCCTTTTCCCAGATGAGGCCCAGAGAAGTGAAGCATCTTGCCGAAGGTCACACAGCAGACTTGTGGCAGAGCTGAGATTAGCACCCACGATCTTCTGACTCCCGGGCCCGTGTTCTATCCTCTAAACCACACCGCTTCTCCACACCACAAGGCCACACCAAGCGCTTCGTACGGTGTGTCGCGTTCAGTAAATACCAGTGACCGGCTGGTCGAGGGGCTGACCCGTGGCCTGGCGGGCGGTCAAAGTCGGTCTCTGAGGTGGCAGCAGTCCTGGTCCACTCGCTCCAAGTGGTCCAGGGAAGGACGAGCTTTGGAGCGGAATGCCTGCCCACCCAGGCTGGGTTGTTTAGCAGCCTTGGTTGGCACCAGGAGTGGTTTCCTTCAAACGTTAATGCTCCGGGAGGGGAACTCAGCAGTGCCCAGGGCCGCGGGGCGAGGCCGGCTGGGCTCCCCTCCCCGCCCCACAGATAATTGCTTAGAGAAGCAGCATGGCTCAGTGGAAAGAGCCCGGGCTTTGGAGTCAGAGGTCGTGGGTTCAAATTCCGGCTCTGCCACTTGTCAGCTGTGTGACTTTGGGGAAGTCACTTTGCTTCTCTGGGCCTCAGTTCCCTCATCTGTAAATGGGGATGAAGACTGTGAGCCCCTCGTGGGACAACCTGATTACTTTGTATCTACCCCTGTGCTTGGAACGGTGCTTTGCACATAGTAAGCGCTTAACAAATAGCAACATTATTATTATTATCGTTATTATAATTACTCTCCCCCTGCTTCCTCGACTAAGCCCTCCTCTTGTCTTCTCCCACTCCCTTCTGCGTCACTCTGGTTTGCTCCCTTTATTCATCCCCCTTCCCAGCCCCTCAGCACTTATGTCCATATCTAGACTGTGAGCCCACTGTTGGGTAGGGACTGTCTCTATATGTTGCCAACTTGTACTTCCCAAGCGCTTAGTACAGTGCTCTGCACACAGTAAGCACTCAATAAATACGACTGAATGAATGAATCCCTTACCCGACGCTGCAGGTTCTGAAACTGGCTGTCTCAAAGCTGTGTGTTCTAGAATATGCCTGACCTGGCCCCATGTGGTCTTGAGAAGCAACGAGGCTCAGTGGAAAGAGCCCGGGCTTGGGAGTCAGAGGTCATGGGTTCTAATCCCGGCTCCACCACTTGTCGGCTATGTGACTTTGGGTAAGTCACTTCACTTCATTGGGCCTCAGTGACCTCATCTGTAAAATAGAGGTTAAGACTGTGAGCCCCACGTGTGGGACAACCTGATCACCTTGTATTCATTCATTCGTTCATATTTATTGAGCGCTTAATGTGTGCAGAGCACTATACTAAGCGCTTGGGAAGTCCAAGTTGGCAACATATAGAGATGTTGCCTACCCAACAACAGGACCTCCCCCAGAGCTTAGAACAGTGCTTGGCACATAGTAAGCGCTTAACAAATATTGTCATTATTATTATTGAGCACACCTGGCCCAGTGCTGTATAATAATAATAATGGCATTTGTTAAGCACTTACTATGTGCCAAGCACTGTCCTAAGCACTGGGGAAGATACAGCGTGATCAGGTTGTCCCACATGAGGCTCAGAGTCTAAATCCCCATTTTACAGATGAGGTAACTGAGGCATAGAGGTGTTAAGTGACTTGCCCAAAATCACACAGCTGACAAGCGGCAGAGCCGGGATTAGAACCCATGACCTCTGACTCCCAATCCTGTGCTCTTTCCACTGAGCCACACTGCTTCTCTATGTTGTATGTTCTGGAACATCCCAGATCCTACTTCTCATGTGGGGTTTTTTTTATGGTATTTGTTAAGCACTTGCTATGTGCCAGGCACTGTTCTAAGTACTCGGGTAGGTACAAGGTAATCAGGTTGGACACAGTCCCTGTCATTCATACATTCATTCAATCGTATTTATTGAGCGCTTACTGTGTGCAGAGCACTGTACTAAGTGCTTGGGATGTACAAGTTGGCAACATATAGAGACGGTCCCTATCCAACAGTGGGCTCACAGTCTAGAAGGGAGAGACAGACAACAAAACCAAACATACTAACAAAATAAAATAAATAGAATAGATATGTACAAGTAAAATACATAGAGTAATAAATATGTACAACCATATATACATATATACAGGGAAAACTAAAGGGTGCATTAATAATGGTCTTCAGATGTATAAAGTCTTTTCTAAATAAAGACACTGAAACTGCTCTTTTCCATTATCTGCAGAACATCCAAGAGGAAATTGGTTTCAATGAAACAATCAATAGTATTTATTGAACAACCAATCAATAGTTTTATTGCACATCTACTGTGGGCAGAGGATTGTAAGCATTTGGGGGTGGGGGGAGTACACTAGAATTTGTAGACACAGTCCCTGCCCTCAAGGGACTTACATCGTAGCGGAGGAGATGCTAAAATAATTTTAATGTCCCACATGGGCCCTCAGTCTTAATCCCCATTTTACAGATGAGGTAACTGAGGCCCAGAGAAGGGAAGTGACTTGCCCAAGATCACACAGCGGACAAGTGGCAGAGCTGGGCTCCTAGAATCCAGATCCTTCTGACTCACAGGCTTTTGCTCTATCCATAAGCCATGCTGCTTCCCGTGTTCTGGGAATCACCCGTCTCTCCCCACGTTCCGCCTACCCAGGCTCCCCAAGGGGCTGAGTAACCCCAGGATGGGCCAACCTTTATGGCTGAGGCTTGTACTTCCCAAGCGCTTAGTACAGTGCTCTGCACACAGTAAGCGCTCAATAAATACGATTGATTGATTGATTGCTGCTGTGGACAGCTGAACTGGGCACTCCCACAGCAGAGCCATCGGTGGGGCCCTCAGTGCAGCCCACAATGGGGCCCTCAGAGGGTCTTCAGTGGAGTCCACAGCAGGAGACCCCCAGTGATGGACATAGCAGAGCCCTACGCAGGGCTCTTGCAGAGGTCCATAACTTAGCCCTCAGTGGAATTCTCCAGTTATTCTCAACGGGGTCCTCAGCAGAGCCCTCAGTGGAGCTCTTAGCAGGGGCCTCAGTGGAGCTACAGTGGATCCCTCTCTCCCCCTTTTAGACTGTGAGCCCACTGTTGGGTAGGGACTGTATATGTTGCCAATTTGTACTTCCCAAGCGCTTAGTACAGTGCTCTGCACACAGTAAGCGCTCAATAAATACGATTGATGATGATGATGATGATCCCTTAGCTGAGTTCTCAGTGGGGCTCTCAATGGAGCCCTCAGCGGAGTCCATAGCTGAGCTCGCAGCAGAATCCTCAGCGGAGTCTACAGCAGAGGTCTCGGTGGGACCCTGAGCACAGCCCTCAGTGGGATCCACAGAGGAACCGGAGCCCTCAGTGGAGTCCACAGCCGAGCTCGCAGCAGAATCCTCAGCGGAGTCTACATCAGAGGTCTCGGTGGGACCCTGAGCACAGCCCTCAGTGGGATCCACAGCGGAACCGGAGCCCTCAGTGGAGTCTACAGCCGAGCTCACAACAGAATCCTCAGTGGAGTCTACATCAGAGGTCTCGGTGGGACCCTGAGCACAGCCCTCAGTGGGATCCACAGCGGAACCGGAGCCCTCAGTGGAGTCCACAGCTGAGCTCACAACAGAATCCTCAGCAGAGTCTACGGCAGAGGTCTCGGTGGGACCCTGAGCACAGCCCTCAGTGGGATCCACAGCAGACTTAATTACTCTGTGCTTCAGTTACCTCATCTGTAAAATGGGGAATAAAACTGTGAGCCCTATGTGGGACAGGGACTGTGTCCAACCTGACAATCTTCTATCTACCCCAGTGCTTAGTACAGTGCCTGGCACTCCCCCCCTTTTAGACTGTGAGCCCACTGTTGGGTAGGGACTGTCTCTAAATGTTGCCGACTTGTACTTCCCAAGCACTTAGTACAGTGCTCTGCACACAGTAAGCGCTCAATAAATACGATTGATGATGATGATGATGAAGTGCTTAGTACAGTGCTCAGCACACAGTAAGCGCTCAATAAATACAATTGAAATACGATTGAATGAACCCACAGTGGAGCTCTCGAGGGCCCTCAACTGAGTCCTCAGCAGAGCTCTCATATAATAATAACAATAATAAATAATAATATTTGTTAAGCACTTACTATGTGCCAAGAACTCTCAGCAGAGCTCTCATATAATAATAACAATAATAAATAATAATATTTGTTAAGCACTTACTATGTGCCAAGAACTCTTCTAAGGCCAGGGGTAGATACAAGATAATCAGGTTGGACACAGTCCCTGTCTCACGTGGGGCTCACAGTCTAAGTAGGAGGGAGTAGGATTTAATCCCCATTTTACAGATGAGGAAACTGAAGCACAGAGAAATTAAGTGACTTGCCCAAGGTCACACAGTAGACAAGTGGTGGAGCCAGGCTGATTGACTGACTGACTGAGCTGGGGCCCAATTAGTTCCCTGACTTGGCAAGTCAGTCACGGGCACTTGGATGAGGTTCAGCTAGTAAGGATTTGTTCAGGACTCTTCTGCCAAAGCACTTTCCTCTCACTGATCTCACTGGGGTTCCCACAACATCCCTGTCAAGGAGGGAGAGTAGGATCTGACAGGCCCCATTTCTCAGATGGGGAAATTGAGACCCGAGAGGTTCAGTGACTTGTCCAGGATCACCCAGCAGTCCGGAAACAAGGCTGGGACTCAAACTTGGGTGTTCTGACGCCTGGCCAGGGGCCCTCTCCATGCTTCTTCAACGGCTGGGCAGAGGGAACCGTGACCGGGGCAGGGTGAAGATTTAGCTGTTACGGGTGAGAACCCCTGAAGTGAACCCACCAAATCCCAACTGTTGAAGAGCAACAGGGTGCTTCCTACTCCTTTTCCTCCTCCTCCTCCTCCTCCTCTTCCTCTTCATCCTGCCCCCTGCCCCAGTGCCCCGTCTTCTGCTGCTGGGAATTGGCGGATCGCGAGGGAAGCCAGGCAGCTGCTAGGAGAGCCAGCGGGCAGGGAACAGAGGTTTAGGAGGGGAAGGGAGATGGGGACGGGGACAGGGAGGGGAAGCTGGTAGGCTCAGGAAGAAGAAAGCAGAGCCTGGGATTGGAAGCCGGCTTTAGCACAGGACAGGGTCCCATCCTCACCGCTTCCAGCCAGCCAGTAATGAAGCCCTAGGGTACCCAGTCAGAGACGTGTGTCAGCACAGCAGCAGAAAAACACACACATACACATACACAGTCAAACACATGCAAGCAAGCACACATGGAATAATAATTAATAATAATTGTGGTATTTCTTAAGCACATTCTATGTGCCAGACACTGTTCTAAGCACTGGAGTAGACACAAGGTAATCAGGTTGGACACAGACCCTGTCCCACATGAAGCTCACAGCCTTAATCCCCATTTTACAAATAAGGTAACAGGTATGAAGAAGTGAAGTGACTTGCCCAAGGCCACATGGCAGACAGGTGACAGAGCCGGGATTAGAACGCAGGATCTTCTGACTCCCGGGTCTGTGCTCTATCTGTTAGTCCACGCTGCTTCTCTACAGGGCACGTGTAGACACACAGAAGCATGCAGAGAGACACACACTCTGCCACTGGCCTGCTGTGTGATTTGGGGCAATTCACTTAACTTCCCTGGGCCTCAGTTTCCTCATCTGAAAAATACTTGTTCTTCCTCTTAGACTGCAACACCCATGAGGGACAAGGACTAAGTTCAATCTGCTTATATTTATATTTAACCCAGTGCTTAGTACAGTGCTTGGCCCAGAGTAAGTGCTTAACAAATACTACAACTATTATCAATGTTATAGCTGTGCACACAATTCCAGGTAGGAGGCAAGAAATCCCTGAAGCCTCTGAAACCAGCAGGCCCCTGGCCCAGGAACAAACAGCCTGTGCTTACGAGGGATGAAAAACAAAAACTCCTAACAAGCAAAAACTCCTCACTCTTGGCTTCAAGGCTGTCCATTACCTCGCCCCCTCCTACCTCACCTCCCTTCTCTCCTTCTGCAGCCCAGTCCTCACCCTCCGCTCCTCTACCGCTAACCTCCTCACTGTGCCTCGTTCTCACCTGTCCCGCTGTAGACCCCCAGCCCACGTCCTTCCCCTGGTCTGGAATGCCCTCCCTCCACACATCTGCCAAGCTAGCTCTCTTCCTCCCTTCAAAGCCCTACAGAGAGCTCACCTCCTCCAGGAGGCCTTCCCAGACTGAGCCCCCTTTTCCTCTCCTCCTTCCCATCCCCCCGCCCTACCTCCTTCCTCTCCCCACACCACTTGAATATATTTATACAGATTTATTACTCTATTTATTTTACTTGTACCTATTTACTACTCTATTTTATTAATGATGTGCATATAGCTATAATTCTATTTATTCTAACAGTTTTGACACCTGTCTACATGTTTTGTTTTGTTGTCTGTCTCCCCCTTCTAGACTGTGAGCCCATTGTTGCGTAGAGACCATCTCTATACGTTGCTGACTTGTACTTCCCAAGGGCTTAGTACAGTGCTCTCCACACAGTAAGCGCTCAATAAATACAATTGAATGAATGAATGATGAGAAGGGTGACCGACTGCCAAGATGGCGAGTGGTCATCCAGGATGGCCTCTGACGGCTCTCATGAATTCTAGACATGCAGACACGTATGACATCCCGTGTGTCATACCAGGTGACAAGTGGCATAATGTGAGGACTTTACTCTCACCATTTTGTGGAAATTTCAATTTCGGTGGTCCTGGAGCATATCCCTGGTAGACTACCTGCCCCCACCCCTCGCTCCGGAGCCACTGTGTCACCTTCTCCCCGGCCCCTCCAACCTGGGCACCGCATCCGAACTGCGGGATTTAGCAGCAGGTGCTGTGGCAGAGGGGGACTGGCACCGGAGGTAGAAACACCTGGCACACAGGTGTCCGGTGCCATGTTCGTCCCAGGCCAGGGATGGCAGACTGGCCAGACACCAGACAAATGAGGCAGCATGGCCTAGCAGAGAGACCTCAGGGCTGGCATTCAGGGGACCTGAATTTTAGTCCCAGATCTTTACTTGACCCTGTAGGACCCTAAGTCACTTACTCTCTCTGGGCCTGTTTCCTCTGCTATAAATCAGAGATAAGTTCTCTGCTCTCCCTCCCTCTCAGTCTGAGACAGTGACTATGTCTAACCTGATTCTCCTGAAGTTACCTCAGTGCTTAGCACAGTGCTTGGAAGATAGTTATTAACCACTTAATGTCATAATAAATGCCCCCTCATGCACCTTATGGGCATCTGAAGATCAAAAGAAGATCCCTCTAGACTCTAAGCTTACTGTGGGCAGGGACCTGATTCTCCTGAAGTTATCTCAGTGCTTAGCACAGTGCTTGGAAGATAGTTATTAACCACTTAGTGTCATAATAAACGCCCCCTCATCCACCTTATGGGCATCTGAGGATCAAAAGAAGATCCCTCTAGACTCTAAGCTTATTGTGGGCAGGGACTGTGTCTACCAACTCTGTTCTATTTTACTCTTCCAAGCGCTTAGTACAGTGCTCTGCACACTGTAAGCGCTCAATAAATATGTATGATTGATTGATTGATTGATAAAAGGGAAAACCATCATGGTCGGACAACGACCAGTCCCCTAAAGAGTCTTCAGTATAAAGAGCACAATGTGAAGAGTGAAGATCAGGTAACCCGATGCTGAAAAGATAACATAGAATACCACTACTAATAATGATGATGGCATTTGTTAAGCACTTACTATGTGCAAAGCACTGTTCTAAGCGCTGGGGGGGATACAAGGTAATCAGGTTGTGCCATGTGGGGCTCACAGTCAATCCCCATTTTACAGATGAGGTAACTGAGGCTCAGAGAAGTGAAGTGACTTGCCCAAGGTCACACAGCAGACATGTGGCAGAGCTGGGATTAGGACCCATGACCTCTGATTCCCAAGCTCGTGCTCTTCCACTAAGCCATGCTGCTTCTCTGAGCTTATGTTGGGCCATAGGCTGGAGCAACTATAGGAGAATCAGTCCTCCCTTGATCTGACAGCCCCTTCCATCCCAACTCCCTCCTACCATTCCTCTTCAAGCTCTTTGAGTGAACTGTCTACACCCACGACCTCTACTTCCTCTCAAATTCTCTCCTTGACTCCTTCAAATCTTGCTTCCGTCCCCTTCGCTCCATGGAAGCCGATCTCTCAAAGGTCACCAATGACCTCCTTTTTACCACACAGAACTCCCCATCTACGAGGAAGAGAGGGCAGGAATCCTGTTCTCGTTTTCCAGATGGGGAAACTGGGGCCCAGGGAGGTGACCTGGCCTAGTGGAAAGAGCCCAGGCACGGGAGTCAGGAAGCATGGCTTCTACTCCCGGCTCTACCTCTTGCCTGCTGGGGGACCTTGTGCAAGTCACTTAACTTCTCTGAGCCTCAATCAATCAATGGTATTTAATAATAATAATAATAATGATGGCATTTATTAAGTGCTTATTAAGTGCAAAGCACTGTTCTAAGCGCTGGGGAGGCTACAAGGTGATCAGGTTGTCCCACGTTGGGCTCACAGTCTTAATCCCCATTTTCCAGATGAGGTAACTGAGGCACAGAGAAGTGAAGTGACTTGCCCAAAGTCACACAGCTGACAATTGGTAGAGCCGGGGTTTGAACCCATGACTTCTGACTCCAAAGCCCGTGCTCTTTCCACTAAGCCATGCTGCTTCTCATTGACTGAGCACTTACTGTGTGCAGAGCACTGTGTGGTACTGAGACAGGAAAAAAGTCCTCCCTTGATCTGACGGCCCCTTCCGCCCCAACTCCCTCCTACCATCCCTCTTCAAGCTCTTTGAGTGAACTGTCTACACCCACGGCCTCCACTTCCTCTCAAATTCTCTCCTTGACTCCTTCGTATCTTGCTTCCGTCCCCTTCGCTCCATCATCATCAATCGTATTTATTGAGCGCTTACTGTGTGCAGAGCACTGTACTAAGTGCTTGGGAAGTACAAGTTGGCAACATATAGAGACAGTCCCTACCCAACAGTGGGCTCGAGTCTAAATTCGGCTCCATGGAAGCCGATCTCTCAAAGGTCACCAATGACCTCCTTTTTACCAAATCCAAAGGCTCCTATTCCATCCTAATCCTCCTCAATCTCTCACCTGTTTCAGCACAATTGATTGATTAGATCATGCCCTCCTCCTGGAAACAGTACCTAACCTTGGCTTCGTTGACACTTTCCTCTCCTAGTTCTCCTCCTATTTGACAGCTCCTTCTCAATCTCTGTCATGGGCTTCCCCTCGGCCTCCTATCCCCTAACAGTAGGAGTCTTTCAAGGCTCATTTCTAGGTCTCCTTTGATTCTCCATCTACACTCACTCCCTTGGAAAACTCATTTGCTCCCGTGGCTTCAACTACCATCTCTAATGCAGTTGATTCCCAAATCTACCTCCCCAGCCCGATCACTCTCCTCTACAGTCTAGTATCTTCTCCTGCCTTCAGGCATCTCTATTTCATTCAATCAATCAAACTTATTTATTGAGCACTTACTGTGTGCACAGCACTGTACTAAGTGCTTGGGAGAGTACAGTACTACAATAAACAGACACATTCCCGTGGCTCAGTGGAAAGAGCCCGGGCTTGGGAGCCAGAGGTCATGGGTTCTAATCCCGAATCTGCCACTTGTCAGCTGTGTGACTTTGGGCAAGTCACTTAAATTCTCCATGCCTCAGTTACCTCATCTGTAAAATAGGAATTAAGACTGTGATTCCCCCCGTGGGACAACCTGATCACCTTGTATACCCCCCCAATGCTTAGAACAGTGCTTTGCACATAGTAAGTGCTTAACAAATGCCATCATCATCATCATCATTCCCTGCCCATAATAAGCTTACAGTCTCGAGGGGGAGACAGACATTAATACAAATAAATAAATTACAGATGTGCACGTAAGTGCTGGGGGGCTGGAAGTGGGAAAGAATAAAGGGAGCAAATCAGGGCAATGCAGAAGGTAGTGGGAGAATAGGAAAGTATGGCTTTTTATTCATTCATTCAATCGTATTTATTGAGCACTTACTGTGTGCAGAGCACCATACTAAGTGGTTGGGAAGTACAAATCAGCAACATACAGAGATGGGCCCCAACCAATAACGGGTTCACAGTCTAGAAAGGGAAGACAGACAACAACACAAAACAAGTAGGCAGGTGTCAATACCATCAGAATAAATAGAATTATAACTGTATACACATCATTAATAAAATAGAGTAGTAAATATGTATAAATATACACAAGTACTGTGGGGAGGGGAAGGGGGTAAGGTAGAGGGAGGGAGGGGGGCGATGAGGAGGGGAGGAGGAGAAAGGGGGGAGCTCAGTCTGGGAAGGTCTTCTGAAGGAGATGAGCTCTCAGTAGGGCTTTGAAGGGAGGAAGAGGGCTAGTTTGGTGGACGTGTGAAGGGAGGGCATTCCAGGCCAGAGATAGGATGTGGGCCAGGGGTCGAGGGCGGGACAGGCGAGAACGAGGCATGGTGAGGAGGTTAGCGGCAGAGGAGTGGAGTGTGCAGGCTGGGCTGGAGAAGGAGAGAAGGGAGGTGAGGTAGGAGGGGGCGAGGTGATGGAGAGCCTTGAAGCCGAGAGTGAGGAGTTTTTGCTTGATTCGTAGGTTGACAGGCAACGACTGGAGATTTTTTAGGGGGGGAGTGACATGCCCAGAGCGTTTCTGTACAAAGATAATCCGGGCAGCAGAGTGAAGTATAGACTGCAGCGGGGAGAGACAGAAGGATGGGAAATCAGAAAAGAGGCCGATGCAGTAATGGAGTTGGGATAGGATGAGAGATTGAACCAGTAAGGTAGAGGTTTAGATGGAGAGGAAAGGGAGGATCTTGGCAATGTTGTGGAGGTGAGACTGGCAGGTTTTAGTGAAGGATTGGATGTGTGGGGTGAATGAGAGAGTGGAGGCAAGGATGACACTGAAGTTGTGGGCTTGTGAGATGGGAAGGATGGTAGTGCCGTCCACAGTGACAGGAAAGTCAGGGAGAGGACAGGGTTTGGGAGGGAAGATAAAGACTTCAGTCTTGGACATGTTGAGTTTTAGATGGCGGGCAGACATCCAGGTGGAGATGTCTTGAAGGTAGGAGGAGACGCGAGCCTGAAGGGAGGGAGAGAGAGCAGGGGCAGAGATGTAGATTTGGGTGTCATCAGCACAGAGATGATAGTTGAAGCCATGGGAGCAAATGAGTTCAACAAGGGAGTGAGTATAGATGGAGAACAGAAGGGGGCCAAGAACTGACCCTTGAGGAACCCCTACAGTAAGGGGATGGGAGGGGGGGAGGAACAAGCGAAGGAGACTGAGAATGAAAGGCAAGAGAGATAAGAGGAGAACCAGGAGAGGACAGTCTGTGAAGCCAAGTTTGGATAGCTTGTTGAGGAGAAGGGGATGGTCCACAGTGTTGAAGGCAGCTGAGAGGTCGAGGAGGATTAGGATAGAGTAGGAGCCATTTGATTTGGCAAGAAGAAGGTCATTGGTGACCTTTGAGAGGGCAGTTTCGGTGCAGTGTAGGGGACGGAAGCCAGATTGGAGGGGGTCTAGGAGAGAGTTGGAGTTGACTTAGGGAAGGCCTCTTGGAGGCTTTGAATAAGGCTTTGAACGGGGAGAGGGTAATTTTCTGTTGGATTTGAGGAGGGAGGGCTTTCCAGGAAGGAGGCAGAATGTAGGCAAGGGGTCGGTGGCGAGATAGACGAGATCGAGGTACAGTGAGAAGGCTGGCATTAGAGAAGAGAAGTGTGAGGACTAGTTGTAGTAAGAGAATAGGCAGGTGAGGCAATGGTGGTGGGGACAAGGTGATTGAGTGCTTTAAAGCCAATGGTGAGGAGTTTTTGTTTGTTATGGAGGTGGGTGGGCAATCACTGGAGTTTCTTGAGGAATGGGGAAACGTATCCTGAAGGTTTTTGTAGAAAAATGATGCAGGCAGCAGAATGAAGTACGGACTGGACAGGGGAGAGACAGGAGGCTGGGAGTTCAGCAAGGAGGCTGATACAGTAATCAAGATGGGATAGGATAAGAGATTGTATTAACGTGGTAGCAGTTTGGATGGAGAGGAAATGGCAGATTTTAATAATAATAATAATAATAATGATGGCATTTGTTAAGCACTTACTATGTGCCAAGCACCGTTCTAAGCGCTGGGGGAGATAGAAGGTAATCAGGTTGTCCCACGTGGGGCTCACGGTCTTAATCCCCATTTTACAGATGAAGGAACTGAGGCACGGAGAAGTTAAGTGACTTACCCAAATTCACACAGCTGGCAAGTGACAGAGCCGGGATTAGAACCCACGATCTCTGACTTCCAAGCCCGTGCTCTTTCCACTGAGCCACACTGCTTCTCTGAGGGTGGAACCATCAGGATTTAGTGATGGATTGAATATGTGGGTTGAATGAGAGAGAGGAATCAAGGATAACGCCAAGGTTAAAGGCTTTTGAGACAGGTAGGATGGTGGTGCCATCTACAGTGATGGGAAAGTGAGGGGGAGGCCAGGGTTTGGGTGGGAAGTTCCGCCAACACCTCAAACGTAATATGTCTGAACTAGAACTCCTCATCTTCACAACCAAACCCTATCCTCTCCCAGTCTTTCCCACCAATGTAGACAATACCACTATCCGCCCATCTCACAAGCCCTTAACTGCAGCATTATCCTCAACTCATCTCTTTCATTCAACCCACATATTCATCTGTTATGAAATCCTGTCTTTTTCTATCTTCACAACATCGCTAAAATCCGTCTGTTCTATCTTCACAACATTGCTAAAATCCGCCCTTCCCTCTCCATCTAAAACTGCTACTACACTGATCCAAGCACTTACCATATCCTGCCTTGATTACTGCATCAGCTGCCTTACTGATCACTCTGTCTCCTGACTCTCCCCACTCCAATCCAAAATTAACTTTGCCATCCAGACATTTTTCTAAAAAAACATTCTGCTCACAAATTCCCATTCCTCAAGAACCTCCAGTGGTTACCCATCCACCTCTGCACCAAACAGAAACTCCTCACCATTGGCTTTAAAGCTCTTAATCACCTTGTCCCCTCCTATCTCACCTCCCTGATTTCTTACTGCAGCCCAGCCCACACACTTCACTCCTCTAATGCCAACTTACTCACTGAACCACCCTCTCGTCTATCTCACCCCTGACCCCTCGCCCACCTCCTGCCCCCAGCCTAGGACTCCTTTCCCCTTCATATCCGACAGACCATCACTTTCCCCATCTTCAGAGCTTTATTAAAATCATATCTCCCCAAAGAGGTCTATTACTAAGCCCTCATGTCTTCTACTCCCTCTCCCTTCTGTGTCATCATTACACATGGATTTGTACCCTTTATTTGCCCCACTCTCAGCCCCAAAACAGTTATGAGAAGCAGCGTGGCTCAGTGGAAAGAGCCCGGGCTTTGGAGTCAGAGGTCATGGGTTCAAATCCCGGCTCCGCCACTTGTCAGCTGTGTGACTTTGGGCAAGCCACTTCACTTCTCTGTGCCTCAGTTCCCTCATCTGTTAAATGGGGATTAAGACTGTGAGCCCCCCATGGGACAACCTGAACACCTTGTAACCTCCCCAGTGCTTTGTACATAGTAAGCGCTTAATAAATGCCATCATTATTATTATTATGATATGTAATGTATCCATTTATATCCATGTCTGTTTCCCCCTCTTGACTGTAAGCTCTTCTGGGCAGGGAACGTGTCTACGAGTTCTATTGTATTGTACTTTCCTAAGAGCTTAGTACAGTGCTCTGCACACAGTAAGTCCTCAAT
Source organism: Tachyglossus aculeatus (assembly GCF_015852505.1). Classification (NCBI taxonomy): domain Eukaryota; kingdom Metazoa; phylum Chordata; class Mammalia; order Monotremata; family Tachyglossidae; genus Tachyglossus; species Tachyglossus aculeatus. The sequence goes on along the minus strand of NC_052086.1, from coordinate 46,075,895 downwards.
AAATATGACTGATTGATGCAGAAGGGAGGGCGGATAGGGGAAATAAAGGGCTTAGTCTGGGAATGATGGCCCAGTTTCCTCATCTGTTAAAAATGGGAATAAGATAATGGTAATGATAATAAAATAATTGAGGCTTTTGTGAAGCACTTACTATGTGCCAAACACCATGCAAAGCACCAGAGTAGATAGGAGATACGCAGATTTGGCCCAGATGGTGGATTCCTGCTGGGCACAGAGCAAGGCAAGTAGGGAGGTGCGCATGGGGCAACATCAGGAGGCCGGCATCTTTACCAAGGCCCTGGTGGGAACTAATCTACGTGGAGATCATGAAGCCCACGGTACTTCTAGACTGAGTGAGGCTGCTCACACACTTCGTCAAAGAAAGGGGTAAAAGTCTAAACGGGATCAATCCATGAAGAGATGGCATTTCACAAGCAGGCTGAAATTCATTACAAAAAACTGGGTGGGGCCAATTCCAGAAGAACAAGACCTCACCTCAGTACACTCCTACTACAATCCAGCCCCCACACTTCGCTCCTCTAATACCAACCTATTCACTGAACCTCCATGTCATCTATCTCATCGTCGACCTCTCGCCCACATTCTGTTTCTGTCCTGAAACACCCTCCCTTTTCTTCTCCAACAATGACTCTCCCGACCTTCAAAGCCTTATTGAAAGGCACATCTCCTCCGAGAGGCCTTCCCTGACTAAGCCCTCATTTCCTCTTTTCCCACTCCCTTCTGTGTCACCCCGACTTACTCCTTTAATTCACCATCCCTTCCCCCAGCCCCACAGCACTTATGTACATATCCTTAATTAATTAATTTATTTATTAATGTCTGTCTCCCCCTCTAGACTATAAGCCTGCTGTGGGCAGGAAATGTGTCTGTTATATTGTGTTGTACTCTTCCAAGTGCTTGGTAGAGTGCCCTGCACACAGTAAGCACTCAATAAATATGACTGATTGATGGATTGATTGAGGACCAGAGTAGACCACAAGTGGGATGGGTGTCTTCTGGAAAAGGACAACAAAACTCTCGAGGTATTAGAAAAAATTTTTCTCACAGATATCAGCCCACTCTGTTCAGCCTCTGAACTCCTCTGAGTATAATAATAACAATAATAATAATAATAATAATAATAATAATAATAATTGTGGCATTTTTAAGCACTTACTATGTGTTATGCACTGTATTAAGTGCTAGGATAGATACAAGTCTATGACTACCATCCCCCTATCTGAGTCTGCTAGGGTCTCTGACCCTAGATTCCCCTACAATCAATCAGTTACTAACATTTACTGAGAGGCTGCTGTGGGCTGAGAGCACTGTACTAAGCACGGAGAGAATACAGTAAGAGGTAGGAAACAAGGGCTCTGTCTTCAATGGGCTTACGGTCTAATGGAGAATCTATTGCTCCATTACTGAGTATGTACTGAGCATCTGCTGTATGCAGAGAGCATTGTACTGAGTCCTGGAGAGAACAGGATGGTTGGTTGGAGGACATGATCTCTGCCTTCAAGGGGCTTCCAGTCCTTATCCATCCAGTCTTGGGGTGTCCCAGTCCCACTTGGGACCTCAAGACCCCACTCAGACCCCTACCCCCACCCCAAAATAAGATTTTGAAAAGGGGAGTCTGCTCTCTGCCCTTGGACCCAAAGCATCGGCTGGCTGGAGAGTCTCCCCACCGGCCCCCCTTCACCAGATCCCCTATGGGCAGCCCCCCACTTTCGCCCCCCACCCCCACCCGGGGTCTTCGGAGGGCTGAACCGTCTGGAGAGTCTCCCTCCAAACCAGATCCGCCCCCCCACTCTGTGGTCCTGGGAGATCAACAGGTTCTGTGGTGGTCAATACCCTCCTACCCTCTGTTCTGGGGCTCCCGATTGTGGGGTGCGGGGGTCGCCCTGGGTGGGGACCGGCTGGGGGGTGGGGGGTAAGGTGGGGTTCCCGATCCTCCCGGGGAACGTGGGGGCAATCAATCAATCAATCGTATTTATTGAGCGCTTACTGGGTGCAGAGCACTGGACTAAGCGCTTGGGAAGTACAAGCTGGCAACATAGAGAGACAGTCCCTCCCCAACGGTGGGCTCCCGGTGTGGAAGGCTCGGAGGAGGCCCAGCCCCGCCTCTCCGGCCACCCGGCCTCCCCTCCGGGGCCCCCTCCCCGCCCTCCCGCTCGGTACCTGCCCTCGGTGATGCTACGGCAACAGCTGCCGCTCCGCCGCCGCCCGGTCCTGCGGGGTCCCCAAGGCTCAGGGCGGCCGGACTCCCGGGACCGACCCGGCCTGAAGAAATCGGTCAACTTCCCAAACGCGGCCATCGCGGCCCGGTGGGGAGGAGGGGGCGGGGGGAGGCCGGGCTCGGGGGGCACCTGGACCGACCCTGGCACGGCTCGTTCCCTGCCACGGTCGGCCGGAGCCTCCGCGGGGGGCCCCGGGCCGGGGGCCTGGAGGGGGAGACCACCGCCCCACCGCCAGGGAAAGAGCAAAGCAGAAGGGGGTTTCACTGGGGCGTCCTCTCTCTCTCTCTCTCTCTCTCTCTCTCTCTCTCTCTCTCTCTTTCTCTCTCTTTCTCTCTCTGTCTCTCTCTCTCTCCACCACCAGGCTAGTGGCTGGGGGTTAAGGACTCGGGTGCTGGTGGCCGGGAGGGAGGAGAGGCCTGGGGCTGGGGGCTAGTGGCTGGGGGCTGGGGGCTAGTGGCTGGGGGTTAAGGACTCGGGTGCTGGTGGCTGGGAGGGAGGAGAGGCCTGGGGCTGGGGGCTAGTGGCTGGGGGCTGCGGGCTAGTAGCTGGGGGTTAAGGACTCGGGTGCTGGTGGCTGGGAGGGAGGAGAGGCCTGGGGCTGGGGGCTAGTGGCTGGGGGCTGCGGGCTAGTAGCTGGGGGTTAAGGACTCGGGTGCTGGTGGCCGGGAGGGAGGAGAGGCCTGGGGCTGGGGGCTGGGGGCTAGTGGCTGGGGGTTAAGGACTCGGGTGCTGGTGGCCGGGAGGGAGGAGAGGCCTGGGACTGGGGGCTAGTGGCTGGGGGCTGAGGGCTAGTGGCTGGGGGTTAAGGACTCGGGTGCTGGTGGCCGGGAGGGAGGAGAGGCCTGGGGCTGGGGGCTGGGGGCTGGGGGCTAAGGATTCGGGGTGCTGGTGGCCGGGGCCGGGGGATGGGAGCTGGAAGGTGGGGGGAGGCCAGGGGCCTGGGGGCCTGAGGATCCCGGCGGGGTCATTTTTTTCCTGTTGATCAGTGAAGAGGTCGGCACCTGAGGACAGGGGACAGTCCCTGGATTGCTGCTGCTGCTGCTGCTGCTCTGGGGTCCGGGGGCGGGGCAGGAGCCCCCAGGCAGGGCTGCAGCCGGGCAGGCCCGGGGGTCAGCAGATTTGGGCAAGGGGAGAGCCGGCAGGGCCCCCGGATGGAGGCATCCGGGAGGGTCACTGCTCGGGAGGTTAGGAGGAAGGGGGAGCGGCTGGGGACCCCCAGCCCCAGCCCCGCCCCCCGCTCCCAGCCGGCTCAGCTGACAGCTGCCGAACCCTGCCCGGCCCCCGCTTCTTCCTGCAGGCGGTGACCCCCCGCGCCCTCCCCACTCTCCCACGACCTCGGGGTCGTCCCCCTCTCCGCCCTCCGGCCCCTCCCCCAAAGCCCTCCCAAACCAGCCCGGGACCCCAGGGGACACGCACACACACACACAGACACACACAGAGTAGCACGGCTATAATAATAATAATAATAATAATGATAGCATTTATTAAGCGCTTACTACGTGCAAAGCAGTGTTCTAAGCGCTGGGGAGGTTACAAGGTGATCAGGTTGTCCCACGGGCGGGGGGGCTCACAGTCTTAATCCCCATTTTACAGATGAGGTCATTGAGGCACAGAGAAGTGAAGTGATTTGCCCAAAGTCACACAGCTGACAGTTGGCAGAGTCGGGATTTGAACTCATGGCCCCAGACACGAAAGCCCGGGCTCTTTCCACTGAGCCACGCTGCTTTTCATAGCCACTATGCTTCTCATAAAAGGTGATTGGGTTGTCCCACTGGGGGCTCACAGTCTTAATCCCCATTTTGCAGATGAGGTAACTGAGGCACAGAGAAGTGAAGTGACTTGCCCAAAGTCACACAGATGACAATTGGCGGAGCCGGGATTTGAACCCATGACCACTGACTCCAAAGCCCGTGCTCTTTCCACTGAGCAACGCTACTTCTCTATATACACGCTGCTTGGCTATATACACAATGACACACATACACATTCCACATCACGTACCATTCCATTTATTTTGTTAAGGATGTGCATCTAGCTTTAATTCTATTTGTTCTGACGATTTTGACAGCTGTATCCATGTTTGGTTTTGTTGTCCGTCTCCCCCTTCTAGACTGTGAGCACGCTGTTGGGTAGGGGCCGTCTCTGTTGCCGACTTGGACTTCCCAGGCGCTTAGTACAGTGCTCTGCACACAGTAAGCGCTCAATGAATACGATTGAATGAATGAATGAATCACTGGCCCTATTTACTATTCCTTGTGCATATTTACTGTTCTATTTATTTTATCTCGTACATATTTACTATTTACTATTCTATTTATTTTATTTTGTTAATATGTTTTGTTTTGTTGTCTGTCTCCCCCTTCTAGACTGTGGGCCCGCTGTTGGGTTGGGACCGTCTCTATATGTTGCCAACTTGTACTTCCCAGGCGCTCAGTACAATGCTCTGCACACAGTAAGCGCTCAATGAATACGATTGAATGAATGAATGAATCACTGGCCCTATTTACTATTCCTTGTGCATATTTACTGTTCTATTTATTTTATCTCGTACATATTTACTATTTACTATTCTATTTATTTTATTTTGTTAATATGTTTTGTTTTGTTGTCTGTCTCCCCCTTCTAGACTGTGAGCCCGCTGTTGGGTTGGGACCGTCTCTATATGTTGCCAACTTGTACTTCCCAGGCGCTTAGTACAGTGCTCTGCACACAGTAAGCGCTCTATAAATATGATTGAATGAATGAATGCCCCCCCCCAGATCAAAGGACTCGCCCCCGCCCCCTCACCCTCACCCCCCTTCCCCCTCCCCAGGCAGGTGAGGGGTTTTCCGAATTAATTCTCCCCAGACTGAGCCCCCTCCTTCCTCTCCCCCTACTCCCCCTCCCCATCCCCCCCCACCTTACCTCCTTCCCCTCCCCACCGCACCTGTATATATGTATATATGTTTGTACATATTTATTACTCTATTTATTTTACTTGTACATATTTATTCTATTTATTTTATTTGGTTTATATGTTTAGTTTTGTTGTCTGCCTCCCCCTTCTAGACTGTGAGCCCACTGTTGGGTAGGGACCATCTCTAGATGTTGCCAACTTGTACTTCCCAAGCACTTAGTCCACTGCTCTGCACACAGTAAGCGCTCAATAAATACGATTGAATGAATGAATTTGGTTCCCGGAAGCCGGGTGGAGCCTGTCACTGTGCCCCTCTCCTTCCCTCCCCCATTTCGCTGTCACCAAGTCTTATCAATGCAATGGGCCTGAGCACAGGCCAGCGCAATCTCTGACCTCCGTGTGTCTGTGACCTGTATCTAACTCTGGGTGTGTGTGTGTGTGTGTGTGACACACACACAGTCTCTGACCTCCGTGTGTCTGTGACCTGTATCTAACTCTTGGTGGGGGGGGGGGGGGTGACACACACACAGTCTCTGACCTCTGTGTGTCTGTGACCTGTATCTAACTCTGGGCGTGTGTGTGTGTGACTCACACACAGTCTCTGACCTCCATGTGTCTGTGACCAGTATCTAACTCTGGGTGGATGTGTGTGTGACACACACACAGTCTCTGACCTCCGTGTGTCTGTGACCTGTATCTAACTCTGGGTGTGTGTGTGACCCACACACAGTCTCTGACCTCCGTGTGTCTGTGACCTGTATCTAACTCTGGGTGGATGTGTGTGTGACCCACACACAGTCTCTGACCTTCGTGTGTCTGTGACCTGTATCTAACTCTGGGTGGGTGTGTGTGACACACACACAGTCTCTGACCTCCGCGTGTCTGTGACCTGTATCTAACTCTGGGCGGGTGTGTGTGTGACACACACACAGTCTCTGACCTCTGTGTGTCTGTGACCTGTATCTAACTCTGGGCGGTGTGTGTGTGACACACACACAGTCTCTGACCTCCGTGTGTCTGTGACCTGTATCTAACTCTGGGCGGGTGTGTGTGTGACACACACACAGTCTCTGACCTCCGTGTGTCTGTGACCTGTATCTAGCTCTGGGCAGGTGTGTGTGTGACACACACACAGTCTCTGACCTCCGTGTATCTGTGACCTGTATCTAAGTCTGGGTTGGGGGGGTGGGGTGTCCACAGCACTTGTATATGTCTGTACAGATTTATTACTCTATTTATCTTACTTGTACACATTTACTATTCCATTTATTTTGTCAGTGATGTGCATAGAGCTATAATTCATTCATTCAATCGTATTTATTGAGCGCTTACTGTGTGCAGAGCACTGTACTAAGCACTTGGGAAGTACAAGTCGGCAACATATAGAGACGGTCCCTACCCAACAGCGGGCTCACAGTCTAGAAGGGGGAGACAGACAACAGAACAAAACATATTAACAAAATAAAATAAATAGAATAAATATGTCCAAATAAAATAGAGTAATAAATACATACAAACATATATACATATATACAGGTGCTGTGGGGAGGGGAAGGAGGTAAGATGGGATGGAGGGGGGAGGAGGGGGAGAGGAAGGAAGGGGCTCAGTCTGGGAAGGCCTATCCTATTTGTTCTGTTGATTTGGACACCCGTCTACATGTTTTGTTGTCTGTCTCCCCCTTCTAGACTGTGAGCCCGTTGTTGGGTACAGACTGTCTCTATGGGTTGCTGACTTGTACTTCCCAAGTGCTTAATACAGTGCTCTGCACACAGTAAGTGCTCAATAAATACGATTGAATGAATGAATGAATGAATGTGTGGGGGGGTCTATTTTCGTGTGGGGTTCTGTGTGCTCGTGTTTGTGCATATGCTTGTAGTCCAATACTCTACACACGGTAAGCACTCAATAAATATCATTGATGATAATGATGATGATGAAGCAGCATGGCTCAGTAGAAAGAGCACGGGCTTCGGAGTCAGAGGTCATGGGTTCAAATCCCAGCCAATTAGCTGTGTGACCTTGGGCAAGTCACTTAACTTCTCTGGGCCTCAGTTAACTCATCTGTAAAATGGGGATGAAGACTGTGAGCCCCCATGGGACAACCTGATCACCTTGTAACCTCCCCAGCGCTTAGAACAGTGCTTTGCACATACTAAGCGCTTAATAAATACCATTATTATTATTATTATTATTATTATGAACTATCTCTCCATTGCTTCCAAATCACTTTACCTTGGGTACTCCCCTTTCCCCCGCCCCCACCTTGGACGAATGTCCATAAACTTTATTCTCTATGGCTTCCTCCTGCACTTAACGTATTTCACTGTCTGTCTCCCCCATTAGATTGTAAGCTCCCTAAGGGCAGGGATCATGTCTGTTTGCTCTCTTGCACTCCCCCAAGTAATAATAATAATAATAATGGCATTTGTTAAGCACTTGCTATGTGTCAGGTACTGTACTAAGCACCGGGGTGGATGCAAGCAAATCAGCTAGACACAGTCCCTGTCCCACATAGGGCTCACACTCTGCACCCCCATTTTGCAGATGAGGTAACTGGGCCACAGAGAAGTGCCCAAGGCCATGCAGCAGACAAGGGGTGGAGCCAGAATTAGAACCCAAGACCTTCCGACTCCCAGGCCCAGGCTCTATCCACTTCGCCATGCTACTCCTCATGTACAGTATTCTACCCACAGTAAGTGCTCAATTAATACCAACTATTGATCGGCTGATTGACTGATTGACCAGATCAGTGATCTACCGGAGGTTGTGTCCTGTGGAGCCCTATTGACTAATTTCCTTCTTGGCCCTGACTCCTGCCCCTCCTCCATCCACTGCACTCCCCTTTCACCTCTCCCCGTCCAAGACCCAGCCCCCACCACTGGGCTCCCCTTCCGAGGCCCCAGGCCCCACCATTCATTCAACCATTTTTATTGGGCACTTACTGTGTCCAAAGCACTGTACTTGGTGCTTGGGACAGGACAATATAACAATAAACAGACACATTCCCTGCCCACAGTGAGCGGGACTCCCCTACAAGGCCCCAGCCCCCAACACTGATTCATTTATTCAATCGTATTTATTGAGCGCTTACTGTGTGCAGAGCACTGTACTAAGCGCTTGGGAAGTACAAGTTGGCAACATAGAGAGACGGTCGCTATCCAACAACAGGCTCACAATCTTCCCTTCCAAGGCCCCAGCTTCCACCATTGGACCCCCCCCTCAAAGACTCCAGCCCCCCCACCAACACTGGACTCCCCTTCCAAGACCCCAGCTCCCCCCACCACTGGACTCCCCTTCCAAGACCCCAACCCCTTTCCCAGAAAACCTAACACCATTCCCAGCCCTCATCCCTTTGGCTAAAGCTCAGGGAAAGCTTCCCTCTGCCCGAGTGAGTGCATGGTGCCCGAGTTCCCAGGGACCGGGGGAGAGGATTCAGTGGCCCTGGAGTGAGGAGGGGGTCAGAGATTTCCTGGGATTCGGATTCTAGATTCGGGAGTCTAAATGGACCAAATGGCACCACGGGACATAATGACATCAGACAGAAAGGGACAGAGGACAGGGCAGTGATGAGAGGATTGAGAAGCAGCGTGACTCAGTGGAAAGAGCCCGGGCTTGGGAGTCAGAGGTCATGGGTTCTAATCCCGGCTCCGCCACTTGTCAGCTGCGTGACTTTGGGCAAGTCATTTCATTTCTCTGGGCCTCAGTTACCTCATCTGGAAAATGGGGATTAAGACTGTGAGCCCCCTGTGGGACAACCTGATTACCTTGTATCCTCCCAGCGCTTAGAACAGTGCTTGGCACATAGTAAGGGCTTAACAGATGCCATTATTATTATCATTATCCTGTTGGGAGCCTGTGTCTGAAGGGCTTGCTTGGTCCAGGTCAGATCCCAGACCTGGGTATGGACTGGCTCAGGCCATGGCTCTGGACAGCTCCAGACCCCACCGTGCTCCTTTCATTCATTCGTTCGTTCAATCGTATTTATTGAGCGCTTACTGTGTGCAGAGCACTGTACTAAGCGTTTGGGAAGTACAAGTTGACAACATATAGAGACGGTCCCTACCCAACAGCGGGCTCACAGTCTAGAAGGGGGAGACAGACAACAAAACAAAACATATTAACAAGATAAAATAGAGTAAATTTGTACAAATAAAATAGAGTAATAAATACGTACAAACATATATACATATATACAGGTGCTGTGGGGAGGGGAAGGAGGTAAGGCGGGGGGATGGGGAGGGGGAGGAGAGGTAGAGGAAGGAGGGGGCTCAGCCTGGGAAGGCCTCCTGGAAGAGGTGAGCTCTCAGTAGGGTTTTATAGGGAGGAAGAGAGCTAGCTTGGCGGATCAATCAATCAATCAATCGTATTTATTGAGCGCTTACTATGTGCAGAGCACTGTACTAAGCGCTTGGGAAGTACAAATTGGCAACACATAGAGACAGTCCCTATCCAACAGTGGGCTCACAGTCTAAAAGGGGGAGACAGAGAACAAAACCAAACATACCAACAAAATAAAATAAATAGGATAGAAACGTACAAGTAGAGGAAGGGCATTCCAGGCCAGGGGGAGGACGTGGGCCGGGGGTCGACGGCGGGACGGGCGAGAACGAGGCACAGTGAGGAGGTTAGCGGTAGAGGAGTGGAGGGTGTGGGCTGGGTTGGAGAGGGAGAGAAGGGAGGTGAGGTAGGGGGAGGCAAGGTGATGGACAGCCTTGAAGCCGAGGGTGAGGAGTTTCTGCCTGATGCGTAGGTTGATTGGCAGCCACTGGAGATTTTTGAGGAGGGGAGTAACATGCCCAGAGCGTTTCTGCACAGAGACGATCCGGGCAGCGGCGTGAAGTATGGATTGAAGTGGGGAGAGACAGGAGGATGGGAGATGGGAGAGGGGGCTGATGCAGTCATCCAGGGGGCGCGCCTTGCACCAGCAGGGGGCGGAAAGAGAACTGAGCCTGCGATGCACCTGCGGACAGCTACGGGGCCGGCTCCCCACCGGGCTCCCCCGCCAGCACAGGGAAGAAAAACACTGGAGCCCATGACGGACTGTACTGTCTCCCCCTTCTAGACTGTGAGCCCACTGTTGGGTAGGGCCCGTCTCTCTATGTTGCCAACTTGGACTTCCCAAGCGCTTAGTACAGTGCTCTGCACACAGTAAGCGCTCAATAAATACGATTGATTGATTGATTGATGTACTGCGGACAACTGCCAGGCCAGACTCCACTGTGTTTCCCACCCAGCAAGAGGTGGAAAGAGACCAAAGCCCATGATGCACCTGTGGACACTTACTGGGCCAGACCCCCACCGTGCGTGCCTCCACCCCCCAAGAAGAGGGCAGAAAGAGACCAGAGCCCATAATGCACTACAGACAGTGCATTTCCACTCAGCAAGGGGTGGAAAGAAACCAGACCCCCCAAACCATGTTCTCCTAGACTGTGAGCCCGTTGCTGGGTAGGGACCGTCTCTATATGTTGCCAACTTGTACTTCCTAAGCGCTTAGTACAGTGCTCTGCACACAGTAAGCGCTCAATAAATATGAATGAATGAATGAATGAATGATGCACCTGTGGACAGCTATGGGGTCAGACCCCCATCTGTTCTGGAATCACTCTCAGACCACAAACATACAATAATAATAATGATGATGATGATGATGGCATTTGTTAAGCGCTTACTATGCCAAGCACTGCTCTGAACCCATCCACCCACCATACCCGTATACCCATTCAGACATTCACAAACCCATGCCCTCCCACAAACACACATATACCCACACACACCCCCACACAGGGACACATACACATAGTCACTCTCTGGCTGTTAAAGCAGAGACAAGGCAGTCGGATGGGTCTCCCTCCAAATTCCCGGCACCCCATCCTAAGGAAACAACTGGGCTGGGGGCAGGCTCACAGCTGCTCCTCCACCCTCCCTTCGAAGATGGGGACCAAAAGAGACAGAGACCGCGATAGAGAAGGATATACATAAACACACACACCCCGACGGAGTCAGAGAGCCAGGAAGACAGAGAGACAGTGAGAGACCAAGGGCAGAAGGAGAGGGAGACAGAGGGGTACTAAATCAATCAATCAATCAATCGTATTTATTGAGCGCTTACTGTGTGTACTAAGCGCTTGGGAAGTACAAGATGGCAACATATAGAGACAGTCCCTACCCAACAGTGGGCTCACAGTCTAAAAGCGGTGGGCTCACAGTCTAAAAGGGCTCACAGTCTAAAGAAGAGGTTGCTTGGGATCCAGGACTCATCTTCCAGCTAGAAAAAGAGACAGGACTCTTGGCGCCAGAGCAACCATCTCGTTTGCATACATTTGCATACATTTGCGTCCTGCATTAGAGGAGCCTGGGTTCTGGGAATATTCATTCATTCAATCGTATTTATTGAGCGCTTACTGCGTGCAGAGCACCGTACTAAGCGCTTGGGAAGTACAGGTTGGCAACATATAGAGACGGTCCCTACCCAACAGTGGGCTCACAGTCTAGAATGGGGAGACAGACAACAAAACAAAACATATTAACAAAATAAAATGAATAGAATAGGTATGTACAAGTAAAATAAATAAATAGAGTAATAAATACGTACAAACATATATGCATATATACAGGTGCTGTGGGGAAGGGAAGGAGGTAAGGCGGGAGGGATGGAGAGGGGGAGGAGGGGAATATGAGATGGATCGGATGGAGCCTGCTTCAGGGTGAGCCGAGGTCCAGTGTCTCTCTCCCTCCTCTCTTGTCCAGCTCGGGCCCTCTGGACAAGAGGCATTTCTGAGATCCTGGCACAGCCAACATTGGGGGCTCCCAACACCCTCTGACCCCCACACTGTGCACCACCCCCCTTCCCAAATACATATCTTCCCTGCCATTCCCCCTCTAGACTGTAAATTCCTTGTGATGATGCTGATGCTGGTATTTGTTAAGCGCTTACTATGTGCAAAGCACTGTTCTAAACACTGGGGATGTTACAAGGTGATCAGGTTGTCCCACGGGAGGCTCACAGTCTTAATCCCCATTTAATCCCCAGATGCGGTAACTGAGGCCCAGAGAAGTGAAGTGACTTGCCCAAAATCGCACAGCTGACAGTTGGCGGAGCTGGGATTTGAACCCATGACCTCTGACTCTAAAGCCCATGCTCTTTCCACTGAGCCACGCTGCAGGGAATGTGTTTGTTTTTTGTTGTATTGTATTCTCCCAAGTGCTTTGTACAGCGCTCTGCACACAGTAAGCGCTGAATAAATATGATTGACTGATTCCAGCTTCTCAACCAGGCCCCCAACCCCCACAGGCTCCCGCACTTCTTCCCATTAACCCCCTCCCAGATTCCCACAGATGTCCCCTTCCTGGGGCTCAGGGGGTGTGGTTGGGGGATCCTCCCTACGGAGCCAAGTCCAGGAGAGCAGGACAGTGGGCTGGGAGGGTCACTGCGCCTTGCCCCCCACCCCACCCCACTGGGAGAAACTGAGCTCAGGGTGAACCAGGAGGAGTCCTGGCAAACCACCTCCCTGGGGGGCAACTTCCCCCACAGGGCCAACAGCCTCCCCACCGACACGGGGAATTGAGGAACAGATATGTGACTTCCTCCTTCCCCAATGCCACCTCAAAATTCCACCTGTTATTGGGGGATCCAGGGAGAGTCACAACTTGGTCACTCCTCCAGCATTCCTCCAGCCCTCTCTGTCTCAATTCCCCCACCGAGGTCCTCTCCCAGCTCCTGTCCCTCTCTCCACGGGCACAGGGGCTCGGGGTGGCAGCCCCCCCCCCCCCCCACCTCCTCTGGGAATGATGGAAGTTGTCACCCCAGGAAGGAGGCAGGGACTAGAGCTGGGGAACAAGGGATCCATCCCAAACGCCTAGCACAGTGCTTCTGATGGGGATGACCTGTCTCTCCAGATCCTGAACACCCCTCATTCACTTGCTGCACTAACAGCTCCTCAAGGGCACGGAAAGTGTCTTCAAACTCGAACTCTCCCAAGTGCTCAGAACATTGCTGTGCCCACAGTAGGTGCTTAATCCATATCACTGATGGATTGATTGATGGGTTGAGTGATTGAGGCTCTCCGCATGTCTCTGGGAAAGGCTTAGTTGGGTCCTGTTGCCCAGAAATTCCTTCCTACTCGCCGGGAACCTGGTCAAGGCCAGGATTGGGGTGAGGCCCAGGGTCAGCGTCAAGATCTGGGGTTTGGGAGCCCCCCAGGGATGAAGATCAGGAATGGAAGTTGGGTTGTGGGGGAATTCAGGGATGGGGGAGGGGCCTTAAGAGGTGGAGCAGGGTCACCGGAGCAGATGTTGCCAAGTAAATAAATAAGCCAGATTGCTTCTCCTTAAAGGGAAATGAGGTGGAAGGGTGTGAGTTTAAAGCTAAAAAAGGAGTAAAGGCCTCCCCCGATCTGAGCCTCCCCCACGCGAGCTTCTCCCGATCCGAGCCTCCCCCACGCCAAGCCTCTCCCACCGGGACCTTTCCCCATCATCATCAATCGTATTTATTGAGGGCTTACTGTCTGCAGAGCACTGTACTAAGCGCTTGGGCAGTACAAGTTGGCAACATATAGAGACAGTCCCTACCCAACAGTGGTCACAGTCCATCTGAGCCTTCCCCCACGCGGAGCCTTCCCCGATCTAAATATCTACCCCAGCGCTTACCACAGTGTTTGGCACATAGTAAGCGCTTAACAAGTACCATCATTATTATTATCCTCCCATCCGGGCCTCTCCCGATCCGAGCGTCCCCGGCCCGTGGCGTCCACCATCCGAACCTCTCCCACTTGGAGCCGCCCCCGGTCCCGGCCCTCCAATGCATCCCCTGGGTCGGGGCGATGCCAGCCTCCTCTGTGGCCGGGCCTCCTCCCGAGCTCGTGGCCCCCGTGGCCTTCCCCTCCCGCCCCCCGGACCGGGGCCGCCTGGTCCTCTCTCCCGGGGGAGCCCAGAGGGGGAAGTTACCTGGGGGCGAGGGGGGGTCCGGGCGCGACCTCCGGGCCTGTCTTCCGCACGGACGGGGCTGGGGGACCCGCAGGGGCCCCAGGGCAGGTGCGCTGACCCTGGGCACCGCCACCCCGGACGCTCCCCTCGTCCCCCCGCCGGCTCGGTCCCGTTCCTCCTCTGCCTTCTTCCCTCCTCCTCCTCCTCCTCGCCCTCCTCCTCGCCCTCCTCGCCCTCCTCCTCCTGGTCCTGCTCCTCCTCCTCGTCCCTCCTCGCAGCCGTCCATCCGTCCTGGCACCGGGGCGCCCTTCCTTCCCCGCCCGGGGCTGGACGGGTCCAAATGGGGGTCCCCCGGCCCCCCCTCCCGCCCCCCACCCGCCCTGTCCGGGCGCGGGGGGGCTGGAGGCTGGGGGCTAAGGCTGGGGGCTGGAGCCCACTGTTGGGTAGGGACCGTCTCTATATGTTGCCAACTTGTACTTCCCAAGCGCTTAGTGCAGTGCTCTGCACACCGTAAGCGCTCAATAAATGCGATTGATTGATTGATTGATTGATTGGAGGCTGGGGGCTGGGGGCTGGATCTGGGGGCTACGGCTGGGGGCTACGGCTGGGGCTGGAGGCTGGGTGTTGGGGGCTGGGGCTGGAGACAGACGGGGCGGAGGCTTGGAGGCTGCGGGGTGAGGGCTGGAGGCTGGGGAGCTGAGGGCTGGGGGGCTGAGGGCTGGAGGCTGGAGGCTGGGGGCGGGAGGTTGGGGGCTGGAGGCAGGGAGGCTGGGGGCTGGGGGCTGGGGGCTGGGGGCTGGAGACTGGGAGCTGGAGGCTGGGGGCTGGGGGGCTGAGGGCTGGAGGCTGGAGACTGGGGGCTGAGGGCGGGAGGGTGGGGGCTGGAGGCTGGGGGGCTGAGGACTGGGGGCTGGAGAAAGACTGTGGGCGGGAGGTTGGGAGCTGGAAGATGGGGGGCTGAGGGCTGAGGATTGGGGGCTGGAGACTGGGAGTGGAGGCTGGGGGCTGGGGGGCTGAGGGCTGGAGGCTGGGGACTGGGGGCTGGAGACTAGGGGCTAGGGGGCTGGGGGTTGGGGGCTGGAGGCTGGGGCTAGGGGGCTGGATCTGGGGGCTACGGCCGGGGGCTGGAGGCTGGGTGTTGGGGCTGGAGAAAGACTGGGGGCGGGGGCTTGGAGGCTGGGGGGCTGAGGGCGGGAGGCTGAGGGCTGGGGGGCTGAAGGCTGGAGGCTGGGGGGCTGGGGGCAGGAGGTTGGGGGGCTGGAGGCTGGGGGGCTGAGGGCTGGGGGCTGGGGGCTGGAGACTAGGGGCTAGGGGGCTGGGGGGCTGGGAGCTAGGGACTGGGGGATGGAGACTGGGGGCTAGGGGCGGGAGGCTGGGGCCCGCCGCCCCAAAGGTCCAGGGACAGAACCCGTTGTTGGGTAGGGATTGTCTCTATCTGTTGACGAATTGTATTTTCCAAGCGCTCAGTCCAGTGCTCTGCACACAGTAAGCGCTCATTAAATTGAGCAATTGAATGAATGAGGATCCACAGGACAGGTCATACGCTCACACACACACACTACCTCTCTCTCTCACACACACATACAGGTCCTCGTCATAGCTCAAGCGTGGCTTAGTGGAAAGAACCCGGGTTTGGGAGTCAGAGGACGTGGGTTCTAATCCCGGCTCTGCCACTTCGCTCCTCTGGGCCTCAGTTACCTCAACTGGAGAATGGGGATTAAAACAGTGAGCCCCACGTGGGACAACCTGATTACCCTGTATCTACTCCAGCGCTTAGAACAGTGCTTGGCACATAATAAAAGCTTAACAAGTACCAAAATAATGATAATAATAATGATAATAATAATAATAATCAACATACCTACACACACACACCGAGGTCCTCACACCAGATTTCTCTCTCTTTCTCTCTCTTTTTCTCTCTCTCTTTTGCTCTCTCACACCCCCCCCCCACAAACACACCCACACCCACACTCACGGAGAAAAGGTCATCAGCATAGCTCACACATACCCATAGCACCTGTATAGATGTATATATGTTTGTACGTATTTATTACTCTATTTATTTATGTATTTATTTTATTCGGACATATTTATTCTATTTATTTTATTTTCTTAGTATGTTTTGTCTTGTTGCCTGTCTCCCCCCTTCTAGACTGTGAGCCCTCTGTTGGGTAGGGACCGTCTCTAGATGTTGCCAACTTGGACTTCCCAAGCGCTTAGTCCAGTGCTCGGCACACAGTAAGCGCTCAATAAATACGATTGAATGAATGAATACCCCTGGAACAGCACACACACGCGCGCGCGCACACACACACACACACACACACACACTCACAGCAACAGCTGGCCTGTCCCTCCAGAGGCCTCAGGCATCCAGTGGGGTCAGAGGGTCGGAGATTCTTGCAGCAGGGGCGGGGCAGAAAAGTGTTGGGGTTCAGTGGGGGCACCCCCTGCTTGGTCGTCACGCCCTCCCGCCTTGGCCACGATTGTGCCAGCCCGGGTAGTGAGTTGGGCAGCTGGACAGGGACCGGACGGAAACCCCTCAGCTTCCCTGGACGCAGGCGGCAGCCTCTTCGGGCCTGTACCTTCCCCACTGACCCCTGCATACGGGATGCTCAGAAGCAGGGTGGCTCAGTGGAAAGAGCCCGGGCTTGGGAGTCAGAGGTCAGGGGTTCTAATCCCGGCTCCACCACATGTCTGCTGTGTGACCTCGGGCAAGTCAGTTCACTTCTCTGTGCCTCAGTGACCTCACCTGTAAAATGGGGATTAAGACTGTGAGCCCCACTTGGGACAACCTGATGGCCTTGTATCCTCCCCAGCGCTTAGAACAGTGCCTTGCACATAGTAAGCACTTAATAAATTCCATTATTATTATTATTATTATTATTATTATTATTATTATTATTGTGCTCGCCAGACCGCCTCCTTCCATCCATCCATCTCCATCCCTGCAGCCCGGAGCCCCAGGTGACCCTGGGGTGCTGACCCTGAGGCCAGGAGGGGAAAGACCAGGAAGCAGCCGCAGGGGCAGGGTTCCCTCAGGGACGTGGGGGTGGGGAAGGGGAAAGGAGGAGGAGGAGGAGGAGGAAAAGGAGAGGACAGCCAAGGGAGGGAATCAGAGGTAGGAGCCGAGATTGGGATTAGGGGGAGGGGCGACCACCCCCTTCTCCTCAACACGCTATCCAACCTTGGCTTCACAGACTCTGTCCTCTCCTGGTTCTCCGCTTATCTCTCCGGCCGTTCATTCTCAGTCTCTTTTGCGAGCTCCTCCTCCCCCTCCCATCCCCTTACTGTAGGGGTTCCTCAAGGGTCAGTTCTTGGTCCCCTTCTGTTCTCTTATCTACACTCATTCACTCCCACGGCTTCAACTACCATCTCTATGCTGATGACACCCAAATCTACATCTCTGCCCCTGCTCTCTCTCCATCCCATCAGGCTCGTGTCTCCTCCTGCCTTCAAGACATCTCCATCTGGATGTCTGCCCGCCATCTAAAACTCAGTATGTCCAAGACTGAACTCCTTATCTTCCCTCCCAAACCCTGCCCTCTCCCTGACTTTCCCATTACTGTTGACTGTTCCCCATCACTGCTGTTCCTCCCCCTTTTAGACTGTGAGCCCACTGTTGGGTAGGGACTGTCTCTATATGTTGCCAACTTGTACTTCCCAAGCGCTTAGTACAGTGCTCTGCACACAGTAAGTGCTCAATAAGTACGATTGATTGATTGATTGATTGTTGACAGCACTACCATCCTTCCCGTCTCACAAACCCGCAACCTTGGTGTCATCCTCGACTCCGCTCTCTCATTCACCCCTCACATCCAATCTGTCACCAAAAACTGCCAGTCTCACCTCCGCAACATCGCCAAGATCCGCCCTTTCCTCTCCATCCAAATCGCTACCCTGCTGGTTCAATCTCTCATCCTATCCCGACTGGATGACTGCATCAGCCTCCTCTCTGATCTCCCATCCTCCTGTCTCTCCCCACTTCAATCTATACTTCATGCTGCTGCCCGGATCATCTTTGTGCAGAAACGCTCTGGGCATTTTGCTCCCCTCCTCAAAAATCTCCAGTGGCTACCAGTCAACCTATGCATCAGGCAAAAACTCCTCACTCTCAGCTTCAACGCTCTCCATCACCTCGCCCCCTAATAATAATAATGGTATTTATTCAGCCCTTACTATGTGCAAAGCACTGTTCTAAGCGCTGGGGAGTTTACAAGGTGATCAAGTTGTCCCACGTGGGGTTCACAGTTTTAATCCCCATTTTCCAGATGAGGTAACTGAGGCACAGAGAAGTTAATTGACTTGCCCGAGGTCACACAGCTGACAAGGGACAGAGCTGGGATCTGAACCGATGGCCTCTGACTCCAAAGTCCGTGCTCTTTCCACTGAGCCACGCTGCTTCCCCTCCTACCTCACCTCCTTTCTCTCCTTCTCCAGCCCAGCCCACACCTTCCACTCCTCTGCTGCTAACCTCCTCATTGTGCCTCGTTCTCGCCTGTCCCACCGTCGACCCCTGGCCCACGTCCTCCCCATGGCCTGGACTGCCCTCCCTCCGCACATCCGCCAAACTAGCTCTCTTCCTCCCTTCAAGGCCCTACTGAGAGCTCACCTCCTCCAGGCGGCCTTCCCAGACTGAGCCCCCTCCTTCCTCTCCCCATCCCCATCCCCCCTGCCCTACCTCCTTCCCCTCTCCACAGCACCTGTATATATGTTTGTACAGATTTATTACTCTATTTTACTTGTACATATTTACTATTCTATTTATTTTATTTTGTTAATATATTTTGTTTTGTTGTCTGTCTCCCCCTTCTAGACTGTGAGCCTGCTGTTGGATAGGGACCGTCTATATATGTTGCCAACTTGTACTTCCCAAGTGCTTAATACAGTGCTCTGCATACAGTAAGTGCTCAATAAATACGATTGAATGAATGAATTAATGAATACAGCTAGAAAGTGGGACAGGTGGAGTCGGGAGTTGGGAGTGGGATAGAGAGGGGAGGAAAGGGGAGAAGGAGACAGGGAGGAAGGGAAAAGGGGAAATGGAGAGTGGCAGGAGCAACGTGTACTATTGGAAAGAGCTGGGGTTTGGGAGTCCGGGGATCTGAGTTCTAATCCCAGCGCCACCATTTGTCTGTTGTGTGACCTTGGACAAGTCACTTAACTTCTCTGTGCCTCAATTCACTCATCTATAAAAAGGGGATTTAATTCTTGTTCCCCTCCCGCTGCAACTGCAAGTCCCATGTGGGCCAGGGAGTGTCTGATCTGATTACCTTGCCTCTCCCCGAGCACTTAGTACAACAGTGTCTGGCACATATCAATCAGTCAATGGTATTTACTGAGCAGTTACCATGTAGAGAGCACAGAGTTGATAGCCACGTTCCCTGCCCACAGTGAGTTTATGATCTACAGGGTGAGACACACCAAAAAGGGAAAGGGCAGGTTGTAAAGTTATAATAATAATAATAACTGTGGAATTTGTTAAGCACTTACTATATGTCGGGCACTGTACTAAGCACTGGAGTACTAAGTACTGGAGTGGATATAAGCAAATCTAGTTGGACACAATCCCTGTCCCTAATGGGGCTCACAGTCTTCATCCCCATTTTAGAGATAAGGGAACTGAGGTACGAAGAAGTGAAGTGACTTGTCCAAGGTCACACGGCAGACAAGTGGCGGAGTCAGGACTAGAACCCAGGTCCTTCTGACTCTCAGGCTCATGCTGTATCCTCTAGGCCATGCTGGACTGCTGTGGAACTGAGGGTGGGGTGAATATGTAGTGCTTAAGCGGTACCCATTCATTCATTCATTCATTCATTCATTCATTCTCAATCATATTTATGGAGCACATACGGTATGCACAGCACTGTACTAAATGCTTGGGAGAGTACAATATAACAATAAACAGACACATTTGCTGCTCACAACGAGCTTACAGTCTAGAGGGGAAGACAGACATTAATAAAAATAAATATATTACAGATTTGCACTATAAGTGGGGCTGGGAGGTTGGGATGAATGAAAGGAGCAAAGCAAGTCTGAGTGCATACACAACACAGAAGATAGGGCTTGGTAAGGGCACATCTTTTGGAAGAGATGTGATTTTATGAGGGTTTGGAAAGCAGGTAGAGTGGTGGTTTGTCGGATATAAAGGGGGAAGCAGTTCCAGGATAAAGGGAAGATGCAAGTGAGGGGTTGGCAGAGAGACAGATGAGATGGAAGTACAGTGAGCAGGTTAGTTAGAGGAGCAAAGTGTTACATATGCTGGGTTGTAGTAGGAGATAACAGGTAAGGCAGGAGGGGGTGAGCTGGTTGAGTGCCAGAGTAAGTGCCGTTTTTTAATAGTATTTGTTAAGCACTTACTACAGCAGTGTCCTCTAGACTGTAAGCTCATTGTGGGCGGGGGATGTGTCTGTTTCTTGTTATATTGTATAATAATAATGATGGCATTTATTAAGCGCTTACTATGTGCAAAGCACTGTTCTAAGCGCTGGGGAGGTTACAAGGTGATCAGGTTGTCCCGCGGGGGGCTGTCAGTCTTCATCTCCATATTACAGATGAGGTAACTGAGGTACAGAGAAGTGAAGTGACTTGCCCAAAGTCACACAGATGACAATTGGCAGAGCTGGCGTTTGAACCCATGACCTCTGACTCCAAAGCCCGGGCTCTTTCCACTGAGCCACGCTGCTTCCCTGTATTGTATTCTCCCAAGCGCTTAGTACAGTGCTCTGCACACAGTAAGCACTCAATAAATATGATTGAATAAATGAAACGCTGGGGAAGAGACAGGTTTATCAGGTTGGATGAAGTCCCTGCCGCACCCGGAGGTCATAGTCTAAGCAGGAGGGGGCTCAGGCATTGAATCTCCATTTTACACAGAGAAGGCAGAGAGAAGTTAAGTAGTAACAATATCTATTAAGTGCTTACTGTGGGCAGAACACTATAATAAATGCTAGGAAGGAATATCCAGGTGGGAATTAGACATGGTAGTGGTCCAGGTCCCTTGGGTGGCTCACAGTCTACCAGTGCCACAAGTACCACAAAACAACACACAAAGAAACAAACAATCTAAAAGGTCACCCAGCAGACAGTGACAGAGCCTGGGTTTGAATCCAGGTCCTGTAACTTAATTAATTTATTTATATCAATGTCTGTTTTGTGGGCAGGGAATGTCTCTGTTTATTGTTCTACTGTTCTCTCCCAACCGCTTCCTACATTGCTTTACACGCAGTAAGGGCTCAATAAATACGACTGAATGAAAGAATGACTCCCAGGAGGGTGCTCTTTTTTTTTAATGGTACAGTGCCAGTCACTGTATTATGTCCTGGAAGATATGCAAGAAAAGCTGGCCACAGTTGCTGTCCCACCTGGGGCTTTGGGCCCACACTATTTCCAGTAAGCCTCGCAGCTCCTTTGCAGCCTGGTCCTGGAGACAGAATCGTTTTCAGACCGAAGTGCTGCAATCGGGGCCTGTGCTCGGGCCCCAAGGGTATCCGTGCCCATCCCGATTGCCTCCCGGTCACAGGGGGCAGGGGACAGGGGGTGTCCCTTGCAGGCCTCCCCCTTGCCCAAGCCTCCCACCCCTGGCAGTGACCCGGAGCGGCCCCTCCTCGCCCTCCCGCCTTGCTCTGGGAACACAGCAGGCTGACTGTTTCTGAAAGGACCCAAGGCGACTGGAGGCAGATGGTTCGGCAACCCTTCCGCCAACTCGCAGGTTTTCCAGCTCCCTGAGCCCCTGGGGTCTCCCCATCCAGTCCCCAGCTCCTCCCCGCATCCGGCCTCAGCTGACTCACCCTTCTTCTCCAACAAAGCGCCTTCTCTCTCCCTCTCTCTCTCTCTCTCTCTGTGTGATTCTGTGTCTCTGTCTCTCTGTCTGTCCTTCGCCCTGTCCTCCCCGCCCCGAGAATTTTCCCACCCACGTCTGGGGCCTCCTGGGGCCTCCAGGGACCCCAAGGCCAGGCCAGGCTGGTCAATCAATCAATCTATCAATCAATCATATTTATTGAGAGCTTACTGTGTGCGGAGCACTGTACTAAGCGCTTGGGAAGTACAAGCTGGCAACATATAGAGACAGTCCCTACCCAACAGTAGGCTCACAGTCCCACAGTCCCATCCCTCTCCCCACGTCTAAACCCTTCAGGTCCCTCGGAGCCATGGAGGGGGAAGGTCGCTGCCACCCTGGGGTCAGTGGGGACCATCGGGGCCCCGAGGCGCCTAGCATAGCCGCAGCCGGACCCCCACCCTCCGGAGACACGACGCCCCCAACCCGCCGAGCTCCTCCCCGGCCTTTCCGCGGGGACCGGACGAAGGAAGGAAGGAAGGGAGGAGGGAAGGAAGGAAGAGAAGGAAGGAAGGGAAGGAGGGAGAAGGGAAAGGAGGAAGGAGGAAGGAGAGAAAGGAGGAAGGAGGAAGGAGAGAAGGAGGGAGGAAGGAAGGAGGGGAGGGAGGAAGGAAGGGAAGAAGGAAGGAGGAGAGGGAGGAAAGGAAAGAAGGAAGAGAGGGAGGAAGAAAGGAAGGGTTGGACACAGTCCCTGTCCCGTATGGGGCTCACAATTTAATTGCCTTCCCAGACTGAGCCCCATTTTTATAATAATAATAATAATGGCATTTATTAAGCGCTTACTATGCGCAAAGCACTGTTCTAAGCGCTGGGGAGGTTACAAGGTGATCAGGTTGTCCCACGTGGGGCTCACAATCTTCATCCCCATTTTACAGATGAGGTAACTGAGGCACAGAGAAGTGAAGTGACTTGCCCAAAGTCACACAGCTGACAACTGGCAGAGCCGGGATTCAAACCCATGAACTCTGACTCCAAAGCCCGTGCTCTTTCCACTGAGCCACGCTGCTTCCCCCATCCTCTCTTCCCCCATCCCCACCCTTTTCTTCTCCTCCTCCCCATTCCCCACGCCCTACCTCCTTCCCCTCCCCACAGCACTCGTATATATATTTGTACAGATTTATTACTCTGTTTTACTTGTACATATTTACTATTCTATTTATTTTATGATGTGCATATAACTTTAATTCTATTTGTTCTGACGACTTTGACACCTGTCTCCATGTTTTGTTTTGTTGCCCGTCTCCCCCTTCTAGACTGTGAGCCCGCTGTTGGGTAGGGACCGTTTTCTATATGTTGCCGATTTGTACTTCCCAAGCGCTTAGTACAGTGCTCTGCACACAGTAAGCGCTCAATAAATACGATTGAATGAATGTGAGCCCGTTATTGGGTAGGGACCATCTCTATATGTTGCCGACTTGTACTTCCCAAGCGCTTAGTACAGTGCTCTGCACACAGTAAGCGCTCAATAAATGCGATTGAATGAATGAATGAATGGAAGGGAGGGAGGAAGGAAAGGAAGGAAGGAAGGAGGGAAGAGAGAAAGGAGGGAGGGAGGAAGGAAGGGAGGGAGGGAGGAAGGCAGTCTCCCTCAGGGGAAGCGGGAGCGGGGCAGGGTTCGGATCCTGAACCACAGAGGCTTCTTAGGGCTGCGGGCCACTCCTCCTCCTGCTCCTCCTCCTGCTCCTCCTCCTGCTCCTCCTCCTGCTCCTCCTCCTCCATCATTCAGTTGTATTTATTGAGCGCTTACTGTGTGCAGAACACTGTACTAAGCGCTTGGAAAGTACAATTCGGCAACAGAGGCAATCCCTACCCAACAACTAGCTCACAGTCCTCCTCCTCCCCCTTTCTCCTCCTCCGCTTTTTAAAGCTCCGCCCAGGGCAGACAGTCCACCCCCCGTGCCCAGTCCCTGCGATAATAATAATAATAATAATGGCATTTGTTAAGCGCTTACTATGTGCAAAGCTCTGTTCTAAGCGCTGAGGGGATACAATGGGATCAAGTTATCATCATCATCAATCGTATTTATTGAGCGCTTACTGTGTGCAGAGCACTGTACTAAGCGCTTGGGAAGTACAAGTTGGCAACATATAGAGACAGTCCCTACCCAACAGTGGGCTCACAGTCTAAAAGGGGGAGACAGAGAACAAAACCAAACATATTAACAAAATAAAATAAATAGAATAGATAGGTACAAGTAAAATAAATAAATAAATAAATAGAATAACAGATATGTACAAACATATATACATATATACAGGTGCTGTGGGGAAGGGAAGGAGGTAAGACGGGAGGATGGAGAGGGGGACGAGGGGGAGAGGAAGGAAGGGGCTCAGTCTGGGAAGGCCTCCTGGAGGAGGTGAGCTCTCAGTAGGGCCTTGAAGGGAGGAAGAGAGCTAGCTTGGCGGATGGGCAGAGGGATTGGGGGCATTCCAGGCCCGGGGGATGACGTGGGCCGGGGGTCGATGGCGGGACGGGCGAGAACGAGGTACCGTGAGGAGGTTAGCGGCAGAGGAGCGGAGGGTGCGGGCTGGGCTGGAGAAGGACAGAAGGGAGGTGAGGTAGGAGGGGGCGAGGGGATGGATGGACAGCCTGGAAGCCCAGGGAGAGGAGTTTCTGCCTGATGCGCAGATTGATTGGTAGCCACTGGAGATTGTTGTCCCACATGGGGCTTACAGTCTTAATCCTCATTTTACAGATGAGGTAACTGAGGCTCAGAGAAGTTAAGCGACTTGCCCCAGGTCACACAGCAGGCATGTGGCGGAGCTGGGATTCGAACCCATGACCTCGGACTCCAAAGCCCGGGCTCTTTCCCCTGAGCCACAATGCTTCCTCCCGTGTCCAGCTCCAACTTCTGCCCCCACCTCCAACCCCGTCGGAGGGAACGGAGAGGATGGGACACGGGTCGAATGAGGATAGTTTTACCTCTGAGGTTTGTTCATTCATTCATTCAATCAATCGTATTTATTGAGCGCTTACTGTGTGCAGAGCACTGTACTAAGCGCTTGGGAAGTACAAGTTGGCAACACCTAGAGACGGTCCCTACCCAACAACGGGCTCACAGTCTAGAAGGGGGAGGGAGGCCACAAAACATGTGGACAGGTGTCAAGTCATCAGAATAAATAGAAATAAAGCTAGATGCACGTCATTAAGAGCCCACTGTTGGGTAAGGACCGTCTCTATATGTTGCCAACTTGTACTTCCCAAGCGCTTAGTACAGTGCTCTGCACGCAGTAAGTGCTCAATAAATACCTGCATATATGTGTATATGTTTGTACATATTTATTACTCTATTTATTTATTTATTTATTTTACTTGTACATATCTATTCTATTTATTTTATTTTGTTAGTATGTTTGGTTTTGTTCTCTGTCTCCCCCCTTTTAGACTGTAAGCCCACTGTTGGGTAGGGACTGTCTCTATATGTTGCCAATTTGTACTTCCCAAGCGCTTAGTACAGTGCACTGCACATAGTAAGCGCTCAATAAATACGATTGATGATGATGATGATGATGATGATGAAGTGCTCAATAAATACGATTGAATGAATGAATCATTAACAAAATAAATAGAATAGTTTAATGAGAAGCAGCATGGCATGGTGTTTAGAGCGCTGATCTGGGATTCAGAAGGACCTGGGTCCTAATCCAGGCTCTGCAATTTGTCTGCTGTGTGACCTTGGGCAAGTCACGTCACTTCTCCAGCGCTTAAGAGCAGTCCCTGACATGTAGTAAGCGATTGACAAATACCATTGTTATCATTATTATTATTCTCTGTGCCTCAGTTACCTCATCTGTAAAATGGGGATTGAGACTGTGAGCCCCCCGTGGGTCAGGGACTGTCAGTCAGTCAATCGTATTTATTGAGCACTTACTGTGTGCTCACTGTACTACACTAAGCACTTGCAAGAGGGCAATATAACAGACACGTTCCCTGACCACAACGAGCTTACAGTCTAGAGGGGGTGGACAGACATTAATATAAATAAATAAATTAATTAAAGATTCATTCATTCTCTCTTTCTCCAGCCCAGCCCACACCCTCCGCTCCTCTGCCGCTAACCTCCTCACTGTACCTCTTTCTCGCCTGTCCCGCTGTCGACCCCCGGCCCACGTCCTTCTCCTGGCCTGGAATACCCTCCCTCCACACATCCCCCAAGCTCGCTCTCTTCCTCCCTTCAAAGCCCTACTGAGAGCTCACCTCCTCCAGGAGGCCTTCCCAGACTGAGCCCCCTTTTTCCTCTCCTCCTCCCCATCCCGCCCGCCCTACCTCCTTCCCTTCCCCACAGCACTTGTATATATTTGTACAGATTTTATTACTCTATTTGATTTGTACATATTTACTATTCAATTTTTTTTGTTAATGATGTGTATATAGCTTTAATTCTATTTGTTTTGACGATTTTGACACCTGACTCCATGTTTTGTTTTGTTGTCTGTCTCCCCTTCCCAGACTGTGAGCCCGTGGTTAGGTAGGGACCGTCTCTATTTGTTGCCGACTTGTACTTCCCAAGCACTTAGTGCAGTGCTCTGCACACAGTAAGCGCTCAATAAATACGATTGAATGAATGAATTAATTAATTAATTCAATCGTATTTATTGAGCGCTTACTGTGTGCAAATCCCTTTAGGAAGCACTTGGGAGAGTACGATATAACAACAAACAGATACATTCCTGCCCACAACAAGCTTACATAATTGCTGGGGTCTGGCGGGGGGCGGGGTGAGTAAAGGGAGCAAGTAGGGCTTCCGTTCCCTTCACTCCACAGAAACCGCCCTCTCAAAGGTCACCAGTGACCTCTTTCTTGCCAACTCCAACAGCCTCTACTCCATCCTAATCCTCCTCGACCTCTCAGCTGCCTTTGACTATCCCCTTCTACTGGAAACGTTATCCAATCTTGGCTTCACTGACTCTGTCCTCTCCTGGTTCTCCTCTTATCTCTCTGGCCGTTCATTCTCAGTCTCCTTCACGGGCTCCTCCTCTGCCTCTCACCCCCTAACTGTGGGGATCCCTCAAGGGTCAGTTCTGGGTCCCCTTCTATTCTCCATCTACACCCACTCCCTTAGAGAACTCATTCGCTCCCATGGCTTCAACTACCACCTTTATGCAGCTGATGATACCCAAATCTACATCTCCAGCCCTGATCTCTCTCCCTCTCTCCAGTCTTGCATCTCCTCCTGCCTTCAAGACATCTCTATTGGGATGTCCTCCCATCACCTCAAACATAACATGTCCAAAACAGAGCTTCTTATCTTTCCATCCAAACAACGTCCTCCCTCTGACTTTCGCATCATTATAGACGGCACCACCATCCTTCCTGCCTCACAAGCCTGTAAACTTGCCGTTATTCTTGACTCCTCTTTCGCATTCAACCTACATATTCAATCCGTCACCAAATCCTGTTTGTCCCACCTTATTATTATTATTATGGTATTTGTTAATAAGATAATGATGGTATTTGTTAAGCGCTTACTATGTGCCATGCACTGTTCTAAGCACTGGGGGGGATACAAGGTAATCAGGTTGTCCCACATGGGGTTCACAGTCTTAATCCCCATTTTACAGATGAGGTAACTAAGGCACAGAGAAGTTAAATGACGTGCCCAAAGTCACACAGCTGATAAGTGGCAGAGGCAGGATTAGAACCCATGATCTCTGACTCCCAAGCCCATGCTCTTTCCACTGAGCCATGCTGTTTCTCTAGTGCTGTGTTAAGTGCTTACTGTATGCCAGGCACTGTACTAAACACTGGGGTGGGTACAAGCAAATCAGCTCAGACACAGTCCCTGTCCTGCACAGGGTTCACAGCCTTATTCCCCATTTTACAGATGAGGTCACGAAGGCCTAGAGAAGTGAAGTGACTTGCCTAAATTCACACAGCAGACAAGTGGTGGAGCTGGGATTGGAACCCATGACCTTCTGATTCCCAGGCCCGTGCTCTACCCGCCATGCCATGCTGCTTCCCAACATCGCTAAAATCCACCCTTTCCTCTCCATCCAAACTGCTACCACGTTAATACAATCACTCATCCTGTCCCTCCTGGATTACTGCATTAGCCTCCTTGCTGATCTCCCAGCCTCCTTTCTCTCCCCACTCCAGTCCATACTTCACTTGGCTGCCCAGATCATTTTTCTATAAAAACGTTCAGGACATGTCACCTTCCTCCTCCAAAAACTCCAGTGGTTGACCATCCACCTCCATAGCAAACAAAAACTCCTCACCATTGGCTTCAAAGCAGTCCCTCACCTTGGCCCCTCCTATCTCACCTCGCTTCTCTCCTTCTACAACCCAGCCTGCACACTTCGCTCCTCTAATGTTAACCTTCTCACTGGGCCTCGATCTTGCCTGTCTGGCCACCAAACCCTGCCTAAATCCTGCCTCTGGCCTGGAACACCCTCCCTCCAGACAATTATTCTCCACCGCTTCAAAGCCTTATTGAAGGCACATCTCCTCCAAGAGGCCTTCACTTTTCCTCACCTCCCACTCCCTTCTGTATCGCCCTGACTTGCCTCCTTTGCTCTTCCCCCCTCCCAGTCCCATAGCACTTATATATATATATATCCGTAATTTTATTTATTTGTATTGATGTCTGTCTCCCCCCACCCTTAGACTGTAAGCTTGTTGTGGGCAGGGAATGTCACTGTTTATTGTTGTATTGTACTTTCCCATGTGCTTTATACACTGCTCTGCACAGAGTAAGAGCTCAATAACTACGACTGACTGAATGAATGAATAAGGCTATTTAAGGAGGAAGAGTAATTGCCTATTGGACTGTGTCCAACCTAATTTACTTCTTTTATCCACCCCAGTGCTTAAAACAGTGCCTGGTAGACTAAAGCACCCTGACATAGTGGTTAAAACACGGGCCTGGGGGGTCACAAGGTCATGGGTTCTAAAACCGGCTCTGCCTCTTGCCTGCTTTGTGATCTTGGGCAAGTCACTTCACTTCTCTATGCCTCAGTTTTCTCATCTGTAAAATGGGGATTGAGACTGTGAACCCAGCAAGGGACAGGGATTGCGCTTATACCAACCCAGTGCTCAGCACAGTGCCTGGCACATAGTGCTCAACAAATACCATAATAATTTTTTACTGTTGTTGCATAGTAAGCACTTAAGCGAATACCCCAGTGGTGCTTGGCACAAGGTAAGTGCTTAACAAAACCCATTAAAAAATAAAAATCCCTCCTTAGGGACAGGTCACTGAGGCACTTTTTTTCCTTCTCAGGGTTCAATGCCCTAATTTTCTGCACCCAGGCTGTGGTCCCCCGTTATTATTTTTATTATGGTATGTGCTAAGCGCTTACTATGTGCCTAGCACTGGGGTAGATACAGGGTAATCAGGTTGTCCCACGTGGGGCTCACAGTTTTAATCCCCTTTTTACAGATGAGGTAATAATAATAATAATAATGGCATTTATTAAGCACTTACTATGTGCACAGCACTGTTCTAAGTGCTGGGGAGGTTACAAGGTGATCAGGTTGTCCCACGGGGGGCTCACAGTCTTAATCCCCATTTTACAGATGAGGGAACTGAGGCCCAGAGAAGTGAAGTAGTTTGCCCAAGGTCACAGAGCAGACAAGTGGCGGGGACGGGATTAGAACCCTCGTCCCCTGACTCTCGAACCCCGGCTCTTGCCACGCTGCTTCTCTATGGGGCCATTATCCGGCCGAGAACCGAGAGCGACAAGGTAATAATAATAATAATGATGATGATGGTATTTGTTAAGTGCCTGACCCCCACAACTACCCACTTCCTGCACCCACTCAGACCCCTCAGCAGCCCTCCCCGGCTCCAGCTCCCCAGCACTTACTGTGTGCAGAGCACTGTACTAAGCGCT
The DNA here is from genome assembly GCF_015852505.1 of Tachyglossus aculeatus. Classification (NCBI taxonomy): domain Eukaryota; kingdom Metazoa; phylum Chordata; class Mammalia; order Monotremata; family Tachyglossidae; genus Tachyglossus; species Tachyglossus aculeatus. The sequence continues at coordinate 46,046,157 of NC_052086.1, read as the reverse complement.
TGGGAAGTACAAGTTGGCAACATATAGAGACGGTCCCTACCCAACAGCAGGCTCACAGTCAAGAAAGGGGAGACAGAGAACAAAACAAAACATATTAACAAAATAAAATAAATAGAATAAATATGTACAAATAAATAGAGTAATAAATACGTACAAACATATATACAGGTGCTGTGGGGAGGGGAAGGAGGTAAGGCAGGGGATGGGGAGGAGGGGGAGAGGAAGGAGGGGGCTCAGTGTGGGAAGGCCTCCTGGAGGAGGTGAGCTCTCAGTAGGGCCTTGAAGGGAGGAAGAGAGCGAGCTTGGCGGATGTGCGGAGGGAGGGCTTATCAGTCTTCATCCCCATTTTACAGATGAGGTAACTGAGGCCCAGAGAAGTTAAGTGACTGTGATTAAGTGATTAAGACTGTGAGCCCCACGTGGGACAACCTGATCACCTTGTACTTACTCTTACTCAATCGTATTTATTGAGCGCTTACTGTGTGCAGAGCACTGTACTAAGCACTTGGGAAGTACAAGTTGGCAACACATAGAGACAGTCCCTACCCAACAGTGGGCTCACAGTCTAGCCTTGTATCCCCCCTAGCGCTTAGAACAGTGCTTGGCACATAGCGCTTAACAAATGTTGTTGTTGTTGTTATTATTATTATTATTATTATTATTATTATTATTATTATTATTATCTAAGTGCTGAGCCCTATCTTCTAGACTGTGAGCCCACTGTTGGGTAGGGACTGTCTCTATAAGTTGCCAACTTGTACTTCCCAAGCGCTTAGTACAGTGCTCTGCACACAGTAAGCGCTCAATAAATACAATTGATTGACAACCCCTGTATATATGCTTATGTTTGTACAGATTTATTACTCTATTTTACTTGTACATATTTACTATTCTATTTATTTTGTTAATGGTGTGCGTTTAGCTTTAATTCTATTTGTTATGACGACTTGACACCCATCCACATGTTTTGTTTTCTTGTCTGTCTCCCCCTTCTAGATTGTGAGCCAGTTGTTGGGTAGGGACCGTTTCTCTATGTTGCCAACTTGTACTTCCCAAGCGCTTAGTACAGTGCTCTGTACACAGTAAGCGCTCAATAAATACAATAAGCGCTTAGTACAGTGCTCTGTACACAGTAAGCGCTCAATAAATACAATTGAATGAATGACTCAATCAATCAATTGTATTTATTGAGCGCTTACTGTGTACAGAGCACTGTACTAAGCTCTTGGGAAGTACAAGTTGGCAACATATATCAATCAATCAATCGTATTTATTGAGCGCTTACTGTGTGCAGAGCACTGTACTAAGCGCTTGGGAAGTACAAGTTGGGCAACATATAGAGACAGTCCCTACCCGACAGTGGGCTCACAGTCTAAAAGGGGGAGACAGAGAACAAAACCAAACATACTAACAAAATAAAATAAATAGAATAGATATGTACAAGTAAAATAAATAAATAAATAAAGAGTAATAAATATGTACAAACATAAATACATATATACAGGTGCTGTGGGGAAGGGAAGGAGGTAAGATGAATGAAGAAGCAGTGTGGCTCAGTGGACAGAGCCCGGGCTTTGGAGTCAGAGGTCACGGGTTCAAATTCTGGCTCCGCCAATTGCCTGCTGTGTGACCTTGGGCAAGTCACTTAACTTCTCTGTGCCTCAGTGACCTCATCTGTAAAATGGGGATTAAGACTGTGAGCCCCCCGTGGGACAACCTGATCACCTTGTAACCTCTCCAGTGCTTAGAACCGTGCTTTGCACATAGTAAGCGCTTAATAAATGCCATTATTATTATTATTATTGTCTGTGCCTCAGTTCCTTCATCTGTAAAATGGGGGTTAAGACTGTGAGCCCCCCGTGGGATAACCTGATCACCTTGTAACCACCCCAGCGCTTAGAACAGTGCTTTGCACATAGCAAGCGCTTAATAAATGCCATTATTATTATTATTATTATTATTATTATTATTATTATTATTATTATTATTATTGTCTGTGCCTCAATTCCTTCATCTGTAAAATAGGGGTTAAGACTGTGAGCCCCCCGTGGGATAACCTGATCACCTTGTAACCACCCCAGCGCTTAGAACAGTGCTTTGCACATAGTAAGCGCTTAATAAATGCCATTGTTATTATTATTATTATTATTATTATTATTGATTGTTAGCGCCGTGCGGGTCCCAGGCTTGGCCCCGGATGGCGGGCTCGGCGGCTCCCCCGCGTGGCCGCTCCTTGAACGCCCCGCCGGCGTCTTCCGCCTAGCAACAGTCGCTAGGGGGGCAGGTCCTGGCCGCGGAGCAGCATCACCGTCTGGAAAACCGGGAGCCGCCGGGCCGCCCCCCGCATCCCTGCCCCGACTCCTAGTCTAAACGTTTCTCCTGATCTGGGCGGAGGGTCCGGGCTCGGAAGAGAGGGGCGACGGGGGGGTCCTGAGGGGCAGCGGGAAGGGGGTCTGACAGGACCCGGCGCGGGGCGGGGCGCGGGCTTCCGGGCGCGCGTGCGCACCGCCTCCCGCGCTCGCGCCCGCGCCTGCGCCATGCTGCCCCTCGCCTCGTCCCGCAGGTAAAGCGCCCCCCGGCGGGTCCTCCCTGTTGGGCCCGGCCTGGCCGCGTGCCCTCTCCTGCCTTCCTTCATTCATAAAGAAGCAGTGTGGCTCAGTGGAAAGAGCAAGGGTTTGGGAGGCAGAGGTCATGGGTTCAAATCCCGCCTCCGCCACTTCATTCATTCATTCATTCAATCAATCGTGTTTATTGAACGCTTACTGTGTGCACAGCACTGTACTAAGCGCTTGGGAAGTACAAGTTGGCAACATATACAACGGGCTCACAGTCTAGAAGCAGCGTGGCTCAGTGGAAAGAGCGCGGGTTTTGGAGTCAGAGGTCATGGGTTCAAATCCCGCCTCCGCCACTTCATTCATTCAATCGTGTTTATTGAGCGCTTACTGTGTGCACAGCACTGGACTAAGCGCTTGGGAAGTCCAAGTTGGCAACATAGGCGGTCCCTACCCAACAACGGGCTCACAGTCTAGAAGCAGCGTGGCTCAGTGGAAAGAGTGCGGGTTTTGGAGGCAGAGGTCATGGGTTCAAATCCTGCCACTTCATTCAATCGTGTTTACTGAGCGCTTACTGTGTGCACAGCACTGGACTAAGCACTTGGGAAGTCCAAGTTGGCAACATAGAGAGACAGTCCCTACCCAACAATGGGCTCACAGTCTAGAAGCAGCATGGCTCAGTGGAAAGAGTGCAGGTTTTGGAGACAGAGGTCATGGGTTCAAATCCCGCCTCCACCACTTCATTCATTCATTCAATCGTGTTCATTGAGCGCTTACTGTGTGCACAGCACTGGACTAAGCGCTTGGGAAGTCCAAGTTGGCAACATAGAGAGACGGTCCCTACCCAACAACGGGCTCACAGTCTAGAAGCAGCATGGCTCAGTGGAAAGAGTGTGGGTTTTGGAGACAGAGGTCATGGGTTCAAATTTATTTATTTATTTATTTATTTATTTTCCTTGTACATATCTATTCTATTTATTTTATTTTGTTAGTATGTTTGATTTTGTTCTCAGTCTCCCCCTTCTAGACTGTGAGCCCACTGTTGGGTAGGGACTGTCTCTATATGTTGTCAACTTGTACTTCCCAAGTGCTTAGTACAGTGCTCTGACACAGTAAGCGCTCAATAAATTCAATTGATTGATTGATTCAAATCCCGCCTCCACCACTTCATTCATTCATTCAAACGTGTTCATTGAGCGCTTACTGTGTGCAGAGCACTGTACTAAACACTTGGGAAATACAAGTTGGCCACATATACAGACGGTCCCTACCCAACAACAGGCTCACAGTCTAGAAGCAGCGTGGCTCAGTGGAAAGAGCATGGGTTTTGGAGTCAGAGATCATGGGTTCAAATCCCGCCTCCGCCACTTCATTCATTCATTCATTCAATTGTGTTTATTGAGCGCTTACTGTGTGCACAGCACTGGGCTAAGCGCTTGGGAAGTCCAAGTTGGCAACATAGAGAGACGGTCCCTACCCAACAACGGGCTCACAGTCTAGAAGCAGCGTGGCTCAGTGGAAAGAGCGCGGGTTTTGGAGTCAGAGGTCAGGGGTTCAACTCCCGGCTCCGCTACTTGTCACTTTATCTTTCTCTCCAGCTTCTTCCTCCTCTGGCCTGTTCAGAATGTCCGTGCCTGTTGCTCTCGCTGCACTGTATCGTTCTTTCCAGCCTCTTCCAGTTGTCAGTCCCCATGCCTTCCAAGGGCTGGGAGCCTGCTTCTAACGGGTGTCTTTTTTAAAATTAGTATTGGTATTTGTTAAGCAGTTACTGTGTGCCAGGCAGTGTGCTAAGTGCTGGCGTAGACACAAGGAAACCAGGTTGGGCACAGTCCATGTCCCACATGGGGCTCAGAGCCTTAATCCTCATTTTACAGATGAGGTGACGGAGGCACAGAGTAGTTAAGTGATTTGCCCAGGTCACCCAGGAGACAAGCGGTAGAGCCGGGATTAGAACCCAGGTCCTTTGGACTCCTTGGCTCCTGCTGTATCCACTAGGCCACACTGCTTCTCTAGGAGACGCATCGTCCAGAGGTAGTTTGGCCTAGTGGGAAGAGCACAGGGCTGAGAGTCAGGAGCTGGGTTCTAATGTCGACTCTGCAACTTGTTTGCTGTGTAGCCATAGGCGAGTCACTTTGCTTTCTCCTCGTCCCCCTTGTCCCCCTCTCCATCCCCCCATCTTACCTCCTTCCCTTCCCCACAGCACCTGTATATATGTATATATGTTTGTACATATTTATTACTCTATTTATTTATTTATTTATTTATTTTACTTGAACATATCTATTCTATTTATTTTATTTTCTTAGTATGTTTGGTTTTGTTCTCTGTCTCCCCCTTTTAGACTGTGAGCCCACTGTTGGGTAGGGACTGTCTCTATATGTTGATAACTTGTACTTCCCAAGCGCTTAGTACAGTGCTCTGCACACAGTAAGCGCTCAATAAATATGATTGATTGATTGATTGATTGATTTCTCTGAGCCTCCATTTTCCCATCTGTAAAATGGGGAGTCAATCCTTGTTCCCCCTCCTCCTTAGACTGTGAGCCCCAGGGCCGGACGGGGACTCGGTCGACTGGATTATCTTGGATCTACCTAGTCAGTACTTAACACATGCCACAGTTAACGTTCTACCTGTCCGGCACAGTCCCATTCATTCAGTCATATTTATTGAGCGCTTACTGTGTGCCGAGCACTGTACTAAGCGCTTGGGAAGTACAAGTTGGCAACATATAGGGACGGTCCCTACCCAACAGTGGGCTCACAGTCTAGAACGGGGAGACAGAGAACAAAACAAAACATAGTAACAAAGTAAAATAAATAGAATAAATATGTACAAATAAAATAGAGTAATAAATACATACAAACATATATACATATATACAGGTGCTGTGGGGAGGGGAAGGAGGTAAGGCGGGAGGGATGGAGAGGGGGAGGAGGGGGAGAAGGAGGAGGCTCAGTGTGGGAAGGCCTCCTGGAGGAGGTGAGCTCTCAGTAGGGCCTTGAAGGGAGGAAGAGAGCCATCTTGACGGATGTGCAGAGGGAGGGCATTCCAGGCCAGGGGGAGGACGTGGGCCGGGGGTCGACGGCGGGACAGGCGAGAATGAGGCCTAACGGTGAGGAGATTAGCGGTAGAGGAGCGGAGGGTGTGGGCTGGGCTGGAGAAGGAGAGAAGGGAGGTGAGGTAGGAGTGGGCGACGTGATGGACAGCCTTGAAGCCCAGGGTGAGGAGGAGTTTCTGCCTGATGCGTAGGTTGATTGATAGCCACTGGAGATTTTTGAGGAGGGGAGCAACATGCCCAGAGCGTTTCTGGACAAAGACAATCCGGGCAGCGGCGTGAAGTATGGATTGAAGTGGGGAGAGACAAGAGGATGGGAGATCAGAGAGGAGGCTGATACAGTAGTCCAGACGGGATAGGATGAGAGCTTGAATGAGCAGCGTAGCTGTTTGGATGGAGAGGAAAGGGCGGAACTTGGCAATGTTGTGGAGCTGAGACCGACAGGTTTTGGTGACGGCTTGGATGTGAGGGGTGAATGAGAGAGCGGAGTCGAGGATGACACCAAGGCTGCGGGCCTGTGAGATGGGAAGGATGGTAGTGCCGTCAACAGTGATGGGAAAGTCAGGGAGAGGGCAGGGTTTGGGAGGGAAGACAAGGAGTTCAGTCCTGGACATGTTGAGTTTAAGGTGGCGGGCCGACATCCAGATGGAGATGTCCTGAAGGCAGGAGGAGATGCGAGCCTAGAGGGAGGGGGAGAGAGCAGGGGCAGAGATGTAGATTTGGGTGTCATCAGTGTAGAGATGATAGTTGAAGCCGTGGGAGTGAATGAGGTCACCAAGGGAGTGAGTGTAGATGGAGAACAGAAGGGGACCAAGAACTGAACCTTGAGGAACTCCCGCAGTAAGGGGATGGGAGGGGGAGGAGGAGCCTGCAAAAGAGACTGAGAATGAACGACCGGAGAGATAAGAGGAGAACCAGGAGAGGACGGAGTCTGTGAAGCCAAGGTCGGATAGCGTGTTGAGGAGAAAGGGGTGGTCCACAGTGTCGAAGGCAGCTGAGAGGTCGAGGAGGATTAGGATAGAGTAGGAGCCGTTGTATTTGGCAAGCAGGAGGTCATTGGTGACCCTTGTGAGGGCAGTTTCCGTGGAATGTAGGGGACGGAAGCCAGACTGGAGGGGGTAGGGGAGAGAGTTGGTGTTGAGGAATTTGAGGCAGCGCGAGTACACGACTCGTTCAAGGAGTTTGGAAAGGAATGGTAGGAGGGAGATGGGGCGATAACTAGAAGGTGAGGTGGGGTCAAGAGAGGGTTTTTTTAGGATGGGAGAGACATGGGCATGTTTGAAGGCAGAGGGGAAGGAACCAGTGGAGAGTGAGCGGTTGAAGACGGAAGTTAAGGAGGGGAGAAGGGACGGAGCGAGAGATTTCATGAGATGAGAGGGAATGGGGTCAGAAACACAGGTGGCCGGAGTAGCACTTGAGAGGAGGGAGGAGAGCTCCTCTGAGGGTACTGCTGGGCCAGGCCAGGGGGATGACGTGGGCCGGGGGTCGACGGTGGGACAGGCGAGAACGAGGCACGGTGAGGAGATTAGCGGCAGAGGAGCGGAGGGTGCGGGCTGGGCTGGAGAAGGAGAGAAGGGAGGTGAGGTAGGAGGGGGCGAGGTGATGGACAGCCTTGAAGCCCAGGGTGAGGAGTTTCTGCCTGATGCGTAGGTTGATTGGTAGCCACTGGAGATTTTTGAGGAGGGGAATAACATGCCCAGAGCGTTTCTGGACAAAGATGATCCGGGCAGTGGCGTGAAGTATGGACTGAAGAGGGGAGAGACAGGAGGATGGGTCCCAAGAGCTGAGTGCAAGCACTGTACACATTGGGGCCGTTCAGTAGGTGCCAGGGATGGGGGGTGGGGGACGGGCTGGGGGCGACGGCTGGGTGGGCACGTGAGGCTGTCGGGGGTCTTATTGCCAGGATGGTGGCCCTGCTTAACCGGATGCTTCAGGACTGCGCAGAGCAGGAGGAGAAGCTAGAGCGGAACCTGGCCCGATGCCGGACTCTCCTTCAGACCTGGTGAGTTAATTAATTGAATTAAATTACAGAGAGTACAGAGTACTGTTTATTTCCCCTTTCCCTAATCTATTTTAATCTCTGTCTCTCCCTGTACACTGTAAACTTTTTTTTTAATGGTATTTCTTAAGTGCCTTCTGTGTGTCAAACACTGTTCTAAGCGCTGGGGTAGATACAGATTAATTAGGTTGGACATAGTCCCTGTCCTACATGGGACTCTAAGTCTAAGTAGACTGTGTAAGCTCTTGAGGGTGGGGATCATGTCTACCAACCCTGTTGTACTCTCTTATTAATTCATTCAGTCGTATTTATTGAGCGCTTACTGTGTGCAGAGCACTGTGCTAAGCGCTTGGGAAGTACGAGTTGGCAACATATAGAGACGGTCCCTACCCAACAGTGGGCTCACAGTCTAGAAGGGGGAGACAGAGAACAAAACAAAACATATTAACAAAATAAAATAAATAGAATAAATTTGTACAAGCTTAGTGCAGTGTTTTGAGCACAGTAAGACTTGATAAACACCTTTAATTGTTGGGTTGATAATAATAACGGTATTTGTTAAACACTTACCATGTGCCCAGCACTGTACTAAGTGCTGGGGTGGATACAAGCAAATCCCCATTGTACAAGTGAGGTAACTGAGGCCCAGAGAAGTGACTTGCCCAGGGTGACACAACAGACAAGTGGCGGAGCTGGGATTAGAGCCCATGGCCTTCTGACTCCGAGGCCCATGTTCTATCCCCTACGCCATGCTGCTTCTCTGTGTGAAGATATGTACACAGGGGCGGTGGGGGTGGGATGAGTACCTAATCAATCAATCAATCAATCGTATTTATTGAGCGCTTACTGTGTGCAAAGCACTGTACTAAGCGCTTGGGAAGTACAAGTTGGCAAAATATAGAGACAGTCCCTACCCAACAGTGGGCTCACAGTCTAGAAGGGGGAGAGTAAAGTACAAGTAAAATAAATAAATAGGTAAAAAATATGTACAAACATATATACACATATACAATTGACTGTGGGGATTGACCGTGAGCCCCACGTGGGACAAACTGATCACCTTGTATCCTCCCCAGCGCTCAGAACAGTGCTTTGCACATAGTAAGCACTTAACACATGCCATCATTCATTCATTCATTCCATCCCAATTTTCCAAATGAGGGAACTGAGGCCCAAAGGAGTGAGGTGACCTGCCCAGGGTCACACAGCAGACAAGCGGTAGACAAGCGGTACCTAACTATTTTGGGAGGGAGGGCTCAAGTGCGTGGGTGATGTATTAGGGAGAGACCTTCATAATAAGGCCTACTTTGATGGTTCATAATGGTTCATGATGGCTCATAATATGCTGAGCCATTATGCCAGGGCTCAGCATAATGTTTGGCTCACAGTATCTGGTGAGTCATTCATTCATTCAGTCAGTCAGTCAGTCATTCAGTCATATTTATTGAGCGCTTACGGTGTGCAGAGCACTGTACTAAGTGCTTGGGAAGTCCAAGTTGGCAACATATAGAGACAGTCCCTACCCAACAGTGAGCCCCTTCTGGAGTCTAGAGCCCCTTCTAGACTGTGAGCCCACTGTTGGGTAGGGACCGTCTCTATATGTTGCCAACTTGGACTACCCAAGCGCTCAGTACAGTGCTCTGCACACAGTAAGCGCTCAGTAAATACGACTGATTGATAGAAGGGGGAGTCGGTACCATCACTGTTAAGGTCTGTCTCCCCCTCTAGACTGTAAGCTCGTGGTGGGCAGGGAATCTGTTATATCGTTCTGTTGAGTTCTCCCGAGTGCAGTGCACACCGTAAGCACTCAATCGGTAGGATCGGCCGACTGCCTGACTGACTGCTTGTTGTTGTTTCTGCCCGCTGTCACGGGTCTCCTTCCGCTCACAGGGAGGCGTCCAGTTGCGACCGCCAGCATCTCATCAGCAGCGCAGAGCGGTGTCCTGGTGAGCCAGCCCACCTCCACCCCCCTCATCCCTGACTCATTCATTCAGTCATATTTATTGAATGCTTACTGGGTGCAGAGCACTGTAGTAATAATAATAATAATAATAACGGTATTTGTGAAGCGCTCACTATGTGCAAAGCACCGTTCTAAGCGCTGGGGGGATACAAGGTGATCAGGTTGTCCGACGTGGGGCTCACAGTCGTAATCCCCATTTTACAGATGAGGGAACTGAGGCACAGAGAAGTGAAGTGACTTGCCCAGCGTCACACAGCTGACAACTGGCGGAGTGGGGATTTGAACCCATGGCCTCTGACTCCAAAGCCTGTGCTCTTTCCCCTGAGCCACGCTGCTTCTCTGTAGTAGGCGCTTGGGAGAGTACAATATAACAATAAACAGACACATTCAATTGATCAGTTGTATTTATTGAGCGCTTACTGTGTGCAGAGCACTGTACTAAACGCTTGGGAAATACAAGTTGGCAACACATAGAGATGGTCCCTACCCAACAGTGGGCTCACAGTCTAGAACGGGCTCATATTCCCTGCCCACAACAAGCTTACACTCCAGAGGGACAAGCTAAGTCACTGAGGACCCCCAATCCCTCCTTTCTTGGCTCCGTTCCCTCCCAGCCGAGCCCCTCCGGCCTTTCTGGGAATGGGTTGGTGCCGGACGGGAGCAGACCAGTCCCCTGGCATCGTCAGACCCACCCAGGAATGCCGCAGGCTTTGCCGTACATCCTGGCCCCAGGGGGAGGTCCCCGGGGATGGGCAGCCCCGATACAGGCTTCCCGGAAGGTGGCTGCAAACTGCTGGGGGACGGCTTCGGGGATGTATTTATTTATTTTACTTGTTATTTATTTACTTATTTTACATGTACATATCTATTCTATTTATTTTATTTTGTTAGTATGTTTGGTTTTGTTCTCCGTCTCCCCCTTTTAGACTGTGAGCCCACTGTTGGGTAGGGACTGTCTCTATATGTTGCCAATTTGTAGTTCCCAAGCGCTTAGTACGGTGCTCTGCACATAGTAAGCGCTCAATAAATACGATTGATGATGATGAGGATGATGATGTAAGGCCACGGCGATGTTCCAGACCAACCCGCTGCCGTGCCAGAGTCGGGTCCTTCGCCCGAGGAGCTCCGGGAGCTGGATCTGCTGACCCGAGCCCTGGAAAAGGCCGCCCGAGTCCGACAGATCGCCACAGAGGCCAAGAAACAAGAGCAGGGGGCGGCGCCCCAAAAGACCGCCCCGCCAAGCCTTCCTCCGGGGCCGCAGCGGGCGGCGGGCCGGAAGGCTGCCTCGCCGGCCCCTCCCTTAGCACTGCAGGAGCCCACGCCTCTGCCCCAGGGGGGCCACCCCAAGTCCGTCTCCTACCGGCCCAAAGCCCCCTACAGAACGGACCCAAACAAGAAACGGGTTCGAAGGAGGGTCCCGGCTCCCCGTCTCGGGGGCCTGGCTCCCAGGGACGCCTCCGGGCCACGAAGGGGGCCCGGGTCAGGACAGCCCACCCAATCGCCGCCCTCCCTCCTGCCTGGCGAGGGCAAGGGAACCAGGGCCCCCCAGGGGGATGCTGCAGGGAGGGGGCCCACGGCCCCCAGTTCTCAGCAGAGGGTGGGAGGTCTTCCCGGCTCCGTCCCAGGCTTTGGCAGGACAAGCGGATGCCGGATGCCAGAATCTGCCGAGGAGAGGACGGTTCCGGGGGCCTTCACATTCCAGGAGAATGGGTAGGGTCCCTGGCCCTTGGCATCGGCAGGAGAAAGTAGGGAAACCACCTCAGTGCCCCTTTCCCCCTGCCCTGACTGGTTCAGCACACACTGGGGTACAGCGCAACCTCTGGAGCAGCATGTGCGGGCCTTGTCCTCCCGTCCCCGACTGGCTCGGCACTCTGGGGGGTGCAGGGGATCCCCCAGAGCTGTGGGTGCGGGCCTGGTTCCTTAACTCCCCGGTCCCTTAGAGCCTGGGGGTATGTTTAGCCGGGCCCCGGAGGTGCTTCTGTGGGGAGGTTCCCTGAGAAAGGCCTACCCCTGTTCATTCATTCAATTGTATTTATTGTTGCAGAACTCTGCTGAAGCTGCCCCAGTCCTACAAGAAACTCTACGCCCAAAACGCCAGGTGAGACTTGTCTGGGCCTGGGTCCCCAACCCCCGCCGCTCTGACCACCGGGTCCGGAGGGAAAGCAGAGTCGGAGAGGGGACCTGGGACAGGTTTGGATGGGTGAATCCAATGTGGGCGGGCTGGGGATGGAGAAGCGGCTCGGTGAGCGGGAGCTGTGTCGGAGCTTAGTTCTGCAGGCCTGGCAGAGTACCCTCTGGGTGCTCAGCACTGAACTGGGCACCTGGGGGGCTGCAACACAAGCAGGAACCAATTCACCACCTGTTGGGGCTTATGGTCTCATGAGAAGCCTCAGGCTCTAACCACCATGCCGGTATTTGTCAAGTGCTCGGGGAGCAGAGAGCACTGTGCTGGGCGCCCAGGGGACAGGAGCCCTATACTCGGCACTTCGGGTATTCGTCTGAGTTTCCCAGAGTGCAATGTGCAGCACCCCCCAATTGCCCACACTGCCGGGGCCCCCGGGCATTATCTGCTGATGAGGCTATGTCCTCAGCTACCCACTTCCTACGGCCTCCAGACTCCTAGACCGAGCTAGGCCCGTCCCTCACGGGCCGGCCACTTCTGTGCTTATGCTGGGGTGGGGGGAGGCTGTGTGGGTATGCATGGGTCATATGTACATATCATGGTGTGTTGGCACGTGGGTGCCCGCTCGGTATCCTCCCCAGCGCTTAGAAAGGTGCTTGACCCATAGTAAGCGCTTAACAAATGCCGTCATTATTATTATTACTATCCGGAGACCATCTTACCCCACGAGGACGGCCAGGCTGGGGCAGGGAGGGTGATTTGTTTTGTTATCCTTCAGAATAAATACTGCCACACATCGTCGGAAACAGGGCAAGATGTTTTCAGGTTCATTTTTGTAACTGTCATTGTATAGTTATATGTGCATATAGCTATAATTCTGTTTATTCTGACGGTTTTGACACCTGTCTACATGTTTTGTCGTCTGTTTCCCCTTCTAGACTGTGAGCCCGTTGTTGGGTAGGGACTGTCTCTTTATGTTGCCGCCTTGTACTTCCCAAGCGCTTAGTCCAGTGCTCTGCACACAGTAAGCGCTCAATAAATACGATTGAATGGATGAATGAATGTCTCCCACAGCCTGTGGGCACAGAGCCAAGCCTGCCGGACCGAACCCGCTGCAGAGGAGGCGAGGGGGTGCTTCGTCGCCAAGATCCAAGCGACCGTATCCTTTTCCACGGCTTCCGCGGACCTGCCGAGGGGCAGCGGCGGGGCAGTCTGCACATTTCGGGGGCCCGAGGCCAAAGGAGAGCCAGGTGCCCCTGTCTCCCGGGCTCAGCAAGCCTAAAGTCCGGGATAGGAAGTCCGCCCCGGGGAGCTTACCCTCCCCGCCGAGCAGCAGTGGCAGTGGAGTGGCGGACTAGGGGTCCTGGGGGCTCTGAGCCTGCCGGTGGGGAGGGGGGTTTCCAAGGACCCGGTTCCTAGACTCCCGATCCAGGCTAGGGAGGTGGGGTAGGGGGACAGCCAGGCCTAAAGGCGACTTACCTTGACCCCGGCTCAGTTTGCGGCGCCGGGCTCGGTCCTCAGCCCCGGCCAGATCTGGGAAGAAGTGCAGCTCCTGAGCGAGGCGTGCCGCCTGCTGGGCCGGCGTATGGACCAGGTTGAGGCGTGTGCCGGTGAGGGGGCCTGGCCAGCTGCTGGGGGGGGTCCAGTCCCGAGTGGGCCTTAGCCCCCGGGTTGGGGAGGTCAGGTGGGCCTCCCCACCCCGCCGAGCCTTGATCACCACCCCACAAGACCGGGACGTGGTCATGAGATGAGTTGGGGAACTTCCAGGTTGGGGGCTGGGGCAGGGATTAATAATAATAATAATAATAATAATGATGGCATTTATTAAGCGCTTACTATGTGCAAAGCACTGTTCTAAGAGCTGGGGAGTTTGCAAGGTGATCAGGTTGTCCCACTTGGGGCTCACAGGCTTAATCGCCATTTGACAGATGAGGTTACTGAGGCCCAGAGAAGTGAAGTGACTTGCCCAAAATCACACAGCTGACAAGTGGCGGAGCCGGGATTTGAACCCGTGACCTCTGACTCCAAAGCCTGGGCTCTTTCCACTGAGCCATACTGCTTCTCTAATAATAATGAGGGCATTTGTTACTCTTACTATGTGCAAAGCACTATTCTATGCGCTGGAGAGGTTACAAGGTGATCAGGTTGTCCCACGGGGGGCTCACAGTCTTCATCCCCGTTTTACAGGTGAGGTAGCTGAGGCCCAGAGAAGTTAAGTGACTTGCCCAAAGTCACACAGCTGACAAGTGGCAGAGCCGGGTTTTGAACCCATGACCTCTGACTCCAAAGCCCGGGCTTTTTCCACTGAGCCACGCTGCTTCTCATAATGTTGGTATTTGTTAAGCACTTACTATGTGCCAAGTACTGTTCTAAGCGCTGGGGGAGATACAAGGCAATCAGGTTGTCCCACGTGGGGCTCACAGTCTTCATCCCCGTTTTCCAGATGAGGGAACTGAGGCCCAGAGAAGTAAAGTGACTTGCCCGATGTCACACTGCTGACAAGGGGCGGAGGCGGGATTAGAACCCACGACCTCTGACTCCCAAGCCCAGGATCTTTCCACTGAGCCATGCTGCTTCTCTAACAGCAACAGCACAGTGCTCCCCCAGGCTTCTCCCCGTAACTTTGGGGCTCTAGTAGTAGTGGTGGCACAGTCCTTCTAGACTGTGAGCCCACTGTTGGGTAGGGACCGTCTCTATAAGTTGCCAACTTGTACTTCCCAAGCATTTAGTACAGTGCTCTGCACACAGTAGGCGCTCAATAAATACGATTGATTGATTGATTGGTGGCACCCACTGGTCTGCTGAACAACACCCCCTGGCTGCATTCATTCATTCGATCGTATTTACTGAGCACTTGCTGTGTGCAAAGCACTGTACTAAAAAAAGATGGCATTTGTTAAGCGCTTACTATGTGCAAAGCACTGTTCTAAGCACTGGGGGGGATACAAGGTAATCAAGTTGTCCCACGTGGGTCTCCCAGTCTTAATCCCCATTTTTACAGATGAGGTAACTGAGGCTCAGAGAAGTTAAGTGACTTGCCCAAGGTCACACAGCAGACTTGTAGTGGAGCCGGGATTCGAACCCATGACCTCTGACTCCAAAGCCCGGGCTCTTTCCACTGAGCCACGCTGCTATAACAATATACAGACATTCCCTGCCCACAGCGAGCTTTCAGTGAACTGGTCCTGGTTGACACCCACTGGCTGCAGTGCACAGTGCTTAGCACGCATTGAGGGCAGGGCACTGTGCTGAGTGTTTGGGAAAATGTAACGGAAACCCGAGCCACATTCCCTGCCCACGAGGAGCTTCCAGTCCGACAGGGAGAGGTCTGTGCTGCCTCAGCTGGGCTCGGCTCTGCTTCCTGCGCAGAGGGCTGGGGCCCTTCCATCACACCCTCCGCCTGGCTGGGGAGTCCCAAGAAGGGGGCACAGGGGAGGGCGGCCCACTCGGGGTCAGGGTTCACCGGTTGTTCCCATCCCATTCCGGCAGCACCCGGTGAGGAGCTGGAGCCCGTCAGCCTCCAGGCCCTGGAGCGGCTGGGAGCAGCGGTGGGCGGCTGTCTGCGTCGGCTGGAGGAGCTGCGTCGAGGTACGGGAGGGCATTCGGGGAGGGGGCCCAGGGGGACAAGTTGGGGTGGGGCCCGTCCGGGATCGGGGAATCGGAGGGCAGGGGTGGAGCCGGAGCTTCTGGGAATTGGGCCCGGGCGGGCGAGGGGGCGGCAGCCCAGGGAAACGGAGAGCATCCGGGGGGCAGGAAGTGAGCTTAGCACAGCTCGGGTTCCAAAGGGCTGCAGACGTCAGGAATGCTGCGTACGCACAAACGTACACCCACCCAAGGCCCTTGTTGGAACTCATACACAATATAAATCCACATCCCGGTACCCACAGCACAGAGAGAGAGAGAGAGTGAATGCACGTGGACACTCCCCCCCACCACACACAAGTGCACTGTTCTGGATTTATAGCTTTTCCCGGACTTGCCCTCTGTACTGACTCCAGACGGTCTGTGAAAACCCCCTGCCCATGGCAAACTCCCAGCTGTAATAATAATAATTATTATGGTATTTAGTAATACTAGCATTTATTAAGTGCTTACTGTGTTCTAAGCGCTGGGGAGGTTGCAAGGTGATCAGGTTGTCCCACTGGGGGCTCACAGTCTTAATCCTCATTTTACAGAGAAGCAGCGTGGCTCAGTGGAAAGAGCCCGGGCTTGGGAGTCAGAGGTCATGGGTTCTAATGCCGGCTCCACCACGTGTCTGCTGTGTGACCTTGGGCAAGTCACTTAACTTCTCTGTGCCTGTTACCTCATCTGGAAAATGGGGATTGACTGTGAGCCCCATGTGGGATAACTTGATCACCTTGTATCCCCCCCCAGCGCTTACAACAGTGCTTCGCACGCAGTAAGTGCTTAACAAATACCATCATTATTATTATTATTACGGATGAGGTAACTAAGGCCCAGAGAAGTGAAGTGACTTGCCCAAAGTCACACAGCTGAAGCAGCGTGGCTCAGTGCAAAGAGCCCGGGCTTTGGAGTCAGAGGTCGTGGGTTCAAATCCCGGCCCTGCCACTTGTCAGCTGTGTGACTTTGGGCAAGTCACTTAACTTCTCTGGGCCTCAGTTACCTCATCTGTAAAATGGGGATTGAGACTGTGAGCCCCTTGGGACAACCTAATCACCTTGTAACCTCCCCAGCGCTTAGAACAGTGCTTTGCACATAGTAAGTGCTTAATAAATGCCATTATTATTATTAATTGGCAGAGCCGGGATTTTAACCATGACCTCTGACTCCAAAGCCCGTGCTCTTTTCCACTGAGCCACGCTGCTTCTCATTTGTTAGGCGCTTACTATGTGCCAGTCACCGTTCTAAGTGCTGGGGTACTTACAAGATAATCGGGTTGGACACCGTCCCTGACCCACCTACGGCTCCCGGTCTTAATCTCCATTTTACAGATGAGGGAACCGAGGCACAGAGAAGCGAAGTGACTTGCCTCAGGTCACACAGCGGAAAAGTGGTGAGGCTGGGATTAGAACCCATGACCTTCTGACTCTCAGGCCCGAGCTCTACCCACTAGGTCTTGCTGCTTCTCCAGCTGGGGCTGGGGCCCTCCAGCTCCTACGGCCCTGCCGCGGGCAAAAGGGTTGGCCCAATCTCGCCCTCGCACCCTTGATCCCTCCTCTTTCACCCCCTCAGGGACAGGGCTGGCACAGGGTCATGGGGGCCAGGAGGAGGGCTTTGGGAAAGGACAGGCCCCGTCTACCTCCCCCGTTGGAAGAAAAGGTCACGGGCGTCTCTGAGAGTCCCCCGGACTCCTTTTACTGCATCAGCCTCCTCTCTGATCTCCCATCCTCGTGTCTCTCCCCACTTCAATCCATACTTCACGCCGCTGCCCGGATCGTCTTTGTGCAGAAACGCTCTGGGCATGTTACTCCCCTCCTCAGAAATCTCCAGTGGCTAACAATCAACCTACGCATCAGGCAGAAACTCCTCACCCTGGGCTTCCAGGCTGTCCATCCCCTCGCCCCCTCCTACCTCACCTCCCTTCTCTCCTTCTCCAGCCCAGCCCGCACCCTCCGCTCCTCTGCCGCTAATCTCCTCACCGTGCCTCGTTTTCGCCTGTCCCGCCGGCGACCCCCGGCCCACGTCCTCCCCCTGACCTGAAATGCCGTCCCTCCGCCCATCCGCCAAGCTAGCTCTCTTCCTCCCTTCAAGGCCCTCCTGAGAACTCACCTCCTCCAGGAGGCCTTCCCAGACTGAGCCCCCTCCTTCCTCTCCATCCTTCCCGCCTTACCTCCTTCCCCTCCCCACAGCACCTGTATATACGTTTGTACGTATTTATTACTCTATTTTATTTGTACATATTCTATTTATTGTACTTTGCTAATTTGTTTTGCTGTCTGTGTCCCCCTTCTAGACTATAAGCCCGCTGTTGAGTAGGGACCGTCTCTGTTGCCAACTTGTACTTCCCAAGCGCTTAGTGCAGTGCTCTGCACACAGTAAGCGCTCAATAAATACGACTGATTGATTGGTAGCCTGAGGGCCGGCGAGTCAGGACAGCAAAAGCGTGGAGTAGCCGGGAGCTGTGGGGGCTGCCGGGACCTGGTGAGAGGCGACTGACTGGGGCCTACTGTTTGCCCCCCTGCAGGCGTGGACCGTGGCCAGGGCCCACTGGTGGCCAGCGACCTCTGCAGCTGTGCCCGCGTGGGAGCCGTGGGCTGCCCCGCCGGCCGGGCCCCGGCTGTCCCGCTGCTGACGTACTCCAGCGCCCAGGAGCTGCAGGAACTGGCGGCGCTGAGACTGCGGGTGGCAACCCTGACCCGACAGATCCACCTCGAGAAGGTGAGTGCCGAGACCACCTGGCGCCCGGTGGCACCGGGCCCTCCCCGGGGGCCCTGGTCGGGCCCTGACTCTTCCTGCCCCGGGGCCGCGGAGGGCACCGGGGCAGCCGATAGCCCTCTGATGGTCCAGTGTGGCACACCGGATAGGGCCCGGGCCTGGGATTCAGAAGGTCACGGGTTCTAATCCTGACTCTGCTACATAGCTGCTCTGACCTTGGGCAAGTCACGTCACTTCTCTGGGCCTCGGTTATCTCACCTATAAAATGGGGATTGAGACTGTGAGTCCCTAGGGGGACACAAACTGTCCAACCCGATTTGCAGCTATCCACCCCAGTGCTTCTTATGGTACCCGGAACATAGTGAGCACTTAACAAATACCAAAGTTATTATTATTACTACTAACGATTATTATTACTAACGATTACTAAAATTTTTCCCCTCCTCCCCGCCTTACCTCCTTCCCTTCCCCTCAGCACCTGTATATATATATATACATACATCATCATCATCATCAATCGTATTTATTGAGCGCTTACTATGTGCAGAGCACTGTACTAAGCGCTTGGGAAGTACAAATTGGCAACATACAGAGACAGTCCCTACCCAACAGTGGGCTCACAGTCTAAAAGGGGGAGGCAGGCAACAAAACAATAAATATATATATACAGCATATATATATGAGAAGCAGCGTGGCTCGGTGAAAGAGCCCGAGCTTTGGAGTCAGAGGTCATGGGTTCGAATGCCGGCTCCGCCACATGTCTGCTGTGTGACCTTGGGCAAGTCACTTAACTTCTCGGAGCCTCAGTTACCTCATCTGTAAAATGGGGATGATGACTGTGAGCCCCACGCGGGACAACCCGATCACCTTGTATCCCCCCCAGCGCTTAGAACAGTGCTTTGCACATAGTAAGCGCTTAGCAAATGCCATTATTATTATATATGTATATATGTTTGTACGTATTTATTACTCTATTTTACTTGTACATATTTATTCTATTTATTTTATTTTGTTAATATGTTTTGTTTTGTTCTCTGTCTCCCCCTTCTAGACTGTGAGCCCACTGTTGGGTAGGGACCGTCTCTATATGTTGCCAGCTTGTACTTCCCAAGCGCTTAGTACAGTGCTCTGCACACAGTAAGCGCTCAATAAATACGATTGAATGAATGAATGAATGAATAACGATAGAGCACCCACAGTATGCAGGGCACTGGACCGAGCGCTTGGGAGGCGGCAAGAGAGAGGCAGTGTGGCCTAGTCAAGTCAGTCAGCCGTATTTACTGAGCACTTACTGGGTGCAGAGCACTATACTAAACGCTTAGGCGGGTACAAGCAGAGAAGCAGCGTGGCTCAGTGGAAAGAGCACGGACTTTGGAGTCAGAAGTCATGGGTTCGAATCCTGGCTCTGCCACTTGTCAGCTGTGTGACTTTGGGCAAGTCACTTAACTTCTCTGGGCCTCAGTTACCTCATCTGTAAAATGGGGATGAAGACTGTGAGCCCCCTGTGGGACAACCTGATCACCTTGTATACCCCCAGCGCTTAGAACAGTGCCGTGCACATAGTAAGCGCTTAATAAATGCCATTATTATTGTTATTATTACAATAAAGCAAACCCATTTCTTGCCCACAACGAGCTTACAGTCTAGTGGACTGGATCATGGACCTGGGTGTTAAAAGACCTGGGTCCTCATCCCGGCTCTGCAGCTTGCCTGCTGTGTGACCTTGGGCAAGTCACTTCACTTCCCTGTACCTCAGTTCCCTCATCTGTAATATGGGGATTAAGACTGGGAGCCCCATGTTGGGCATGGACTGTGTCCAAACTAATTATCTTGTATCTACCCCAGTGCTGAGGAGAGTGCCTGGCACCTAGTAAGCGCTTAGCACATAACACACGCACCCTTCTGTCCATATGAAGCAGCATGGCTTAGTGGAAGGAGCACAGGCTTGGGAGTCAGAGGTCGTGAGTTCTAATCCCGACTATGCCACTTGTCAGCTGTGTGACTTTGGCCAAGTCCCTTAACTTCTCTGTGCCTCAGCTACCTCATCTGTAAAATGGGGATTAAGACTGTGAGCCCTACAGGGGACAATCTGATGACCTTGTACCTACTACAGTGCTTGGCACATAGTAAGCGCTTAACAAATGCCATTATTATTATTATTTATTTAGACTTCCAACCTCGATGACTAAAAGCCTTGCTCCCATACACATCTCCCCTTTGTCTTCTTTCCCCATCTTGTGGTTTATTATAGTGTCTGTCTTCCTCCCCTGGAGGGCAGGGATAGGTCAGTCATATTTATTGAGCGTTCACTGTGGGCAGAGAGTCGCGCTTGGGAGAGTACGATATAATAGACACATTCCCTGCCCACAACGAGCTTACAGTCTAGAGGGGGGACAGACATTAATTCCCTGCCTACGAAGTCTCCCGAATGCTCCCAAGCACTTTGTGCAGCGCTCCGTCCGAGATTGCGATACAAGACAAAATTGCTGCACTCCGGGAACTTACGGTCCAGGTGTAGCGGACGGAGGGAATGAATGCCCCGTGAGCCCTCGGAACAGAAGGAATTTTCCACTGTGGACACACATGCCTTCAATCAGGGTCTCTTCTACGACCAGACACAAGTAAAACATGTAGTGTGCACAGGGTCTTTGTGGATTGGACATGGGAGTTTGTGGGTTTTTAAAGGCCAAACACTGCGCTAACTGCTGAGTCTCATACAAGAGAATCAGATTTGATCTCGCCTTGTCCTGGTCCAAGAAGGGGAGGGAGGGCACGTGGCCTGGCAGAAGGAGAATGGGTTTGGGAGAATGAGGACCTGGGTTCTAATCCCGGCTCTCCCCCTTGTCTGCCATGTGACCTTGCGAGAGTTACTTCATTTCTCTGTGCTTCATTTCCCCTCATCTGCAAAATGGGGATTCACTGCCTATTCTCCCTCCTGCACTGGCCCATACAGGACCTGATTCCCTTGTGTCTACCCCAGTGCATAGTAGAGTGCTTGACACCTCCTCCAGGAGGCCTTCCCAGACTGAGCCCCTTCCTTCCTCTCCCCCTCGTCCCCCTCTCCATCCCCCCATCTTACCTCCTTCCCTTCCCCACAGCACCTGTATATATGTATATATGGTTGTACATATTTATTACTCTATTTATTTATTTTACTTGTACATTTCTATCCTATTTATTTTATTTTGTTGGTATGTTTGGTTTTGTTCTCTGTCTCCCCCTTTTAGACTGTGAGCCCACTGTTGGGTAGGGACTGTCTCTATGTGTTGCCAATTTGTACTTCCCAAGCGCTTAGTACAGTGCTCTGCACATAGTAAGCGCTCAATAAATACGATTGATTGATTGATTGATTGAACAAGTACCACAATTATTATTATTATTATCTTTTCCTTGTTTTATAGGTGGAAAAACCAATCAATCATGCTCAGCACACATTAAGTCTTCTAGACTGTGAGCCCACTGTTGGGTAGGGACTGTCTCTATATGTTGCCAGCTTGTACTTCCCAAGCGCTTAGTACAGTGCTCTGCACACAGTAAGCGCTCAATAAATAAGATTGATTGATTAAGCGCTCAATAAATACGATTGATTGAATTCAATCAAAGGTGTTTATTGGATTTTTAATGTGTGCAGGGCATTGTAATAAGTGCTTTGGAGAGTATAACGGGTTTTTTGTAATGGCATTTGTTAAGTACTCACTATGTGCCAGGCACTGTACTAAGTGCTGGGGTAGATTCAAGTTACTCTGTTGGACCCATTCCCTGTCCCACAGAGGGCTCAGTCTAAATCCCCATTTTACAGCTGAGGTAACTGAGGCACCGAGAAGTAAAGTGACTTGCCCGAGGTCACACAGATGAGAAGCAGCGTGGCTTAGTGGAAAGAGCCCGGGCTTGGGAGTCAGAGGCTGTGGGTTCTAATCCCGGCTCCGCCACTTGTCAGCTAAGTGACTTTGGGCAAGTCACTTCACTTCTCTGTGCCTCAGTTACCTCATCTGTAAAATGGGGATTAAGACTGTGAGCCCCACCTGGGACAACCTGATAACCTTGTATCTCCCCCAGCGCTTAGAACAGTGCTTGGCACATAGGAAGTGCTTAACAAATACCGTCATCATTATTATTTTCTAGACTGTGGGCAGGGATTGTCTCTATTTGTTGCTGAATTGTACTTCCCTAGCGCTTAGTACAGTGCTGTGCAATCAATCAATCAATCAATCGTATTGAGCGCTTACTGTGTGCAGAGCACTAGACTAAGCACTTGGGAAGTACAAGTTGGCAACATATAGAGACAGTCCCTACCCAACAGTGGGCTCACAGTCTAAAAGGGGGAGGCTTAACTGTGTGCACACAGTAAGCGCTCAAGAAATACGATCGAGTGAAGGAGTGAAAGGGGAGCCAGGCCCGTGCCCTACCCATTAGGCCGTGAGTTGCCGAATATATTCCCCGATCACAAGGAGCTTACAGTCCAGAGGGGGAGAAACTGAGGAAACTGGCCGCGTGGGCCCCGGCACTGAGGCCCTCCCCTGAAACTGTGTTGCCTGTCCTCCAGGTGCTGATGGCAGAGCTACTTCCTCTGCTGGAGTCCCGCTGGCCCCAGGAGCCCGGGCTGTACCGGGCAGTGCACACACAGCTCTGTGACGGGGGCCGGCGCTTCCCCGTGCTGCTCTGGGACGACCCGCCCGACTGACCCCTCGACCGGACGCCGCCCTCCCTCCCAACCCGTGGGCCGAGCTGCCGCCGGCAGCCACCCCTGAAAAGACCTCACCCCCCACCCCAGAAAAAAAAGCGAACGTTCACTTTCCTCGCTGTCTCTGCCTTCCTTTGTCTCTGCCAGGGCCCTCGCCCAGAACCCCCGCCACCCATGCCAACCTCCCCCCGCCCCCCGCCTGGCAGTGGGCCCAGACCCTAGGTTGGGTGGGAGTGGAGACACTGCCGCAGGGGGAGGGTCTCTTCTGCAGGTGCCAGTTTGGAGCAAGACCCCTTCATTCGTTGGTGGTAGAGCATTTGACTGCAGATCAAGAGGTCCCCGGTTCAAATCCGGGTGCCCCCTCGTTTCTCCTTAGAGAAGCAGCGTGGCTCGGTGGAAAGAGCCCGCGCTTTGGAGTCAGAGGTTGTGGGTTCATATCCCGGCTCCGCCAGTTGTCAGCTGTGTGACTTTGGGCAAGTCATTTCACTTCTCTGGGCCTCAGTTCCCTCATCTGTAAAATGGGGATTAAGACTGTGAGCCCCCCCGTGGGACAACGTGATCAACCTCCCCAGCGCTTAGAACAGTGCTTTGCACATAGTAAGGGCTTAATAAATGCCATCATTATTATTATTATTATTCTCTGGGCCTCAGTTCCCTCATCTGTAAAATGGGGATTAAGACTGCAAGCCCCCCGTGGGACAACCTGATCACCATGTATCTCCCCAGCGCTTAGAACAGTGCTTTGCAGATAGTAAGCGCTTAACAAATACCATCATCATTATTATTATTATTATTATCAGAGATGTGCAGCCTAGGGGCTCCTTGCCAGGCTTTCCTCCGCTTCTCTTCTTCAGACAGGGGGCACGGGGCCGGAGTGGGGTGGCGGGGGGTGGTGTGTGTGGCCCTATGCCCTACTGAACTCTTGGGAGAGTACAGTCGAGTTAATAGACTCCTCCCCCTCCCCCTCGTCCCCCTCTCCATCCCCCCCATCTTACCTCCTTCCCTTCCCCACAGCACCAGTATATATGTATATATGTTTGTACATATTTATTACTCTATTTATTTATTTATTTATTTATTTTACTTGTACATATCTATTCTATTTTGTAGTATGTTTGGTTTTGTCTCCCCCTTTTAGACTGTGAGCCCACTGTTGGGTAGGGACTGTCTCTCTACGTTGCCAATTTGTACTTCCCAAGCACTTAGTACAGTGCTCTGCACACAGTAAGCGCTCAATAAATACGATTGATGATGATGATGATGAATAGACAGGATCCCTGTCCTCCCAGAGCTTACAAGCTAACAGGGGGAGGCAGATGGTAGAGTAGATCGTGTGCACATGGCACAACATATACACACCACAAAGGGATGGACGGATGGACTGAGAGCGGCCAAAGGGCTCTGACTCTGCCTTCGGCAGTGGGCCGGTCGTGAGGACACCCCCAGGCTGAGGAGGAGGATGGAGAGGGGGTCAGGAGTCCTGTATTGATGTGTCTGGGGTGGCCAATAGGTCTAGAACCCCAGTCCCCGGCCCTCACCACCAAACAGCCCGTTCCTCTCTCCTGGTTCCCTGCTCGGGGTCTTGGTGCTCTTTGCTCCCGCGGGTCCGGAGAGGTCGGCAGGGGAGGGTGAGTTACGGGCCTCGGATGACCACTCTGGGCACGTGGTGGCCTCCGGCCACACGAGCAGGGCAGGAGGGGGACTCTCCCAAGTGCTAACTACAGTGCTGTGCACACAGTAAGCACTCAGTAAATACAACCAACGGACTGATGTCCACTGGCAATGCAGTGGGCCGGGGCTCGGTCACCACTGGCTCCCAGCAGACAGTAGCCACTAGATGGCGGCCATGTGGCCGGGCTGATGCTGTGGTGGCCGCCTGATAATAATAATAATAATAATAATAATGGTATTTGTTAAGCGTTTACTATGTGCAAAGCACTGTTCTAAGCGCTGGGGAGGTTACAAGGTGATCGGGTTGTCCCTTGGGGGGGCTCGCAGTTCTAATCCCCATTTTCCAGACGAGGTAGCTGAGGCCCAGAGAAGTGAAGTGACTTGCCCAAAGTCACACAGCTGACAGTTGGCGGAGCCGGGATTTGAACCCATGACCTCTGACTCCAAAGCCCGGGCTCTTTCCACTGGGCCACAAACGCTTGGTCACAGTGCCCTGCAGCCAGTGGATATGCTCAGCATTGTGCAGCGTAGTTAGTGGGCACTCAGCCCAGTGCACTACAGCCAGTGGGTGCTCAGTCCCAGGGACAGGGAAGCAGCACGGCCTAGTGGATGGAGCACGGGCTGGCGAGTCCGAAGGCCCTGGGATCTACTCTCAGCTCCACCACTTGTCTACTGGGTGACTTTAGGCAAGTCACTTAACTTGTCTGTGCCTCAGTTCTCCCTGAAATGGGCATTAAGATTTGTGAGCCCTGTGTGGGACAGGGACACTGTGTCCAAACAGATTATCTTGTATTTACCCCAGTGCTTAGTACGGTGCCTGGCCCATACTGAGAGCTTAACATTCATTCAATCATATTTATTGAGCGCTTACTGTGTGCAGAGCACTGTACTAAGCGCTTGGGAAGTACAAGTTGGCAACATATAGTATGTTTGGTTTTGTTCTCTGTCTCCCCCTTTTAGACTGTGAGCCCACTGTTGGGTAGGGACTGTCTCTATATGTTGCCAATTTGTACTTCCCAAGCGCTTAGTACAGTGCTCTGCACATAGTAAGCGCTCAATAAATACGATTGATGATGATGATGATGATATAGAGACGGTCCCTACCCAACAGTGGGCTCACAGTCTAGAAGGGGATTAACAAATACCATTAACAACAACAAACAACAGTGGAGTTAGTGGGCCCCCAGCATGATGCGCTACAGCTAGTAATAATAATAATGATAATGATGGCATTTATTAAGCGCTGGGGAGGTTACAAGGTGATCAGGTTGTCCCACGGGGGGCTCACACTCTTCATCCCCATTTTACAGATGAGGTAACTGAGGCCCAGAGAAGTTAAGTGACTTGCCCAAGTCACCCAGCTGACAATTGGCAGAGCCGGGATTTGAACCCATGACCTCGGACTCCAAAGCCCGGGCTCTTTCCACTGAGCCATGCAGTGCTGGGCAGTGTAGTTAGTGGTCATGCAGTACACTGCATGGCAGCAGGCTCTTGGTGCGGTGCTGCGTCGACGCTCTGTACGGTGCCCTTCAGTACGATTGATTGATTGATTGATTGCCCTGCAGTCAGTGGACGGTCAGTATATCCCATCCCCACTAGTAGTTTCCCCAGGCTCCCCGTCTCCTCAGCTTTGACCCTGGGAGGGGCTGGGTTGTTTTTCGATAGAGGAGGAGGAGGGGGGAACAGGGCAGGGCTCCATCCCTGCTGCTGCTTACCTCGGTCTTCGCCCAGCCCCTCCCTCCCACCTCCATCATCATCATCATCATCAATCGTATTTATTGAGCGCTTACTATGTGCAGAGCACTGTACTAAGCGCTTGGGAAGTACAAATTGGCAACATATAGAGACAGTCCCTACCCAACAGTGGGCTCACAGTCTAAAAGGGGGAGACAGAGAACAAAACTAAACATACTAACAAAATAAATAGAATAGATATGTACAAGTAAAATAAATAAATAAATAAATAGAGTAATAAATATGTACAAACATATATACATATATACAGGTGCTGTGGGGAAGGGAAGGAGGTAAGATGGGGGGATGGAGAGGGGGACGAGGGGGAGAGGAAGGAAGGGGCTCAGTCTGGGAAGGCCTCCTGGAGGAGGTGAGCTCACAGCACGGCCTTGAAGGGAGGAAGAGAGCTAGCTTGGCGGATGGGCAGAGGGAGGGCATTCCAGGCCCGGGGAATTCCATCCTCAAATGCAGCCAGCTCTGGGGCAGTGCGTCGATTCCACACCACCCTGAGAGACAGAGACAGAGAGAGACAGAGACAGACAGAGACACAGAGAGAGAGAGAGAGAGAGAAAGAGCATATACTGGGAAGGAGGGATGAGCCTTAAGTTGGGAGCCAGAACTCCAGGTTTCCTCCCTGACTCGGGGGCAAAAACTGAAACTGAACGGGGCTTGACACAAGCCGATATTGAAGAAGGAAGGTGGGAGAAATCCCCTGGCCCTGGTGGCGTGAAATCCAAATCCTTCGAAAGCTCTGTGAAGGAACTCAAGGACAAGTGGGTGATATTTTTGTTCTTAGACCATGTTAGATCTTAAAGAGACTTCGGAGTCAGATCACCTTTCCTCAAATCGTGTGCCCAGGTTTTCCCACAGGGATTTATGTCTGGGGTTCAAATAGACACTTTATGCCATTCATTTATTCACTGATTCATTTATTTATTTATTTGTTTTACTTGTACATATCTATTCTATTTATTTAATTTTGTTAATATGTTTGGTTTTGTTCTCTGTCTCCCCCTTCTAGACCGTGAGCCCACT
Source organism: Tachyglossus aculeatus (assembly GCF_015852505.1). Lineage (NCBI taxonomy): Eukaryota > Metazoa > Chordata > Mammalia > Monotremata > Tachyglossidae > Tachyglossus > Tachyglossus aculeatus. Next base: position 46,019,009 of record NC_052086.1, on the reverse strand, counting down.
GTTGGGTAGGGACTGTCTCTATATGTTGCCAGCTTGTACTTCCCAAGCGCTTAGTACAGTGCTCTGCACACAGTAAGCGCTCAATAAATACGATTGATTGATTGATTGATTGATTGATTGTCTCCCCCTCTAGACTGTGAGCCTATTGTTGGGTAGGGACCGTCTCTATATGTTGCCAACTTGTACTTCTCAAGCACTTAGTACAGTGCTCTGCACACAGTAAGCACTCAATAAATACAACTGAATGAATGAATGAATGAATGAATGAATGAATGAAGACTTTGGAGCCTCTGTTTCCCCACGTGAGAGAGGATGAGGAGTGGATGGGAACAGCCCACATGAGCCTCCTCCATCCCTGCCCACTGGCGGGCCCAGATGAGCCCCTCAAACCAAAGACTTGGTGGGCCTGGTGGAGAAGGCCAGGGAGGGGGACGGTGGCGGGGAGAGGGGTGGGCCCTACCTCTCCGCCCCCCTCCTAGTCTCGGAGGGGTTAACGGACCCCGCTCCCTCCCAGCCTGTGATCTCACAGCCCTGTCCGCCAATCCTCACGCAGCAACCTAGCAAAAGCAGAGCCCAGGAAGAAGGGGAGCCGAAGAGCTCAAGTCTGAGTGCCAACGGGAGACCTTGCTGCTGCTGGAGGAGCCAGTGGTGTTGCTGTCACCGCCGGTAGTGGCGGTGCTGGTGGTGGCGGCGGCTCACACCCTCGTGCCCCGTCGCCCCAGTGCCCTCCACGCCCTGACGCCCGGCCCGGCCCTGCCCTGCCATGTAGGACCCGCTTTCCGTCCAGCCGGCTCAGCCTCCGCCGCCCGGTCCGAGTTTGCCCTCCGCCTGCCCCCCAGCCAGGATGATGGGCTGCAAGACCAACTCCCTGACCTGCCTCCAGGGAGCCAAGCCGGGCCCCGCGCTGACCACAGCCACGGACTCCACAGCTACCCTGCACAAGTTGGCGCTGGCCACGGGTGGCACGGAGCGCTCTTGGCATCGCTGCATCTTCCCCTTTGGCATCGTCTCCCTGGTCATCGGGCTGGCCGCCACCTGGATCACCTTCACCATCAACGGGCCGCGCATGGGCATCGCCAAGCTGGTCTCTGTGGCCGCGCTGCTCTTCGGCCTGGGCCTGCTGGTGGCCGCCCTGGCGTGCTGGAGAGCACGACGATGCCGGAGGCGGAGGGACGAACCGCCGCCCGGGGGCCCGGACCCGGCACCCCTATGACCCGGACGGACAGACGGACAGGCAGCCGTGGGACCCGGACCGGACCTCCCGACACCCACCGGGGACCGGGGGTGCTGGATGTCCCCGTCACCTGGGTCCCTCTGGCTGGGCCAGGCTCTAAGCTGGGGATGGGGGGAGAGGGATCCCACCCCGGGCTGACCCCTGGGGAGCTACAGGGAAACAGTGGGGGGCTGCTGGGGATGAGGAGCCACAATCCCACCCAGGGGGTGACCTTCTCAGGGTCCCGACTTTTCTGGGTTGGCCGCGGTGCCGTGGAGGTATCTGAGGTGCGGGGGACGATGTGGGGCAAGGGTCCTCCCTGGGCCTCTCCGCCTCCTGCCTGGTTTCTGTCCATAAGGCCAAGAGTGAACCGTTTTTGTCAACTCGACAAGTTGAGGGGCCCTTCCCACTCCTGGCAGAGCTCCTGGGTGGGCAGAGGTGAGCGACCGGGGGCTCAGGAGAGGCGAGAGGATGTCTGGGGGTGGGCAGAGCCACCAGGGTGGGCCGGGGCGACAGCAGCTGGAGACTAGGAGGCCCGAGAGATGGGTGGGCTGAGTTTGAACAACACTGGGCTGGGGAGCTGGACCCGGGGAGGGCTGCCGAGGGGTCTGAGTGGGTGCAGGAAGTGGGAGTTGTGGGGGTCAGGCCTAGGACCTGCTAGAGGGGGTCTGAGTGCCGTGCCCTTGCTCCAGGGGAGAGGGCAGGTGGGGGCTAGTGGTAGGGACCCGGGCCTAGGGAGGACCCCATCCAACTGAAGGGGATCCCTAGGAAGGGGACCCTTTGGGAGCAGGTCTGGGTGGGAAGGAGTCGAGATGGAGGGAGCGTTATGTCCACTCCGAGACGGACTGGGGTGGAGGGTGTGCTCCTTGACCCCAGGCCCTTCCCCATCTCACTGCCACAACCACCCTGGCACCAGGGGTGTGTGTGTGTGTGTGTGTGTGTGTGCTTGTGTATGTCAGGGGAGATGCGTTGTGCAGTGGGGGCCTGCCGGTGTGGGCTTGGGGGTAGCAGGGTTGGAGCCCCATTTGCCGCTCTCAGACTTGAGAGGGTGGACATGCGCTCTGGTAGAAGGTGACCCCCAGACCCTAGCATTCAGATGAGCAAAGCTTCCCCTGGCTGCTGACCAACACAGCAAGACTGTGTCCCAGTCCTCTCCCTGCCTGGGAGCTGATACCCCTCAACACCAAATCCTGCCCCGGCCACTTCCCCGGCCAGCTGATTTTGGCCGCAACTGATCCCCTGGGTTCCCAGCCCCTCCCTCTGCTAGGGGACCCCCTGCCCCCCAGGGAGTCACTGGATGGAGAGAGGGCAAGGCAAGACCCACGGCTTCTCCCAGGCCCGCCCAGTGGCTGACCACCTGGGCAGGCCCCAGCCTTTCTCTGCCCTGCCGGTGCGTCCCGGTCCCGCCCCAGGCCCCCACAGCCTTCCTGGTCTCCAAGACCCCCGTCCGGTTGTCTATTTCAGTATAAAACACAAAAAACCCCTCGGTGTCCAGCCTGTTTGTCCTGGGGTCTGGGGGGAGGGCACGGTCAGGTGGGACTGGCAGGCAGGCAGGCCGGGGGCCCGATTCTGCTGCCCCCCGGTACCCCAGGCTTGTCCCGCCAGGGTTGGGCTCAGCAGGAGTGACCGCCGATGGCCAAGGCAAGGAGCTCTGTCTGGCTTCTGAAACACCGGAGCCCTCAATTCAGAAATGACATAATGGGGATGTGTGTGTTATTTACTGATAAACGGCAAGATCTAGATGAAATGTCAGTATGTCCTCCCCCTGGGGCCTCAGCCCCCCCCCCTCAATGATATAGTCCCTTTCCCTCTCCCCCAGTGCCCCAGCCTCTTCCCCTCTCCCCCAGTGCCCTCCTCCCCTAGGAACTCTTGTTGCAGTTTTCACACCCCACCGACACCCCTGGCCTGCAGCCATCTCTGGGGTGAAGCAACTCCATCCTAGCATGGACAGGGCAGATAATAATAATAATAATAATAGCATTTATTAAGCGCTTACTATGTGCAAAGCACTGTTCTAAGCGCTGGGGAGGTTACAACGTGGCTCAGTGGAAAGAGCACGGGCTTTGGAGTCAGAGTTCATGGGTTCAAATCCCGACTCCGCCAATTGTCAGCTGTGTGACTTTGGGCAAGTCACTTAACTTCTCTGTGCCTCAGTTATCTCATCTGTAAAATGGGGACTAAAACTGTGAGCCCCCCATAGGACAACCCGATCACCTTATAATCTCCCCAGCGCTTAGAACAGTGCTTTGCACATAGTGCTTAATAAACGCCATCATTATTATTATTACAAGGTGATCAGGTTGTCCCACGGGGGGCTCAGAGTCAATCCCCATTTTAGAGATGAGGGAACTGAGGCACAGAGAAGCGAAGTGACGTGCCCAAAGTCACACAGCTGACAACTGGCAGAGCCGGGATTTGAACCCATGACCTCTGACTCCACAGACTGTGCTCTTGCCACTGAGCTCTATTCTATTTTATTTTGTTAGTATGTTTGGTGTTGTTCTCTGTCTCCCCCTTTTAGACTGTGAGCCCACTGTTGGGTAGGGACTGCCTCTATATGTTGCCAATTTGTACTTCCCAAGCGCTTAGTACAGTGCTCTGCACACAGTAAGCGCTCAATAAATACGATTGATGATGATGATGATGATGAGCTACGCTGCTTAGGCTGTAGCCCAAGGGCAGCCCCAGCCCCACTGTGGAGAACAGCTCCTCAGGGCCAGGGTGGAAGGAGGAGGAGGTAGAGGAGGAGGAGAAGGTGAAGGGAATGGACAGTTACAATTCAGACCCTGTTATCGCTAATTGAAGAGCGGGCAAATATATGCAGGGGAAATATGCTAATCTGCCGATTACATCTTAGCCAGCAAGCCCAGGCCAGCCCTCCGACTGGCCGGCCCACTGGTCCCCACCCAGCCGGCTTGGGTGGAAGGGTTCTGGAGAGCGTTGGTTGTGGGGCTGGCCCTCAGCCCAGTGGGTTAACGGCCCGTGCCAGCCTCGGCCGGGCCCCCAGTGGAAGCAGCCAGCCCCCCAAAGGAAGGGATGGGCCGGGCCGGGCCACACCAGACAGTGGGTGCCGGTCGGAAGCTACCAGATCCCTGCCACTGCAGGACCCCCAAGGGCCCAGCCCCAACCTGCAGCTTGGCCCTGGGAACGAGGGAGGGGGCGCGGGGACTCCCCCTTTCTGGACTCTCGTTCGCTTTCCGTTCAGGAAGGCTTTTCTCCGTGGTATTTGTTAAGTACGTACTATGTATCACGCACGGTTCTGATCCCCGGGGGGAGGTACGAGTTAATAAAGTTTCACGTGGAGTTGGCAGTCCGACCAGGAGGGAGAACAGGTATTGAATCCCCATTTTACAGTGAGGGAACCGAGACCCGGGGAAGTGACTTGCCCACCGTCACACGGCAGACAAGTGGAACTGGGATTAGAGCCCAGGTCCCCTGACTCCCATGCCTGGGCTCTCTCCATGCCTGGGTCTAACTTCGCTCCTTCCTGCTGCATCCTCGGCCTGTTCCCTCTCGTTCAAACCCCACAGGACCTAGAGAACAGTGGTCATTATGGTCCGGGTGGGCACCATTCATTCATTCATTCATTCAATCGTATTTATCAAACGCTTACTGTGTGATGAGGATGATGATGGCATTTGTTAAGCGCTTACTAAGTGCAAAGCACTGTTCTAAGCATGGAGAGCACTGTACTAAGCGCTTGGGAAGTACAAGTCGGCAGCATATAGAAACGGTCCCTACCCAACAATGGGGCACATGGGGCCGGGCTGAACCAGCCAGATGCCTTCTAGGGACCCCCTTCCTCCCCTCCCTTCCCCGACCCCGGGAACCAGAGTCTCTGCCTGCCTGCCTCCCTGCCTTCGATCCCAACAGGATTAGGAGAGGGGGTCGGGGGACCAGGTCCCCGAGCTCTTACGTCTGCAGGAACTGTGGAAAAGTACCACGGGGCCTGAAGCGGCTGAGGAAGCCGGGGAGGGAGAGGAGCCTTGGAGACCCGTTGCCATGGAAGCAGCCGAGGGAGCAGCTCCCCCAAAGCCGCCGTCTCGCTCCCCGGCCCAGTCACCCACTTCCCGCTCACTGTCCCGGTCATCTGCCCGCCAGGCCCCACTCCTTGGCGTTGAGGTGGGGCAGGGGCCTGAGGGGAATCCGAGCCAGCGAGCAGGGGTGGGTGTGCCCAGTCCAGTTCTCCTCACGCACCAGTGCTCAGTAGATGCCATAGACACGTGGACAGACGGCCAGAAAGGCGGGTGGATGTCCAAGCAGTCTCTCACCGCCCTCAGCATTGACATCTTCCCACCTCAAGGCAGGGCTCCACCCCGACCAGGCCTGGGACCAGTCCGCGCTTCCCAGTGTCGGGTGGAATGGGGTGGCGCATGACTACCTTCATTCATTCTTTCATTCAATCGTATTTATTGAGCGCTTACTGTGGGCACAGCACTGTACTAAGCACTTGGGAAGTACAAGTCGGCCACATAGAGAGATGGTCCCTACCCAACAACTGGCTCACAGGCTAGAAGGGGGAGACAGACAACAAAACAAAACGTGTGGACGGGTGTCAAGTCGTCATAGCAAATAGAATTAAAGCTAAATGCGCATCATTAACAAAATAAATACACTAGTAAATATGTACAAGTAAAATAAATAGAGTGATAAATCTGTACAAACATATATACAGGGGTTGTGGGGAGGGGAAGGAGGAAGGGCTGGGGGGATCATCATCATCATCATCAATCGTATTTATTGAGCGCTTACTGTGTGCAGAGCACTGTACTAAGCGCTTGGGAAGTACAAGTTGGCAACATATAGAGACAGTCCCTACCCAACAGTGGGCTCACAGTCTAAAAGGGGGAGACAGAGAACAAAACCAAACATACTAACAAAATAAAATAAATAGAATAGATATGTACAAGTAAAATAAATAAATAAATAAATAGAGTAACAAATATGTACAAACTTATATACATATATACAGGTGCTGTGGGGAAGGGAAGGAGGTAAGATGGGGGGGATGGAGAGGGGGATGAGGGGGAGAGGAAGGAAAGGGCTCAGTCTGGGAAGGCCTCCTGGAGCGGGATGGGGAGGAGGAGAAGAGGAGACTACAGGAGACTACGCGGTGACCCCGATGATGTCAGGCATGCAGCATCTCACTGTTCAGGAGGTGCTCAGTACAGAGAACTGCACCCAACATGTTCGTGCTCAATCAGTACCAGCCCTGTGGGAGCCCCCGCTGACCACTGGCCCACTCTCTGATGGCCTCAGGTGGGGGTGTGGGGCAGCTTCTAGGCCCCGCTCCAGCCCCCTGATGCTGCTGTGGGGAGGGGCACCCGGGACAGGGCCCGGGGCCGCAGCAGGGAGCAAATGGATTAACTCTGCACTCGGCCTGCAGCTCCTGAGGTGGGGAGGGATGTCGGGGTGGGGGGCAGTGGGCCTTCTGGAGCCACTGAAGGCCCTTATACATAGTCACCCACCTCCCTGCTGTGCCTCACTCTCATCTCTCTCAACATTCATGTCCTCCCTATGGCCTGGAACCCCTCAGGCCCTTCACATCCGAAAGAAGAGATCAGGACTCTCTCCATCTTCAAAGCTCTCCTAAAATCACATCTCCTCCAAGAAGCCTTCCCTTTTAGACTGTGAGCCCACTGTTGGGTAGGGACTGTCTCTATATGTTGCCATCTTGTACTTCCCAAGTGCTTAGTACAGTGCTCTGCACACAGTAAGCGCTCAATATGATTGATTGATTGATTGATTGATTGATTCCCTGACTAGTCTCTCATCTCCCCACCCAGTTCTCCCTCTCTTCTGCACTGCCTCTGTATTTGAGTCCACACCCCTTAAGTACTTGATACTCAGCTAAGGCTCAGAGCACGACTGCCCATGTATACTATGCCATATCGTACTCTCCCAAGTGCTTAGTCAAGTTCTCTGCACACAGTAAGTGCTCAGTGAATATCATTGATTGATTGATAGAGAAGCAGCGTGGCTCAGTGGAAAGAGCCCGGGCTTTGGAGTCAGAGGTCATGGGTTCAAATCCCAGCTCTTCCAATTGTCAGCTGCGTGACCTTGGGCAAGTCACTTAGCTTCTCTGTGCTTCAGTGACCTCATCTGTAAAATGGGGATTAAGACTGTGAGCCCCACACGGGACAATCTGATCACCTTATATCTTCCCCAGCGCTTAGAACAGTGCTTTGCACATAGTAAGCGCTTACCAAATGTCATTATTATTGATATCCTTATACGCTGCTGCTTCCCCTCTCTGCCATTTATTTTGAAGTCTGTCTCCCCCTCTAGACTGTAAACTCGTGGTGGGCATGGAATGTGTCTTCCACATAATAATAATAATAATAATGATGGCATTGATTAAGCGCTTACTATGTGCAAAGCACTGTACTAAGCGCTGGGGAGGTTACAAGGTGATCAGGTTGTCCCATTGGGGGGCTCACAGTCTTAATCCCCATTTTACAGATGCGGTAACTGAGGCTCAGAGAAGTGAAGTGACTTGCCCAAAGTCACACAGCTGACAATTAGTGGAGCCGGGATTTGAACCCATGACCTCTGACTCCAAAGCCTGAGCTCTTTCCACTGTGTCACGCTGCTTCTCTTCATCTATTGCATTTTCCTTTTCCAAGCGCTCAGTATAGTGCTTTGTACCCAATAAGCACTCAATAAATACCATTGATTGACACATTCTGCACCAGCCTCTGTCATGCCCATTACATACCCCTGACCCCCGAGCTCGCTCTAGAGTCATTGCCCTGTCCCCCCGGGCCTGTGAAGTTGGATGCCAAGGGGATGCCACAGTGATGCCATGACCTCTCTTCTCACACTTACAATAACAATCACAGTTTTCAGGAATAACAACAACACTATTTGGGGCCATAAACACCATTCATAATAATAATAATGGTATTTGTTAAGCCTTTACTATGTGCCAAGCACTGTTCTAAGCGCTGGGGAAGATACAAGGTAATCAGGTTGCCCCAGGTAGGGCTCACAATCTTAACCCCCATTTTACAGATGAGGTAACTGAGGCACCGAGAAGTGAAGTGACTTGCCCAAAGTCACACAGCTGACAAGTGGTGGAGGTGGAATTAATAATAATAATAATAATGACAATAATAATAAGGGCACCCTGCAGCCAGCTCCTCTAGTCCTCGGGTCATTGATCGGGGTCGGGGGAGCTGCTGTCGGAATAATTACAGTAATCCACCTTGCTTCTGTGCCAAAATGACGGAACCAAGGTTGCCCAACAGGTCAGGGGCAGAGCTGGAACCAGAACGGCCTCCTGCCTGCCGGCCCCGTGCTCTCTCCACTAAGTCGTGCTCCCTACTTTCTCCATTTTATAGATGTAAGCTAGTTGTGGGCAGGGAATGTGTCAGTTTATTGTTCTATTGTACATTCCCAAGCTCTTAGGACAGTGCTCTGCACACAGTAAGAGCCCAATAAATAATGACTGAATGAATGTGGAAACTGTTGCACCGCTTTGTCATGCCTCAGGTGTCTATTTTCCAGTCCTTCCTCCCACCTTATAGTCTTCGACTGTGAACCTGAGCCCCCTTTTTCCTCTCCTCCTCCCCTCCCCATCGCCCCCCTGCACTACCTCCTTCCCCTCTCCGCAACACTTGTATATATGTTTGTACAGACTGATTACTCTATTTATTTTACTTGTACATATTTACTACTCTATTTTATTAATGATGTGCATACACCTATAATTCTATTTATTCTGATGGCTTTGACACCTGTCTACATGTTTTGTTTTGCTGTCTGTCTCCCCTTCTACACTGCGAGCCCGTTGTTGGGTAGGGACCGTCTCTGTATGTTGCCGACTTGTACTTCCCAAGCGCTTAGTACAGTGCTCTGCACACAGTAAGTGCTCAATAAGTACGATTGAATGAATGAACCTCTCCAGGGACAGGGACAGGGGTGAATTCCCTTCTGGGCAGTCTTTCCAATCGCTTAGTACAGTGCTCTGCAAATAGTAGTTGCTTAGTCAGTGTTGTCACTATTACACTGGAGATTTGTGAGGAGTGGGGAGCCATGTGTGGAATGATTTTTTTAGAAAGATGATATGAGCAGCAGTGTGAAGTATGGATTGGATAGGAGAGAGGGGATAGTAGGGAGGTCAGTGAGGAGGAGGAGGAGGAGGAGGAGGAAGACGAAGAGTCCGATGCGGAAGTTGAGTAGGAATAGGACAAGGGCCTGCCTGGCCCAGAATGGTGGCAGTTTGGGTGGAGAGAAAGGGACAGATTCTGGACATGCTGGGGAGATAGAACTGGCAAGATGTGGTGACTGACTGAATATGGGGGCTGAAAGAGAGAGAAGAGCCAAGGATAATGCCAAGGTGGTGGGCTTGACAGATGGAGAAGACGCTGGTGTTGATGGGAAAGTTGTGGGAGGGAAGATGAGGAGTTTAGTTTGGGGCATGTTAAACTTGAGGATTCAACAGGACACCCAGGAAGAGAAGTCCTGGGGTAGCGGCAGATGTGAAATTGCAGAAGAGAGAAGTCGGGGCTAGAGAGGTAGATTTGGGACTTGGACTCAACTGTGTAGCCATGGGAGAGTATGAGATTCACCAGCGAAGTGAGTGTAAAGTGAGTTAATCAGGCCAGAGCCTGGAGGGATCCTCATAGTTAGGGGATGGGAGGCAGAGGAGGAACAAGTGAAAGGGCACGAGGAGCAGGTGGAGAGGTAGGGAGGAGAACCAGGAGAAGACAATCAATCAATCAATCGTATTTATTGAGCGCTTACTATGTGCAGAGCACTGTACTGTACTGCACACAGTAAGCGCTCAATAAATACGATTGAATGAATGAATGAATCACCAAAGGATCAGTCAGATCACCATATAGTTTTAATTCTATTTGTTCTGACGACTTTGACACCTGTCCACATGTTTTGTTTTGTTGTCTCCCCATTCTAGACAGTGAGCCCAGTGTTGGGTAGGGACAGCCTCTATACGTTGCCAACTTTTACTTTCCAAGCGCTTAGTACAGTGCTCTGCACACAGTAAGCGCTCAGTAAATACGACTGAATGAATGAATCAATGAATGAATCACCAGGGGATCACCAGAGGAAGACCACAGGATCACTGTTGGACCATTACTGGATCACAGTGGGATCACCAGGGGACTACCGTGGGCTCTTCATGAGGTCAATCAATCACTGGTATCTACTGAGTGCTTACTCTGTGCAGAGCACTGTGCTCAGTGGTTGGGAAAGTAAAATACAATACATGATTATCTGTATCTACCCCAGCGCTTAGTACAGTGCCCGACACACTGTAAAGAGCTTAACAAATACCACAATTATTACTACTATGATTATTATTATACCAGAGAACAGGTAGATACGTTCCCTGCCCACAACGAGCTTATAGTCTAGAGGACGTGAGAAAGCAACCAACATGTTTAGATCACCGAGGACCACTGTGGGATCGATCACCAGGGAAGGACCATGCAATTCCTACTGGATCACCGCTGGATCACCAGAGGATCCCCGGGAGATGACCAGAGGCCCATCATGGGATCACAACCAATGAAGGGTCACGCTACTCGGGGAGGGTGGCCACTCCCACTGGTCACAGTGTCCTGGACTCCCGGTGTGGGGGTACTCTGACTCTGACTACAATTATTATTCCAAAAGGTATCATCTGGCACTTTAATAAGTCCTTTCCTTTGAGACGTCCAGATCCCGGTGGGAGCCTCCGGTAACTAGCAGGAATTCTTAGTTCTCCTGGGCGGGGCAGAATGAGATGAGGGCAAAAATGAGGGTCACAACAGCGGTGATCACCTCATCACAGTTACTAATAACGACAGCCTAGGTCCCCCACCCATCTATAAGAAGTGGTGGGCAGAGGAGAGACAGATGGCTGGAGCTCACAGGTGGCTTGGGGCTAGCTTGGAACCATCGAGGCTAGATGGTTAGTGGATAGAGCACGTGCCTGGGACTCAGGAGTACCTGGGTTCTAATCCTGGCTCTACAACTTTTCTCTTCTGTGACCTTGGGCAAATTGCTTAACATCTCTGGGCCTCAGTTAAAATGGGGATTAAGAGTGTGAGCCCCACATGGGACAGGGACTGTGTCCATCCTGAGTAACATGTATGTATCCCATTGCTTAGAACAGTGCTTGGCACAGAGTAAGCGCTTAGCAAGTATGGTAATTATTATTATTATTATTAGAAATATGCAGAAGTCCAGTGTTGCGGCAACTGGTTTCCTTAGCTGGCAGTGACCGCCATAAAGGGCCATCCAGATATGGGGCCGTCAGTGGCGGAGGGGGAGAGCCGGGGGGCGGGGGGGAGGCAGAGGGCAGGAGGAGGAAGGGGTGTCAGTAGCAATGGCCATAGGGTCAGTAGGTCAGTGAATCATATTTATTGAAGGCATACTGTGTGCAGGGCACTGTACTAAGCACATGGGAGAGTCCAATATAACAACAGAACAGACACATTCCCTGCCCACAAAGAGCTTACTGTCTAGAGGCAAGGCAGACATTCATGCATTCATTCATTCAATCGTATTTATTGAGCGCTGAGTGCAGAGCACTGTACTAAGCATTATAAGCATGTACTAAGCAGACTTTAATATAAATAAATGATAGATATGGACATAAGAGCTGTGGGGTTAGCTGGGGGCGATGAAGAAGGGAGTAAGTCAGGGTGACACAGAAGGAGTGGGAGAAGAGGAAAGCGGGGTTAGTCAGGGAAGGCGTCTTGGAGAAAATGGGCCTTCAATAAGGCTTTGGAGTGGGGAGGGAGGTAGAGAGTCGTTGTCTGTCGGATTTGTTGTTGTCTGTCTGTCTCTCATCCTATCCCGTCTCGACTACTGCACCAGCCTTCTCTCTGATCTCCCATCCTCGTGTCTCTCTCCACTTCAATCCATACTTCATGCTGCTGCCCGGATTATCTTTGTCCAGAAGCGCTCTGGGCGTGTTACTCCCCTCCTCAAAAATCTCCAGTGGCTACCAATCAATCTGCGCATCAGGCAGAAACTCCTCACCCTGGGCTTCAAGGCTGTCCATCACCTCGCCCCCTCCTACCTCACCTCCCTTCTCTCCTTCTCCTGCCCAGCCTGCAACCTCCGCTCCTCTGCCGCTAATCTCCTCACTGTACCTCGTTCTCGCCTGTCCCGCCGTTGACCCCCGGCCCACCTCATCCCCCGGGCCTGGAATGCACTCCCTCTGCCCCTCCACCAAGCCAGCTCTCTTCCTCCCTTCAAGGCCCTGCTGAGAGCCCACCTCCTCCAGGAGGCCTTCCCAGACTGAGCCCCTTCCTTCCTCTCCCCCTCGTCCCCCTCTCCATCCCCCCATCTTACCTCCTTCCCTTCCCCACAGCACCTGTATATATGTATATATGGTTGTACATATTTATTACTCTATTTATTTATTTATTTATTTATTTTACTTGTACATTTCTATCCTATTTATTTTATTCTGTTGGTATGTTTGGTTCTGTTCTCTGTCTCCCCCTTTTAGACCATGAGCCCACTGTTGGGTAGGGACTGTCTCTATGTGTTGCCAATTTGTACTTCCCAAGCGCTTAGTACAGTGCTCTGCACATAGTAAGCGCTCAATAAATACGATTGATTGATTGATTGATTGATTGATTTGAGGAGGGAGGAGGGCATTCCAGGCCAGAGGGTCCCCAGCAGGCCAGGGGAAAAGCAGGCTCAGAACCTGAGCCCCCTGGGTGCCCTGACTCCCAGGACCTACCTAGCTTCTCTCTCCTCCAGACCCTCGTAATCTTCCACATTGGATCAGCACCTCTGACTGCCTCTTGGACCCACCTACCCTCTCCCTGGCGGATCAACTGGATTCTCTCAGCCTTGCTGCCTCCTCCACTGGTCCCAGCCCTGGGAGCATTCTACACCCCCACAAGTCTATTTTTCATGAATTGCGGCACTCTAATTACTCCCTGTGAGAGGCCCCTCCTGGACAGCACAGCGTGGAATGAGTCACAGTGGGCCTGACTGAAAATCCTCCCTCACTTCCTGTTTCCCGAGACAGATGCTAATGGATTTTGTCCGTTGTGAAGAACTGGACTTCCTGAGGGCTGGAGACCCCCGGCTGTGGGAAGCCAGAGCCCCTGCTGAGCTGGGAGAGCAGTGATAATAATGAAAATAATGGTATTTGTTAAGCACTTACTGTATGCCAGGCACTGTACTAAGAGATGGGTTGGAAACAAGCAAATCAGATTGGACACAGTCCCTGTCTCACATGGAGCTCACGGCCTCATTCCCTATTTTACAGATGAGGTAACTGAGGTGCAGAGAAGTGAAGCGACTTGTCCAAGGTCACCCAGCAGGCAAGTGGCAGAGCCGGGATTAGAAGCCATGGCCTTCTGAATCCAAGGCCCAGGCTCTAAGTCACTATGCCATGCGGCTTCACTGGCACTTTACTCAGGCCACATGGTGGGCACACAGGGAGCCCCCTCAAGGTACACGGGGAGCCCGCTTGGGACACATGGGGTGCCCACTCGGGGCAAACGGGGAGCCCTGGTCAAGGCACAGCCAGCCCCACCTCCAAGGGGCCCCCGAACCAGAGCGTGGCAGGGACTTGTGGGCCTGAGCCCCCTCCTTCCTCTCCCCCTCCTCCCCCTCTCCATCCCCCCCACCTTACCTCCTTCCCCTCCCCACAGCACCTGTGTACATGTATATATGTTTGTACATATTTATTACTCTATTTATTTATTTATTTTATTTGGACATATTTATTCTATTTATTTTATTTTGTTAATATGCTTCATTTTGTTGTCTGTTTCCCCCTTCTAGACTGTGAGCCCGCTGTTGCGTAGGGACCGTCTCTAGATGTTGCCAACTTGTACTTCCCAAGCGCTTACTACAGTGCTCTGCACACAGTAAGCACTCAAAAAATATGACTGAATGAATGAATGAATGCACTGGGACTTGCCCCCTTTATTTATATGAGAAGCAGTGTGGCTCAGTGGAAAGAGCCCAGGCTTTGGAGTCAGTGGTCATGGGTTCAAATCCTGGCTCTGCCATTTGTCAGCTGTGTGACTTTGGGCAAGTCACTTCATTTCTCTTGGCCTCAGTTACCTCATCTGTAAAAATGGGGATTGACTGTGAGCCCCCCGTGGGCCAACCTGATCACCTCGTAACCTCCCCAGCGCTTAGAACAGTGCTCTGCACATAGTAAGTGCTTAATAAATGCCATCATTATTATTATTTATTCACCTTCCCTCAGCCCCAGCACACATTCCCTGCCCACAGCGAGCTTACAGTATAAAGGGCGAGACACATATTAATAGAAATCAATAAATGACAGATATTCATTCATTCATTCATTCATTCATTCAATCGTATTTATTGAGCGCTTACTGTGTGCAGAGCACTGTACTAAGCGCTTGGGAAGTACAAGTTGGCAATATATAGAGACAGTCCCTATCCAACAGTGGGCTCACAGTCTAGATATGGACATAAGTGCTGAGGGGCTGGGAAGGGGGATGAATAAAGGGAGCAAACCAGAGTGACGCAGAAGGGAGTGGGAAAAGACAAGAGGAGGGCTTAGTCAAGCAAGGCCTCTTAGAGGAGATGTGCCTCAGTAAGGCTTTGAAGCAGGGGGAGAGTAATTATAATAATGATAATAATAATAATGTTGGTATTTGTTAAGCGCTTACTATGTGCAAAGCACTGTTCTAAGCACTGGGGTAGATACAAGGTAATCAGGTTGTCCCACGAGGGGCTCACAGTCTTCATCCCCATTTACAGATGAGGGAACTGAGGCCCAGAGAAGTGAAGTGACTGCCCAAAGTCACACAGCTGACAAGTGGCGGAGCCGGGGTTTGAACCCACGACCCCTGACTCCAAAGCCCGGGCTCTTTCCACTGTAACACGTGGCTTCTCCAAGCAATTATCTGTGGGGCGGGGAGGGGAGCCCAGCCGGCCTCGCCCCCTGGCCCTGGGCACCGCTGAGTTCCGCTCCCGCCGGAGCATTAGCGTTTGAAGGAAACCACTCCTGGTGCCAACCAAGGCTGCTAAACAACCCAGCCTGGGTGGGCAGGCATTCCGCTCCAAAGCTTGTCCTTCCCTTGAGCACTTGGAGCGAGCGGACCAGGACTGCTGCCACCTCAGAGACCACCTGAGACCGCCCGCCAGGCCACGGGTCAGCCCCTTGACCAGCCGGCCACTGGTATTTACTGAACGCCTTGGTGTGGCCTTGTGCTGTGGAGAAGCGGTGTGGTTTAGAGGATAGAACACAGGCCCGGGAGTCTGAAGATCGTGGGTTCTAATCTCAGCTCTGCCACAAGTCTCCCCCTCGTCCCCCTCTCCATCCCCCCCATCTTACCTCCTTCCCTTCCCCACAGCACCTGTATATATGTATATATGTTTGTACATATTTTTTTTACTCTATTTATTTATTTATTTATTTTATTTGTACATATCTATTCTATTTATTTTATTTTGTTAGTATGTTTTGTTTTGTTCTCTGTCTCCCCCTTTTAGACTGTGACCCCACTGTTGGGTAGGGACTGTCTCTGTATGTTGCCAATTTGTACTTCCCAAGCGCTTAGTACAGTGCTCTGCACATAGTAAGCGCTCAATAAATACAATTGATGATGATGAAGTCTGCTGTGCGACCTTCGGCAAGTCGCTTCACTTCTCTGGGCCTCATCTGGGAAATGGGGATTAAGACTGTGAGTCCTATGTGGGACAGAGACTGTGTCCAGCCCAATTATCTTGTATTTATCCCAGTGCTTAGTACAGTGCCTGGCAATAGTAAGCGCTTAACAAATACCACAATTATCATTATTATTACTACTTGTGGAGAGAGCCCGGGCCTGGGGATCCCAGGTTCTAAACCAGCTCCATCGCTGGCCTCTGCTACGGGACCTCCGGTGAGTCACTTAACCTCTCTGGGCCTCAGTTTTCTCACTTGTGAAAAGGGAACAAGACCACGGTTCATTCATTCATTCAATCATATTTACTGAGCGCTTACTGTGTGCAGAGCACTGTACTAAGCGCTTGGGAAGTACAAGTTGGCGACATATAGAGACGGTCCCTACCCAACAACGGGTTCACTGTCTAGAAGGGGAAGACAGACAACAAAACACGTGGACAGGTATCAAGTCATCAGAATAAACAGAAGTACTTTTGGCACCAGGTCTAATTCCCACTGGGCATCTTTCCCAGCACTTAATAATAATTGTAATAACTGTGGGATTTGTTAAGTGCTTACTATGCGCCAAGCACTGGGGTAGATACAAGGTAATTGGGTTGGACACAGTCCCGTTCCCACATGAGGCTCACAGTCTTAATCTCCATTTCACAGATGAGGGAACAGAGGCCCAGAGAAGTGAAGTGACTTGTCCAAGGTCAAACAGCAGACAAGTGGAGGAGCTGGGATTAGAATCCAAGTCCTTCTGAATCCCAGGCCACAGGCCATTTCCACTAAACCTCCCTGCTTCTCTAACACGGTACTCAATATAGTGCTCTGGCCACAGTGAGTACTTAATGCATACTATTACCTACTAAATGCTTAATAAATATCCCAGGTGAATCAAATTCATTCATTCATTCAATCACATTTATTGAGCGCTTACTGTGTGCAGAGCACTGTACTAAGCACTTGGGAAATACAAGTTGGCAACATATAGAGACACTCCCTACCCAACAACGGGCTCACAGTCTAGAAGGGGGAGACAGACAACAAAACAAAACAGGTGTCAAATCATCGGAATAAATAGAAATCAAGCTAGGGGCACATCATTAACAAAATAAATAGAATAGTAAATATGTTCAAGTAAAATAAATAGAGTAATAAATCTGTACAAATATATACAGGTGCTGTGGGGAGGGGAAGGAGGTAGGGCGGGGGGATGGGGAGGAGGAGAGGAAAAAGAGGGCTCAGTCTGGGAAGGCCTCCTGGAGGAGGTGAGCTCTCAGTAGGGTTTTGAAGGGATGAAGAGAGCTAGCTTGGCGGATGTGCGGAGAGAGGGAATTCCAGGCCAGGGGGAGGATGTGGGCCAGGGGTCGATGGCGGGACAGGTGAGAACGAGGCACAGTGAGGAGGTTAGCGGCAGAGAAGCGGAGGGTGCGGGCTGGGCTGGAGAAGGAGAGAAGGGAGGTGAGGTAGGAGGGGGCGAGAGGATGGACAGCCTTGAAGCCGAGAGTGAGGAGCTTTTGCTTGATGCGTAGGTTGACTGGTAGCCACTGGAGATAATTGAGGAGGGGAGTAACACGCCCAGAGCATTTCTGCACAAAGGTGATCCGGGCAGCAGCGTGAAGTATAGACTGAAGTGGGGAGAGACAGGAGGATGGGAGATCAGAGAGGAGACTGATGCAGTAATCCAGTCAGGATAGGATGAGAGATTGAACCAGCAAGGTGGAGGTTTGGGTGGAGAGGAAAGGGCAGATCTTGGCGATGATGCGGAGGTGAGACCGGCAGGTTTTGGTGACGGATTGGATATGAGGGGTGAACGAGAGAGTGGAGTCGAGGATGACACCAAGGTTGCGGGCTTGTGAGATGGGAAGGATGGTAGTGCCGTCTACAGGGACGGGAAAGTCAGGGAGAGCGCTGGGTTTGAGAGGGAAGATACGGAGTTCAGTCTTGGACACACTGAGTTTTAGAGGGCGGGCAGACATCCAGATGGAGATGTCCTGAAGGCAAAAGGAGACCCGAGCCTGAAGGGAGGGGGAGAGAGCAGGGGCAGAGATGTAGATTTGGGTGTCATCAGCGTAGAGGTGATAGTTGAAGCCATGGGAGTGAATGAGGTCACCAAGGGAGTGAGTGTAGTTAGAGAACAGAAGGGGACCAAGAACTGACCCTTGAGAAACCCCTACGGTAAGGGGATGGGAGGGGGAGGAGGAGCCCGCAAAGGAGACTGAGAATGAACGGCCCGAGAGATAACAGGAGAACCAGGAGAGGACGGAGTCTGTGAAGCCAAGGTTGGATAGAGTGTTGAGGAGAAGGGGGTGGTCCACAGTGTCAAAGGCAGCTGAGAGGTCGAGGAGGATTAGGATAGAGTAGGAGCCGTTGGATTTGGCAAGAAGGAGGTCATTGGTGACCTTTGAGAGGGCAGTTTTGGTGGAGTGTAGGGGACGGAAGCCAGATTGGAGGGGGTCGAGGAGAGAGTTGGCGTTGAGGAATTTGAGGCAGCACGTGTAGACGACTTGTTCAAGGAGTTTGGAAAAAAAGGTAGGAGGGAGGTAGGACGATAACTAGAAGGGGAGGTGGGGTCAAGAGAGGGTTTTTTTAGGATGGGGGAGACGTGGGCATGTTTGAAGGCAGAGGGGAGGAACCAGTGGAGAGTGAGCGGTTGAAGATGGAAGTCAAGGAGGGGAGGAGGGAAGGGGCGAGAGATTTCATAAGATGAGAGGGAATGGGGTCAGAAGCACAGGTGGCTGGAGTAGCACTTGAGAGGAGGGAGGAGATCTCATCAACTTCATTACTATCATTATTATTACCATTTATATTATCAGCCTCTTCCCTGCCTCTGGGCTTCCCTTCAGATGATCTTACATCCAGCTGCCCAAACCGTGTTCCTAAGGGGCTACTCACGACAAACCACTCTCCTCTTCCAAACTGTTTAATGACCAA
Organism: Tachyglossus aculeatus; assembly: GCF_015852505.1. NCBI lineage: Eukaryota > Metazoa > Chordata > Mammalia > Monotremata > Tachyglossidae > Tachyglossus > Tachyglossus aculeatus. Next base: position 46,000,245 of record NC_052086.1, on the reverse strand, counting down.
ACTGTCAAGAGCCATTTACACTCTTTCCGTCAAGACCGCGTGCTGTTTACTTGCTTTCCACTTGGGTTTTCTCGCCGCCAGCAGATCGTTCCGACTAAGCCTCTTTCCCCACTTCTCGGGCCAATTGGGTTCTGGACTCTTTGACGTGGGCCCTGCCTCCTGGAGGATGTGGTTCGTTCTTAGACCCTTAGAGCCATCTAATTCTGTCTGGAGGCGGCTCTTGCCTAATTATTCCAAATACCCAGAGCCGCTGGTCAACAGGGATCAGCCAGGGAACAACAGTAATTGCCAAGGGACACAGTACTACTTGCTCATTACTCAAGAAGCAGCGTGGCCTAGTGAGATTATTATTATTAATATTAATAATAATAATGTGTTTTTATACTTCTGGAAAAGATGTTAAATAACTTTTAACTGACATGGAGAGAAGAAGAGAGACCATTGCTTCCTCCCTGTCCTGATCTGCGTGTCCAACACCACCAATCAATCAATCATCAATCAATCAATCGTCAATCAATCAATCAATCGCTTCAGATACAGGGTCCCCCCAGGATGGATGGGGAATCCGGCTCTGTCCTGCCAACCCAGGGACCTCAGCCTCGGCAGCTGAGCCGGACATGGCCAGGCCCAAGAGGGTGCTCGAAAACCACCCGGCCTCGCATTAGTGGCTCAGGGCCTTCACTTTTATTCATTCATTCATTAGAATTTATTAAGCACTTACGCTGTGCAGAGTGAGCACATGGGAAAGTACAGTACAACGATAAACCCTGCCCACAAGGAGCTCACAGTCTTGGGAGGGAGGGAGGGCGGGGACAGGGGAGACCAACATCCAGACAAATGAGCAGACATCAATGCAATTAAATAACATTACAGAAATATACATAAGTGCTGTGGGACGTCGGGGGGGGGATGTAGTCTGGGAAGGCCTCTTGGAGGAGATGTGCCTTCAGTAAAGCTTTGAAGGGGGGAGAGTAATTGTGCGGAGGATTTGAGGAGGGAGGGCGTTCCAGGCCAGAGGTAGGACATGAGCCAGGGGTTATTGGTGAGACGGACGAGATGGAGGCACAGTGAAAAGGTGAGAACCAGAGGAGCGAAGTGTGCAGGTTGGGTTGTAGGAGAGAAGCGAGGTGAGGTAGGAGCGGGCAGGGTGATGGATTGCTTTAACACTAATGGTGAGGAGGGGTTTTTTATATGGAAATGGATAGGCACCCATTAGAGATTTTTGAGGAGAGGGTTCACACGTCCTGATTGTTTCTGTAGAAAGATGATCTGGTTAATGGAGTGAAGTGTGGACTGGAGTGGGGAGAGGCAGGAGGTTGGTAGGTCACCAAGGAGTCTGATGCAGTAATCTAGGCGGGAGAGGATGAGTGCTTGTATTAACATGGTAGCAGTTTGGATAGAGAGGAAAGGGTAGATTTTAGCGATGTTGTGAAGGTGGGACCGACAGGATTTGGTGATGGATTGAATATGTGGGTTGAATGAGCATCCTCTGCTCCTCTGCGCTAACCTCTTCACTGTGCCTCGTTCTCGCCTGTCCTGCCGTCGACCCCCGGCCCACGTCCTCCCCTTGGCCTGGAATGCCCTCCCTCCGCACATCCGCCAAGCTCACTCTCTTCCTCCCTTCAAAGCCCTACTGAGAGCTCACCTCCTCCAGGAGGCCTTCCCAGACTGAGCCCCCTTCTTCCTCTCCCCCTCCCCGCCGCCCTCCCTCCTTCCCCTCCCCACAGCACCTGTATATATGTTTGTACAGATTTTTTACCTCATTTATTCTACTTGTACATATTTACTATTCTATTTATTTTGTCAGTGATGTGCATTTAGCTTTACTTCTATTTATTCTGATGACTTGACACCTGACCACATGTTTCGTTTTGTTGTCTTTCTCCCCCTTCTAGACTGTGAGCCCGTTGCTGGGTAGGGACCGCCTCTATATGTTGCTGACTTGTACTTCCCAAGCGCTTAGTACAGGGCTCTGCACACAGTAAGCGCTCAATAAATACGACTGAATGAATGAATGAATGAATGAATAATATTTACTGAGTGCCAGGCACCATACTGAGTGCATGGGAGAGGGCAACAGAAGCCAAACACATGCGCCTGGCACATAAGTACAGTGCTCTGCGCAAAGTAAAGAGAAGCAGCATGGTCTAGTGGATAGAACATAAGACAGGGTTCAAATCCCAGCTCCATCACTTGTCTGCAGTGTGACCTTGAGCAAGTCACTTAACTTCTCTGTGCCTGAAAAGTGGGGATGGATGAAGACTGTGAGCCTCTTGTGGGACAGGGACTGTGTCCAACCTGATTCCCTTGTATCTACCCCAACGCTTAGTACAATGCCTGGCACAGGGTAAACACGGAATAAATACTGCTGTTAGTAGTAGTAGTAATAGTAGTAAGCACTTAATAAATTCAGTTGATCGATTGATCAGTGTGGGCAGGAAATGTGTCCACCAACTCTGTTACACTGCACTCTTCCAAGTGCTTAATGTAGTGGTCTACATAGAGAAAGCACTCAATGAATATCACTGATTGACTGAAGGAGCTTATGAGCTAATACATAGCCATCATCCATTCCTAATATCGTAGGGAAGCAGTGTGGCCTAGTTTTAAAAGCGTGGGGCTGGGAGACGCAGGACCTGGCTTCTAATCCCGGCTCCACGACTTGCCTGCTGTGTGATTTGGGGACAAGTCACTTCACTTCTCTGGGCCTCGGTTACCTCAGCTGTAATTATCATCACCATCATCATCGATCGTATTTATTGAGCGCTTACTATGTGCAGAGCACTGTACTAAGCGCTTGGGAAGTACAAATTGGCAACATATAGAGACAGTCCCTACCCAACAGTGGGCTCACAGTCTAAAAGGGGAAGACAGAGAACAAAACCAAACATACTAACAAAATAAAATAAATAGAATAGATATGTACAAGTAAAATAAATAAATAAATAGAGTAATAAATATGTACAAACATATATACATATATACAGGTGCTGTGGGGAAGGGAAGGAGGTAAGAAGGGGGGGATGGAGAGGGGGGCGAGGGGGAGGGGAAGGAATGTGTACAAATCCTCTGTTCAACCTGATTATCTTGTACCTCCCCCAGCCCTTAGTACAGGGTTTGAAACTTAGTAAGTGCTTAACTGGGTAGGGACTGTCTCTATATGTTGCCAACTTGTACTTCCCCAGCGCTTAGTACAGTGCTCTGCACACAGTAAGCGCTCAATAAATATGATTGATTGATTAACAAATACCACAATTATTATATCTAGCGTAACTGGTCAGCGATGATTGTCAGGATACGTAGTACAATGTGGGGTACAGTGCTGGGCACCTAGCAAGCGCTTAACAAATCATATTATTATAAAAGTAGTAGAAGTGACGGTATTAATTTGAGTCCCTAGTGGTTGCAGTGTATTGTACTGAGCACTGGGGAGATAAAACAGAACCCCAAGACACATTCCCTGTCCATAAGGGGCTTCCACTCTAAAACACATGTTTCACCTACCTGGTCACCGTCCGGAGGCATCAGCATCATCCAAGGATGGGAAGCATTATGTCCTAGTGGATAGCCACAGGGCTGGGATACAGCAGGACCTGGATTCTAGTCCCGGCTCTGCCACTTGTCTGCTGTGTGCCCTTGCACAAGTCACTTCACTTCTCTGGGCGCCTCAGTTACCACATCTGTAAAATGGGGATTAAGACTGTGAGCCTGACTGGCTTACATCCACTCCAGCGCTTAGAACAGTGCCTGGCACATAGTAAGCGCTTAACAAACACCGAAATTATTATTACTTAACTTTTCTGTGCCTCATCTATAATTTGGGGACTAAGACCATGAGTCCTAAGTGGGACATGTACTGAGTCCCCCAACCTCAGAAACCTCCAGCGGTTGCCCATCCACCTTCTTATCAAACAGAAACTCCTCACCGTTAGCTTTAAAGCACTCCATCATCTTGCCCCCTTCTATCTCACCTCACTTCTCTCCTACAACCCAGCCTGCCTACTTCGCTCCTCTAGTGCCAATCAATCAATCAATCAATCAATCAATCATATTTATTGAGCGCTTACTATGTGCAGAGCACTGTACTAAGCGCTTGGGAAGTACAAATTGGCAACACATAGAGACAGTCCCTACCCAACAGTGGGCTCACAGTCTAAAAGACTGTGCCAATCTTCTCACTGTGTCTCCATCTCGCCTGTCTTGCTGCTGATCCCTAGCCCATGTCCTGGAATGCCCGCCCTCCCTCCTCAAATCCGACAATAACTCTCCCTCCCACTTCAAAGCCTTACTGAAGGTACATCTATTCCAAGGGACCTTCCCAGACTAAGCCCCAATTTTTCTCATCTCCCACCCCCCTCTACATCTCCCTTTGCTCTTCCCCTCTCCCAGCCCCACAGCACTTATGTACATATCTGTCATTTCTTTTATTTGTATTGATGTCTGTCTCCCCTCCTCTAGACCGTAAGCTTGTTGTGGGCAGGGAATGTCACTGGGTATTGTTGTATTATACTTTCCCAAGCGCTTAGTACAATGTTCTGCACACAATAAGCGCTCAATAAATACGACTGAATGAACGAATGTGTCCAACCTGACTAGAAAAGCAGCGTGGCTTAGAGGAAAGCGCATGGATTTGAGAGTCAGGAGAACTGGGCTCTAATCCCATTGGGATCTTGGGCAAGTCACTTAACTTCTCCGTGCCTCAGTTACCTCATCTGCAAAACGGAGATTAATCAATCAATCAATCATATTTATTGAGTGCTTACTGTGTGCAGGGCACTGTACAAAGCGCTTGGGAAGTACAAGTTGGCAACATATGGAGACGGTCCCTACCCAACAGTGGGATTAAGACTCTGAGCTCCCCGTGGGACAACCTGATTACCTTGTATCTACCCCAGTGCTTAGAACAGTGCTTGGCACAGAGTAAGCACTCAACAAATACCCTAATTATTATCACCAACCCAACTGCTTAGTACAGGGCCTGACATCTAGTAAGTGCTTAACAAATACCAGGAAAAGGGGGATGCCAGGCTAGGCCTCACATTCCAACTCTACCACCCGCAGTTTTCACCCACTCCCCACCTGCAGAAAAGGGGTACACCTGGCTATGTGGCACCCGATACCCCACTTCTTGTGCTCCTGTTTTACCGTTGGATGCTGAGATGGCAGGCGGGTGGTGCTGGTGGCCCCATAGCATAACACCATAATCATCATCATAATCAATCGTATTTATTGAGTGCTTTCTATGTGCAGGGCACTGTACTAAGCGCTTGGGAAGTACAAATTGGCAACATATAGAGACAATCCCTACCCAACATAATAATAATTATTATAAAACGATTATTTTATGTTTATATAAAATATATTATATTTATAAAATATTATAAAATAATAATTATTACTGAAAGAGGGGCGGGAAGACTGAGGTCGGCCACGTGCCCGGCGGGCGCGACCTTCGGGCGCCCCCTTCCGGCCTCCGGCTTTATCTCCCGCGCGGACGTCACGCCCCTGGGGTGACGTCATCGCGCTCCGCCGCTTGCCCGCCTTCCCGCAGGTAACTTCACGTGCGCGTGCCTGCCCGGCGTCTGGCACGTGGCTTCAGGTGCGCGGGCGTGCCCGGCGTCTGGCACGTGGCTTCAAGTGCGCATGCGTGCCCGGCGTCTGGCACGTGGCTTCAGGTGCGCGGGCGAGCCCGGCGTCTGGCACGTGGCTTCAAGTGCGCATGCGTGCCCGGCGTCTGGCACGTGGCTTCAGGTGCGCGGGCGTGCGCGGCGTCTGGCACGTGGCTTCAAGTGCGCATGCGTGCCCTATCCAGGTGCCAGACGGGGAGGGCGGTAGGGCCTCGTCAATCAATCAATCAGTCGTATTTATTGAGCGCTTACTATGTGCAGAGCACTGTACTAAGCGCTTGGGAAGTACAAGTTGGCAACACATAGAGACAGTCCCTACCCAACAGTGGGTACATATACCTGTATATATGTATATAACTGTATATAATAATAATAATAATAATAATAATGGCATTTATTAAGCACTTACTACATGCAAATCACTGTTCTAAGCGCTGGGGAGGTTACAAGGAGATCAAGGTTGTCCACAGGGGGTTCACAGTCTTCATCCCCATTTTACAGATGAGGGAACTGAGGCACTGAGAAGTGAAGTGACTTGCCCAAAGTCACACAGCTGACAATTGGCAGAGGCGGGATTCAAACCCATGACCCCCGACTCCAAAGCCCGGGCTCTTTCCACTGAGCCACGTTGCTTCTCATATATATGTATATATGTTTGTACAAATTTATTACTCTATTTATTTTACTTGTACATATCTATTCTATTTATTTTATTTTGTTAATATGTTTGGTTTTGTTCTCTGTCTCCCCCTTCTAGACTGTGAGCCTACTGTTGGGTAGGGACCTTCTCTATATGTTGCCAACTTGTACTTCCCAAGCGCTTAGTACAGTGCTCTGCACACAGTAAGCGCTCAATAAGTACGATTGATGGATTGATTGATTGGGCTCATCATCAGTTTGCACCTGAATTTTCTCCCTTTATTCACCCTTCCCTCGCCCCCACAGAACTTATGTACATATTTGTAATTCATTTATTTATATGAACGTCTGCCTCCCCCCTCTAGACTATGCTCGTTCATTCATTTATTCAATTGTATTTATTGAGTGCTTACTGTGTGCAGAGCGCTGGACTAGGCGCTTGGGAAGTACAAATTTATTAAGCACTTACTATGTGCAAGGCACTGTTCTAAGCGCTGGGGAGGTTACAAGGCGATCAGGTTGTCCCTTGGGGGGCTCACAGTCTCAATCCCCATTTTACAGATAATCCCCATTTTACAGATCGGCAACAGAGATGGTCTCTACCCAACAATGGGCTCGCAGCTAGAAGGGGGAGACAGACTATTACTCTATTTTATTTGTACATATCTATTCTATTTATTTTATTTTGTTAATATGTTTTGTTTTGTTCTCTGTCTCCCCCTTCTAGACTGTGAGCCCACTGTTGGGTAGGGACCTTCTCTCTATGTTGCCAACTTGGACTTCCCAAGCATCTAGTATTTATTTTACTTGTACATATCTATTCTATTTTATTTTGTTAGCATGTTTGGTTTTGTTCTCTGTCTCCCCCTTTTAGACTGTGAGCCCACTGTTGGGTAGGGACTGTCTCTATATGTTGCCAATTTGTACTTCCCAAGCGCTTAGTACAGTGCTCTGCACATAGTAAGCGCTCAATAAATACGATTGATGATGATGATGATGAGGGAGGGCGTTTCCAGGCCAGAGGTAGGATGTGGGCGAGAGGTCGGCAGTGAGATAGACAAGATCGAGGAACAGTGAGAAGGTTAGTATTAGAGGAACAAAATGTGTGGGATGGGTGGTAGTAGGAGAGTAGCGAGATGAGGTCGGAGGGGGCAAGGTGATGGACTGCTTCGAAGCCAACAGTGAGGAGAGGAGTTTTTGTTGGATATGGACGTGGATGGGCAACCACTGGAGTTTCTGGTGCGGTCTTACCTCCGCAACATTGCCAAGATCCGCCCTTTCCTCTCCATCCAAACCTCTACCTTGCTGGTTCAATCTCTCATCCTATCCCGACTGGTTTACTGCATCAGCCCCCTCTCTAATCTCCCATCTTCCTGTCTCTCCGCACTTCAGTCTATACTTCACGCCGCTGCCCGGATCATCTTTGTGCAGAAACACTCTGGGCATGTAACTCCCCTCCTCAAAAATCTCCAGTGGCTACCAGTCAACCTTCGCATTAAGCAAAAACTCCTCACTCTCGGCTTCAAGGCTGTCCATCACCTTGCCCCCTCCTATCTCACCTCCCTTCTCTCCTTCTACAGCCCAGCCTGTACCCTCCACTCCTCTGCCACCGCTAACCTCTTCACTGTACCTTGTTCTCGCCTGTCCCGCCGTCGAGCCCCGGCCCACATCCTCCCCCTGGCCTGGAATGCCCTCCCTCCGCACATCCACCAAGCTAGCTCTCTTCCTCCCTTCAAAGCCCTACTGAGAGCTCCCCTCCTCCAGGAGGCCTTCCCAGACTGAGCCCCCTTTTTCCTCTCCTCCTCCCCATCCCCCCACCTTACCTCCTTCCCCTCCCCACAGCACCTGTATATATGTTTGTACAGATTTATTACTCTATTTATTTTACTTGTACATATTTACTATTCTATTTATTTTCTTAATGATGTGCATTAGCTTTACCTCTATTTATTCTGATGACTTGACACCTGTCCACATGTTTGTTTTGTTGTCTGTCTCCCCCTTTTAGACTGTGAGCCTGTTGTTGGGTAGGGAGCGTCTCTATATGTTGCCAACTTGCACTTCCCAAGCGCTTAGTACAGTGCTCTGCACACAGTAAGTGCTCAATAAGTACGATTGAATGAATGAATGAATGAATTAGGGCAGCAGATTGGTGTATGGATTAGAGTGGGGACAGACAGGAGGCAGGGAGGTCAGCAAGGAGGCCGATGCAGTAATCAAGGTGGGATAGGATAAGTGCTTGTATTAATATGGTAGCCATTTAGAGGGAGAGGAAGAGGTGGGTTTTGGCCATGTTGTGAAGGTGGAACCAACAGGATTTAGTGATGGCTTGAAAATGTGGGTGGAACGAGAGAGAGGAGTCAAAGATAACGCCAAGTTTATGGACTTGGGAGACAGGAAGGATGGTGGGCCATCAGTAGTGATGGGAAAGTGAACAGGAGGTCAGGGTTTGGGTGGGAAGATAAGAATTTCAGTTTTAGCCATATTCAGTTTCAGGTCCAAATAGAGATGTCTTGAAGGCAGGAGGAAATGTGAGATTGCCGAGAGGGAGAGAGATCAGGGCTGGAGGTGTACATTTGGGTGTCATCGGCATAGAGGTGATTGTTGAAGCCTTGTGAGCGAATGAGTTTTCCAAGGGAGTGAGTGTAGATGGAGAAAAAAGGGGGAACTGAACCTTGAGGCACACCCACAGTTAGGGGATGGGAGGAAGAGGAGGAGCCCGCGAAAGAGACTGAGAATGAGCAGAGAGATGGGAGGAGAACGAGGAGAGGACAGAGTCGGTGAAGCCAAGGTTGGATAGTGTTTCCAGGAGAAAGGAGTGGTCAACACTGAGAGGTCACGGAAGATTAGGATGGAGTAGAGGCTTTTGGATTTGCCGAGAAGGAGATCATCGGTAACTTTTGAGAGGGTGGTTTCTGTGGAGTGAAGGGGACGGAAGCCAGTTTGGAGGGGTGTCAAGGAGAGACTTGGAGGAGAGGAACTTGAGGCAGAGGGTGTAGACAGCTCACTCAAGGAGTTTGGAGAGGAATGGTAGGAGGGAGAAGGGGTGATAACTGGAGGGAGCTGTGGGGTCTCGGGAGGGTTTTTTTAGAATAAGGGCATGTTTAAAAGCTGTGGAGAAGTCATTGGAGAGTGAACAGTTGAAGATGGCAGTTAAGGAGGGAAGAAGGAGGGGGCAAGAGCTTTGATGAGGTGCAGAGGAATGGGGTCAGATGCACAGGTGGAGGGGGTGGAATTTGAGAGAAGGCAGGAGATTTTCTCTGGAGATAGTGCTGGGAAAGATGGGAGAGTTGAAGAAGGGCTAGGATAGGTAAGGGACTGGAGAGGGGTAGGATAGATTTTCGGGAGATTAAGCCTGATAGTGTCAAATTTGTTGATGAAGTAAGTGGCCAGGTCATTGGGGGCAAGGGATGGGGGAGGTGGGGCGACAGGAGACCTGAGGAGGGAGTTGCCCAAGATGGCCCAGTATGTGAGAACTGGGGCTACAATATGGCTCTCTCGACTCCCAACCCAATGTGCTCTCCACCGGCCCACGCTACCTCAATTGCTCCCTGTCAACTCCAAGCTTTCTGGGCCTTCCCCCTTTTTTTTTAATGGTATTTGTTAAGTGCTTATTATGTGCCAGGTAGTGTACTAGCGCTGGGGTAGATACAAGCTAATCAAGTTGGACACAGTCCACGTTCAACATGGGGCTTGTGGTCTTAATCCCCATTTTACAGTCTTTTAGACTGTGAGCCCACTGTTGGGTAGGGACTGTCTCTATATGTTGCCAGCTTGTACTTCCCAAGCGCTTAGTACAGTGCTCTGCATACAGTAAGCGCTCAATAAATACGATTGATGATTTTACAAATGAGATAACTGAAGCACAAAGAAGTTAAGTGACTTACCCAAGGTCACATAGCAGACAAGTGACAGAATCAGGGTTAGAACCTAGGTCTTTTCCTGGCATGGACTCCTTAAGACTCCCTGGGCTGCCCCTCTGGACACCCCCAGGGTTTCACAGGGGCCTTTCTGGGGGCTCAGTAACCAGGGTGGGACCCCCTCAATGTTAATTCATCTTTCCACACAAAGGGCTGTCTCTGTGCACATGCGCACACACATACACAAGCCCTCCTGGTACTGTTTGTGGGGCCGTGTGTATGTGTCTTTGTCTCCTACAACAGGTTGTTTTTGCCCACCCAGGAAAACCCACTGCGAAATGCTTTGTGAGTCTCCTGGGCCATATTGTTAATGAAAGCTGCAGCAGACAACACCGTAAAAACAGTTTTTATTATTTTATATTTCGATAATGATAATTCCCATTTCTCTGGTTGATGCGCTTCTCCTGGAATATTGATGCGCATGACTCGTCTTGTTTTAGAGCCTAAGAACCTAAGGCCATAAGCAATGCCATGGATCCACTCAGTCCATCCAGATCGGGTCCGATCGGATTATCTTGTACCTCCCCCGTACTTAGCTTCTAGGAAGCACTTCATTAATGCCAGTGTTATTATCCAGCCCAGCATTCTGTCTCTGCAATCAGCCTCAAAGGATGCTTGGGAGTACAATTGGGCAGTTCTCTCCTTGGCACCAGGGCCGATAGATGTATCTCTATGGCCTGGAATGCCCTTTCCCTACCCCATATTTGCCAGAAGCCAGCTCTCCCCACCTTCACAACCCCCCTGAGATCCCACCTCCTCCAACAGGTCTTCCTTGATTAACTCCCTGCACACCAGTCATGCAGACCAACCCCTTTAAGCACTTGATATTTACCCCACCCTCTGCCCCACAGCATTTACGTCCATATCCGTGATTGATTGATTGATTTATATTAATGTCTGTTAACCCCTCTGGACTGTAAGCTCCTTGTGGGAAGGGAATGTGTCTATCAACTCTTTTGTATGGTAATAATAATAATCATAATAATAATGGCATATGTTAAGCGCTTACTATGTGCAAAGCACTGTTCTAAGCGCTGGGGTGGATACAATGTGATCAAGTTGTCCCACGTGGGGCTCACAGTTTTAATCCTCATTTTTACAGATGAGGTAACTGAGGCTCAGAGAAGTTAAGTAACTTGCCCCAGGTCACACAGCAGACTTGTGGTGGAGCTGGGATTCGAACCCATGGCCTCTGACTCCAAAGCCCGGGCTCTTTCCACTGAGCCACGTCCCAGGCACTTAGTTCAGTGCTGTGCACACAGTAAGCGCTCAAAAAATACCACTGGTCGATTGAACCATTCAAGCATTCAGCCCTTCATTTATCTGCATGTTCATGTGGGCCTTCAATTTCTGTATTTGGCTATTTTGTTCCCATCTCTTTAGGCCACTTCCTGCCACATCCTCATTCTCCCTTCTGTCCCCTCCAATTGGAAATGTTTTGCCACCTGTCTCCCATTCAATCATAAGCTCCTTGAGGGCAGGGGACTTGGGTCTTGCTTCTGCCACTTTATTCCAAGCACTCAGTTCAGTGCTTTGTACCCTATGATTTAAGCATCCTGTTCATTCAGTCAATCACATTTATTGAACACTTACTGTGTACAGAGCACTGTATTAAGCGCTTGGGAAGTACAAGTTGGCAACATATAGGGACGGTCCCTACCCAACAACGGGCTCACAGTCTAGAAGGGGGAGACAGACAACAAAAAAAAACCATGTGGTCAGGTGTCATCAGAATAAATAGAAGTAAAGCTGGATGCATATCACTGACAAAATAAACAGAATAGTAAATATGTACAAGGTGTAAGTACACTTGCCCCCTTTTCCTTCTTCCTCCGGTATACAAATTATTCTGTGTCTGTCTCCACCTCCCCTCCACCCACACACCCCACTCAACTGTCAGCTCCTTGAGGGCAGGGTTTGGGTTTACTGACTCCATCATATTTTCCCAAGGTGCTCAGGATAGTGCTCCACACACAGTAGGTGCTCAGTAAAAGTTATTGATTGATTGTTGAGCATTCAAAAGGTGTTCTGCAAGTCCCATGGACTGGCTGATTGAATGATCTTCTCCTCCCCTTCCCCCTGACCAAGGTCATTTATTCATTCATTAATTCAATCGTATTTATTGAGCGCTTACTGTGTGCAGAGCACTACAGTAAGTGCTGCCTCAGGCCTGCCTCCCACCTTCAAGGCGTCTCCATCTGGATGTCTCACCACCATCTAAAACTCAACATGTCCAAGACTGAGCTCCTTATCTTCCCTCCCAAACCCTGTCTTTCATTCATTCATTCATTCATTCAATCATATTTATTGAGCGCTTACCGTGTGCAGAGCACTGGACTAAGCACTTGGGAAGTACAAGTCGGCAACGTATAGAGACGGTCCCTACCCAAAAACGGGCTCACAGTCTAGAAGATGGAGAAGCAGTGTGGCCTAATGGAAAGGGCACAGACCTGGGAGTAAGAGGACTTGAGTTCTAATCCCGGCTCTGGCTCTACTGTGTGACCTCGAGCACGTCACAACTTCTCTGGGTCTCAGGTGCCTCATCTGTACAATGGGGATCAAGACTGAGCCCCATGTGGGACATGGACTGTGTCCAACTTGATTATCTCATATCTACCCCAGTGCTTAGTACAGTGCCTGGCACATAATAAAGGATCAACAAATACCATAAAAAATAGCTGAGGCAGCATAGGAGATGGTATGCACATCACCTCTACAATCACTCAGTCAATCATAACGATCAAGTGCTTACTGTATGCACAGCACTGAACTAAGCTCATGAGTGAGTATGATATAACAGAGATGGTAGACACCCACGTTTCTTTTTAAAATCTGACTAATTGTGAGAATTTTGGCCCCAGACATATCGGCAGCAACCGCTCCCTTCACAAACCACAAATAGAGCAACTTGCAATTTCTCTTTAGGAGCCAACCAGCCCGAGCTTCCTGTCTTAATAATAATAATAATAATAATAATGGTATTTGTTCAGTGCTTACTATGTGCCAAGCGCTGTTCTAAATGCTGGGATAGATACTAGTCAATCAGGTTGGACACAGTCCCTGTCCCTCGCGGGGTTCACACTCTTAATCCCCTTTCTACAGATGAGGTAACTGAGGCCCAGAGAAGTTATGTGACTTGCCCTAAGTCACGCAGCAGACATGTGGCGGAGCCAAGATTAGAACCCAGGTCCCTTTTAATTCCCAGGGCCTTGCTCTATCCACCAGACCAGGCTGCTTCCTTGTCTTGTTCCGAAGCAGCCCACCGAAGGCAGCTGGGACTCACCTGTCCCGTCGATTGAAGGTTGTAGCAGACCACGTCCTTGTTGGCTGATAGCGTTCCATACAGAAGAGCCCTGGTGAGCCAGCACATTCCTAGCAGTAGGTCTGAGAGGTTCAGGTAAAAGAGGGGCCTCACCTCTGGCCTTCTCCCTGACTTTCCCGTCACTGAAGACGGCACTACCATCCTTCCCGTCTCACAAGCCCGCAACCTTGGTGTCATCCTCGACTCCGCTCTCTCATTCTGATTGACTGATTGATTCACCCCACACATCCAATCCGTCACCAAAACCTGCTGGTTTCACCTCCACATCATCGCCAAGATCCGCCCTTTCCTCTCCATCCAAACCGCCACCTTGCTGGTTCAATCTCTCATCCTACCCCGACTGGATTACTGCATCAGCCCCCTCTCTGATCTTCCATCCTCCTGTCTCTCCCCACTTCAGTCTGTACTTCACTCTGCTGCCCGGATTATCTTTGTACAGAAACAGTCTGGGCATGTCACTCCTCTCCCCCAAAATCTCCAGTGGTTGCCTGTCTACCTTCGAATCAAGCAAAAACTCCTCCCTGTCGGCTTCAAGGCTGTCCATCCCCTGGCCCCCTCCTACCTCACCTCCCTTCTCTCCTTCTCCAGCCCAGCCTGCACCCTCCGCTCCTCTGCCACTAACCTCCTCACCGTGCTTCATTCTTGCCTGTCCCGCCGTCGACCCCCGGCCCACGTCCTTCCCCTGGCCTGGAATACCCTCCCTCCACACATCCCCCAAGCTCGCTCTCTTCCTCCCTTCAAAGCCCTACTGAGAGCTCACCTCCTCCAGGAGGCCTTCCCAGACTGAGCCCCCCTTTTTCCTCTCCTCCTCCCCATCACCCCCTCCCTCCCTCTGCCCTATCCCCTTCCCCTCCCCACAGCACTTGTATATATTTGTACCAATTTATTACTCTACTTTGTACATATTCATTACTCTATTTTATTAATGATGTGTATATAGCTATAATTCTATTAATTCTGATGGTACTGACACCTGTCTACTTGTTTGGTTTTGTTGTCTGTCTCCCCCTTCTCGACTGTGAGCCCGTTGTTGGGTAGGGACTGTCTCTATATGTTGCCGATTTGTACTTCCCAAGCGCTTAGCACAGTGCTCTGCATACATTAAGCGCTCAATAAATACGATTGAATGAATGAATGCTTGGGAGAGGACAAAGCAACAATAGACACATTCCCTGCCCACACCGAGCTTACAGTCTCAATACGCTCTGGCCTTCTACCCCAACCTGCCGTGGGAAAGTCGTGTCAAGAAGAAACCCAACCCACAGCCCTCCAGGAGAGTCCAAGCGGCGGGAAGCAGGCACCCAGCGCCAATCCTTCCCTTCCTGGACAAAGAACAAGAACTCTATTCTCTCCCCGAAGGTGGGTGTGAGAGACGGAGCGAGCCAGCCTTGCCAGCTCCGAAAACGAGATCATGTAGGAATCTTGCCAAACCGCGGTGCGTCTTACAGCCTAGAATAGAGCGAGTCATCTATAGGATTCTCGTTTCCCGTTGGAGCATAGAAATAGGATCGGCCGATGCAAACGAGACGCATTTAGAAACAGATGAGCCCAGAGGAAATTGGCTTGTAAATAAATATAACTTTCCCAAAGCCTCTTACGCAGTTGGTCCAGGCTCCCGGGGTGGAGATTATACACGGTAGAGCGCACGGGCCCGGATCCGAATCCCAAGAAGCCGCCTTTTGGGGTGACGGCGTGACGCAGGCTGAGTGGGAAGTGGCACGGCACTCCCTCGTAGGGGTGAGGGAAACCGCCTGCCCCAGAACACAAAGACACAATCAATCAATCAATCAAACCATCCATTCATTCATTCACTCGATCATTCAATCATTCATTCAGCTGTATTTATTGAGAGCTTACCAGGTGCAGGCTACTGTACTAAGCACTTGGGAGAGTACAACACGACAATAAACAGACACATGCCCTGCCCACAGTGACTGAGAGCCCCCTTTTAGACTGTGAGCCCACTGTTGGGTAGGGACCGTCTCTATATGTTGCCAACTTGTACTTCCCAAGCGCTTAGTACAGTGCTCTGCACACAGTAAGCGCTCAATAAATACGATTGATTGATTGATTGACTGACTGAGAAGCAGCATGGCTCCATGGAAAGGGCCCGGGCTTGGGAGTCGGAGGTCTTGGGTTCTAATCCCGACTCCGCCACTGTTCATTCATTCAGTCGTACTTATTGAGCGCTTACTGTGTGCAGGGCACTGTACTAAGTGCTTGGGAAGTACAAGTCGGCAACATATAGAGACAGTCCCTACACAGCAGTGGGCTCACAGTCTCACAGCTGGCACTTGTCAGCTGTGTGGCTTTGGGCAAGTCACTTCACTTCTCTGGGCCTCAGTTACCTCATCTGTAAAATGGGGATGAAGGCTTTGGGCAAGTCACTTCACTTCTCTGGGCCTCAGTTACCTCATTTGTAAAATGGGGATGAAGGCTTTGGGCAAGTCACTTCACTTCTCTGGGCCTCAGTTACCTCATCTGTAAAATGGGGATGAAGACTGAGCCCCAAGTGGGGACAACCTTATGACCTTGTATCTACCCCAGCCCTTAGAACAGTGCTTCGCACATAGTAAGCGCTTAACAAATGCCATTATTATTATTAATCATATTTACTGAGCGCTTTCTGTAATATTCATTCATTCATTCAATGTATTTATTGAGCGCTTACTGTGTGCAGAGCACTGTACTAAGCGCTTGGGAAGTACAAGTTGGCAACATACAGAGACGGTCCCTACCCAACATTGGGCTCAGAGTCTAGAAGGGGGAGACAGACAACAATACAAAACATATTAACAAAATAAAATAAATAGAATAAATATGTACAAGTAAAATAAATAGAGTAATAAATATGTACAAACATATATACAGGTGCTGTGGGGAGGGGAAGGAGGTAAGGCGGGGGGGATGGGGAGGGGGACGAGGGGGAAAGGAAGGACGGGGATCAGTCTGGGAAGGCCTATTTGTTTGGGAAGGTATTTCAATCAATCGTATTTATTGAGCGCTTACTGTATGCAGAGCATTTGTTAAAGGCTTACTATTTGTAACACACTGTTTTAAGTGCTGGGGTAGACACAAGCTAATAGGTTGGGCGCAGACCCTGTCCCACCTGGGGCTCACAGTATTAATCCCCGTTTTACAGATGAGGTAACTGAGGCACAGGGAAGTGAAGTAGCTCACCCAAGGTCACACAGCAGACA
Source organism: Tachyglossus aculeatus (assembly GCF_015852505.1). Taxonomy (NCBI): domain Eukaryota; kingdom Metazoa; phylum Chordata; class Mammalia; order Monotremata; family Tachyglossidae; genus Tachyglossus; species Tachyglossus aculeatus. The sequence continues at coordinate 45,983,537 of NC_052086.1, read as the reverse complement.
AGTGGCGGAGCCAGGATTAGAACCTCTCATTTTCTTCTCCCACGTCCTTCTGCGCCGCCTTTACACTTGGGTTTTCTCCTTTTGTTCACCTCATCCTCATCCCCACAGCACTTATGTACATCACTGGGATTTATTTATGTATATTGATGTTCATCTCCCCCTCTGGACTGTAAGCACATCGTGGGCAGGTGTAATTCAGAGTCCACCACAGTGACGATGCTGCAGCCACTAGTTTTGTCGAGGTTGTCCAAGGCCTTGGGCCGCTGGGGCCGTCCTCGTTCCCATCGGGACTAATAATAATAACAATAATAATAATAATGGCATTTATTAAGCGCTTACTATGTGCAAAGCACTGTTTTAAGCGTTGGAAAGCAAGGCAGGATGGGGTCCCCTTGATGGTGCGGAGGGGAGCTGGTGTCGGAACATGCCACTTCTTTATCCTGTACGTTATCCAGTGATAATAACAATTGTGGTATTTTTTAAATGGCATTTATTAAGCGCTTACTATGTGCAAAGCACTGTTCTAATTGCTGGGGAGGTTACAAGGTGATCAGGTTGTCCCCCATGGGGCTCACAGTCTTAATCCCCATTTTACAGATGAGGTCACTGAGGCAAAGAGAAGTTAAGTGGCTTGCCCAAAGTCACACAGCTGACAAGTGGCGGAGCCGGGATTTGAACCCACGACCTCTGACTCCAAAGCCCGGGCTCTTTCCACTGAGCCGCACTGCTTCTTATTTGTTAAGCGCTTACTATGTGACAGGCACTGTACACAGCACTGGGGTGGATACAAGCAAATCAGATTGGACACAGTCCCTGTCCCATGTGGGGCTCACAGTCTCAATCCCCATTTTACAGATGAGGTAACTGAGGAATGGAGAAATTCATTCATTCATTCGATTGTATTTATTGAGAGCTTACTGTGTGCAGCGCGCAGTACTAAGCGCTTGGGAGAGTTCAATACAGTACAATTTTCATCTGGAAAATGGCGATTAAGACTGTGAGCCCCACGTGGGACAACCTGATCACCTTGTATCCCACCCCAGCGCTTAGAACAGTGCTTTGCACATAGTAAGCGCTTAATAAATGCCATTATTATTATTATTATTATTATTATTATTATTATATAACAATAAATAGACATGTACCCTGCCCACAGCAAGCTTAGAGTCTGGGGCTGGGGGAGGGACACAGACATTAATAGAAATAAATAAATTACAGATATGTACATAAGTTGCCAATTTGTACTTCCCAAGCGCTTAGTACAGTGCTCTGCACATAGTAAGCGCTCAATAAATACGATTGATGATGATAAGTAGTGTGGGGCTGGAAGGTGAGGATGAAAAAAGTGAGCAAGTCAGGGTGATGCAGGAGGGAATGGGAGAAGAGGAAAGGGGGGCTTAGTCAGGGAAGGCTCCTTCTCAGCTCACTAAGAGCCCGGACTTGGGAGTCAGAGGTCATGGGTTCGAATCCAGGCTCCGCCACTTGTCAGCTGTGTGACCTTGGACAAGTCACTTAACTTCTCTGAGCCTCAGTTCCCTCATCTGTGAAATGGGGATTAAGACTGTGAGCCCCACGTGGGACAACCTGATCACATCGTATTCCCCCCAGCGCTTAGAACAGTGCTTTGCACATAGTAAGCGCTCGACAAATGCCATCATTATTATTATTATTATCACTGGGCGCTCTCAAAGCACCCCGGCTCATGGCCACCCCTGCCTGAGAGCCACCTCCTCTTTGAATCTGCCAGACGTCCTTCCCAAGTGCTTAGTACAGTGCTCTGCACACAGTAAGCGCTCAATAAATACAATTGAATGAATGAATGAATGAATCCCTCCCTGCCTTTACTTCTTTCCTGAAAGCCCACCTCCTCCAGGAAGTCTTCCCCCCCCTTCCCCTTTATACTCTCCCCATAGCCACCATGACCACGGACTTACCAATTGGTTGATTCGTTCCATTAGTTTGGTGATTTAGGTCTTTGTTCACTCATCTCTCTGTCCCTTTGCTGATCTCAAACCTAGCAGCAATTTCTCTGGAAGAGAGGGGTGATTCCCCCTGTGGGATTGACAGTGAGGGTGGGAAGTTAGTTGTGAGTGGCACTTACTGAGCACTCACTTGGGGCAGTGAACTGTACTAGGTACTTAGACATTCATTCGTTCAGTCAGTCATATTTATTGAGCACTTACTGTGTGCTCACCCACCCTTGCCCAAAACCCATGGAGGTCAGGAGTCATCCACACTTCATCATCATCATCATCAATCGTATTTATTGAGCGCTTACTATGTGCAGAGCACTGTACTAAGCGCTTGGGAAGTACAAATTGGCAACATATAGAGACAGTCCCTACCCAACAGTGGGCTCACAGTCTAAAAGAGTGGGCTCACAGTCACACTTCATCCCGGTGACCACGGGCAGTGGCAATGCCCTTCCGTTCCTCTTCCTCCACTTCTTCCTTCCTCCATCGTGGATCCCTCTAAAGTCCCTTGGGGTCTCAAGGGGAGATGGGGGCGGGCGGTGCGTCCCCCCTACCCTGTCCAAAAGGCTACCAGGGTGGAGCCCCAATTTGCCAAAGCAGTTGGTGTTTTTGCCCCTCAGTTTCTCCCAGGGGAGTGGATGCCCAGGGGAGTGTTCACAGGTGTGGGGAGTTGGATGTGGGTATCATCTCTGATTATAATGATAATAATGATGGTATTTATTAAACACTTACTACATGTGAAGCTTAAGAAGTCGTCTCCTTGCCTCTCCTGCTTCTGTCTCCCTGTGGATCTTGCTGGCCGCCCCTTGTAATCTTCAGCTCTTCCCTTCTCTCCTGTGAAGCACTGGTCTTTCTACTAGTAGCACTATAATTACATAACAGGATTATTTCCATTTAAATGGTTGCAAAAGCCTTGGAAATGTAGTTCCCTAGGGGAGAATGTTCACAATGTGGAAATACTATGGGGAGAAAATGGTTTCCTTTTCCCTCATCAAGAACCCACAAGGCTCCAACTTACTTGCTTCGGAACGAGAGGCTCCATCCTGAGTCAGGTGAATTTTGCTCATCTTCGCTCTCTAATCTGGAGGAGAAAAAGAACAACACCATACCCAAAAAAGCTCTACAAAGAGGGAGTGGGGTCCACATTTTGGAAACCAAACTAAAAAATACCAGACTACTTTTTCGCTTTTTTTCGTCTCTTTTCTCATTACAATTACTTAATATCTTTTCTCTGGTAATGTGGAATGGTCCCGGTCGGCTCTAGCCATTTCAGAATCACTGCTTGCAAAAGTAGCAACAGCAGTAGCGACTACCGAGTAGCGTTTACTGAAGCCATGATTCTGTCCGCTGAGCAACCATTGGGTGCAATGCACTGTACTGAACATTTGGGAAAGTACAACGGTCGCCTGAAAATTGTTCCCTGCCCTCGAGAAGCTTCCTCTCTAGGTGTGTGGTGTCATTTTGTTAGGATGTGTGTGCATGAACCATAAAATAATGGTGGTCCCAATAGTAGCAGTAGTATTTCATTCATTCAGTCATATTTATTGAGCACGCACTTACTCATATTTATTGAGCACTTACTGTATGCACAGCACTATACTAAGCGCTTGGGAAAGTACAATGGAGAAGCAGCGTGGCTTGGAGAAGCAGCGAGGCTCAGTGGAAAAAGAGCCCGGGCTTTGGAGTCAGAGGTCATGGGTTCAAACCCCGGCTCCGCCAATTGTCAGCTGTGTGACTTTGGGCAAGTCACTTAACTTCTCTGTGCCTCAGTTCCCTCATCTGTAAAACGGGGACTGAGACTGTGAGCCCCACGTGGGACAACCTGATCACCTTGTAACCTCCCCAGCGCTTAGAACAGTGCTTTGCACACAGTAAGCGCTTAATAAATGCCATTATTATTATTATTACAACAATAGAGTGACATTCCCTGCCCACAACGACCTCCCAGTCTAGAGGGGGGAGACAAACATCGATACAAATAAATAAAATTACAGAGGGAGGGAGGGAGGAAGAGCAAGGCAGGGCGACGCAGAAGGGAGTGGGAGATGAGGAAAAGTGGGGCTTAGTCTGGGAAGGCCTCTTGGAGGAGATGTGCGTTCAACAAGGCTTTGAAGTGTGGTTGTCATAGACTTCCCCAAGCTAGCTCTCTTCTCCAAGCTAGCTCTCTTCCTCCCTTCAAGGCCCTGCTGAGAGCTCACCTCCTCCAGGAGGCCTTCCCAGACTGAGCCCCTTCCTTCCTCTCCCCCTTGTCCCCCTCTCCATCCCCCCATCTTACCTCCTTCCCTTCCCCACAGCACCTGTATATATGTATATATGGTTGTACATATTTATTACTCTATTTATTTATTTATTTATCTTACTTGTACATTTCTATCCTATTTATTTTATTTTGTTGGTATGTTTGGTTCTGTTCTCTGTCTCCCCCTTTTAGACTGTGAGCCCACTGTTGGGTAGGGACTGTCTCTATGTGTTGCCAATTTGTACTTCCCAAGCGCTTAATAAATACGATTGATTGATTGATTGATTGATTAGAGGAGGGAGGATGTGGACTAGGGGCTGGTGGTGAGACAGGCAAGATGGAGGCACAGTGAGAAGGTTAGCACTAGAGGAGCAAAGTGGGTGGGCTGGGTTGTAGAAGGAGAGAAGGGAGGTGAGGTGGGAGAGGGTGAGGTGATGGACTGCTTTAAAGCCAATGGTGAGGAGTTTTTGTTGGATGCGGAGGTGGATGGGCAACCCCTCGAGTTTTTTGAAGAGGGGGGTGACATGTCCTGAACGTTTTTGTAGAAAAATGACTCGGACAGCGGAGTGAAGTATGGGTTGGAGTGGGGCGAGACAGGAGGCTGGGAGGTCAGCAAGGAGGCCGAAACAGTAATCCAGGTGGGCTAGGATGAGTGATTGTATTCGTATGGTAGCAGTTTGGTTGGAGAGGAAAGGACGGATTCGAGCCATGTTGTGGAGGTGGAATAGAGAGGACATACCTGCTGGGAGACCTTGGGTAAGTCATTCATTTAATCGTATTTATTGAGCGCTTACTGTCTCTATACGTTGCCAACTTGGACTTCCCAAGCGCTTAGTACAGTGCTCTGCACACAGTAAGCGCTCAATAAATACGATTGAATGAATGAATCATCATCAATCGTATTGAATCGAATTGAATCGAATGAATGAATGTACTGTTTGGACTTCCCAATCGCTTAGTACAGTGCTCTGCACACAGTAAGCGCTCAGTAAATACGATTGAATGAATGAATCATCATCATCATCAATCGTACTGAATCGAATTGAATCGAATGAATGAATGTACTGTTTGGGAAAGTACAATACAACAATAAACAGACATATTTCCGGCCCACAAACAGCTTACAGTCCGAAGGGGGGGAATGATGGACATTAATAAAAATAAATTACAGATATGTACAAAAGTGCTGTGGGGCTGGGAGGGGGGATGAACAAAGGGAATCAAGTCAGAGTGACGCAGACTGTGAGCCCACTGTTGGGTAGGGACTGTCTCTATATGTTGCCAATTTGTACTTCCCAAGCGCTTAGTACAGTGCTCTGCACATAGTAAGCGCTCAATAAATACGATTGATGATGATGATGATGGGAGAAGAGGAAAGGCCTCTTGGAGGAAATGTGCCCTCAAGAAAGCTTTGACTCTCCACGCCTCAGTTGACTTATCTGCAAAATAGGGATTCAACATCTGTTTCTCCCTCCGACTTATATCGTGAGCCCCATGTGGGACCCGATTATCTTAATACTTAATAATAATAATTGTGTTATTTGTTAAGCACTTAATGTACGAATGCCAGGCACTGTTCTAAGCACCTGGGTAGATACCAGACAATCGGATTGGACACAGTTGGAGCAGGGATTAGAACCCAGGGCCTTCTCTATCCCAGGTCCACGCTCTATCCGCTATGCAGCTCTGCGTCTCCTACAGTGCTTGGCACATAGTGAGTGCTTAATGATGTTGGTATTTGTTAAGTGCTTACTATTCAAGCACTGTTCTAAGCACTGGGGTACATTCAAGATAATGAGGTTGGACATAACCCCTGTCCTACATGGGGCTCACAGTATTAGTATTATTATTGTGGTATTTGTCAAGCGCTCACTGTGGGCCAAGCACCGGGGTAGCTACAAGGTAATCAGGTTGTCCCACGGCGGGCTCGCAGTCTTCATCCCCATTTTACAGAGGAGGTCACTGAGGCACAGAGATGCAAAGTGATTTGCCCAAGGTCACCCAGCAGACAAGTGGCGGAGCCGGGATTAGAACCCACGTCCTCTGACTCCCAATCGGGTGCCCTTTCCATTAAGCCATGGAAGCGGCGTGGCTCAGTGGGAAGAGCCCGGGCTTTGGAGTCAGAGGTCACGGGTTCAAGTCCCCGCTCTGCCAATTGTCAGCTGTGTGACTTTGGGCAAGTCACTTCAGTCAGTTACCTCATCTGTAAAATGGGGATTAAGATTGTGAGCCCCCTGTGGGACAACTTTGTCAACTTTTTTTTTAATGGCATTTATTCTATTTATTTTATTTTGTAAATATGTTTGGTTTTGTTCTCTGTCTCCCCCTTCTAGACTGTGAGCCCACTGTTGGGTAGGGACCGTCTCTAGATGTTGCCAACTTGTACTTCCCAAGCGCTTAGTACAGGGCTCTGCACACAGTAAGCGCTCAATAAATACGATTGAATGAATGAATGAAGCGCTTACTATGTGCAAAGCACCGTTCTAAGCGCTGGGGAGAGGTTACAAGGCAATCAGGTTGTCCCACCTTGTAATAATAATAATGATGATGGCATTTATTAAGCGCTTAATAAATGCCATTATTATTATACCCATTTTACAGATGAGGCCCAGAGAAGTGAAGTGACTTGCCCAAGGCCACCCAGCAGACAAGTGGAGAAGGGGGATTAGAAGCCACAGACCCGGGCTTTCAGAGCGTTCATTCATTCATTCATTCATTCATTCAATCGTATTTATTGAGCGCTTACTGTGTGCAGAGCACCGTACTAAGCGCTTGGGAAGTCCAAGTTGGCAACATATAGAGACGGTCCCTGCCCAACAGTGGGCTCACAGTCTAGAAGGGGGAGACAGAGAACAAAAGAGAACATATTAACAAAATAAAATAAATAGAATAAACATGTACAAATAAAATAGAGTAATAAATATGTACAAACATATATACATTCATCCGATCGTATTTATTGAGCGCTTACTGTGTGCACAGCACCGTACTAAGCGCTTGGGAAGTCCAAGTTGGCAACATATAGAGACGGTCCCTACCCAACAGCGGGCTCACAGTCTAGAAGGGGGAGACAGAGAACAAAAAAGAACATATTAACAAAATAAAATAAATAGAATAAACATGTACAAATAAAACAGAGTAATAAATATGTACAAACATATATACATTCTTTCGATCATATTTATTTAGCGCTTACTGTGTGCAGAGCATTGTTTCCCCCTTTTAGACTGTGAGCCCACTGTTGGGTAGGGACTGTCTCTATATGTTGCCAATTTGTACTTCCCAAGCGCTTAGTACAGTGCTCTGCACATACTAAGCGCTCAATAAATACGATTGATGATGATGTACTAATAGCTTGGGAAGTACAAGTTGGCAACATATAGAGACGGTCCCTACCCAACAGCGGGCTCACAGTCTAGAAGGGGGAGACAGACATCAAAACAAAACATATTAACAAAATAAAATAAATAGAATATGTACAAATAAAATAGAGTAATAAATACATACAAACATATCCCCCTTCTATTCATTCATTCAATCATATGGGGAGGAAGACAACAAAATAGAACATATTAACAAAATAAAATAAATAGAACAAACATGTACAAATAAGAGTAATAAATACGTACAAGCATATATACATTCATTCATTCAATTCATTCAGTCGTATTTCTTGAGGGCTTACGTGTGCACAGCACTATACTAAGCGCTTGGGAAGTCCAAGTTGGCAACATCTAGGAACGGTCCCTACCCAACAACGGGCTCAGGTCTAGAAGGGGGAGACAGACCACAAAACAGAACATATTAACAAAATAAAATAGAATAAATATGTACAAGTAAATAGAGTAATAAATCCGTACAAACATGTATACATAGATACAGGAGCTGTGGGGAGGGGAAGGAGGTAAGGCGGGGGGAATGGGGAGGGGGAGAGGAAGGAGAGAGGGAGAGAACGTTGCCCCTCACACTGCACAGTAGGCGCTCAGTAAATAGCACCGAACGGAGGCGGGTTTGGTGGGCTTTGTTTCGGGGGGGGGGTTGGGGCCGGGACCCCCTGAGCCATCTTACCTCCTTCCCTTCCCCACAGCACCTGTATATATGTATACATGTTTGTACATATTTATTACTCTATTTATTTATTTATTTATTTTTCTTGTACATATCTATTCTATTTATTTTATTTTGTTAGTATGTTTGGTTCTGTTCTCTGTCTCCCCGTTTTAGACTGTGAGCCCTCTGTTGGGTAGGGACTGTCTCTAGATGTTGCCAATTTGTACTTCCCAAGCGCTTAGGCCAGTGCTCTGCACACAGTAAGCGCTCAATAAATACGATTGATGATGATGATATGTATATACGTTTGTACATACTTATTACTCTATTTATTGATTGATTGATTGATTTTACTTGTATATATCTATTTATTTTATTTTGTTAGTATGTTTGGTTTTGTTCTCTGCCTCCCCCTTTTAGACTGTGAGCCCACTGGTGGGTAGGGACTGTCTCTATGTGTTGCCGACTTGGACTTCCCAAGCGCTTAATCCAGTGCTCTGCACACAGTAAGCGCTCAATAAATACGATTGATGATGATATGTATATATGTTTGTACATATTTATTACTCTATTTATTGATTTATTTATTTTACTTGTACACAGCTATTCTATTTATTTCGTTAGTATGTTTGGTTTTGTTCTCTGTCTCCCCCTTTTAGACTGTGAGTCCACTGTTGGGTAGGGACTGTCTCTATATGTTGCCGACTTGTACTTCCCAAGCGCTTAGTACAATGCTCTGCACGCAGTAAGCGCTCAATAAATACGATTGATGATGATGATGATATGTATATATGTTTGTACATATTTATTACTCTATTTATTTATTGATTTATTTATTTTACTTGTATATATCTATTTATTTTATTTTGTTAATATGTCTTGTTTTGTTCTCTGTCTCCCCCTTCTAGACTGTGAGCCACTGTTGGGTAGGGACTGTCTCTATTTGTTGCCGACTTGTACTTCTCAAGCGCTTAGTACAGTGCTCTGCACACAGTAAGCGCTCAATAAATGCGATTGATAATGATGATGATATGTATATATGTTTGTACATATTTATTACTCTATTTATTTATTGATTTATTTATTTTACTTGTACATAGCTATTCTATTTATTTTGTTAGTATGTTTGGTTTTGTTCTCCGTCTCCCCCTTCTAGACTGTGAGCCCACTGTTGGGTAGGGACTGTCTCTATATGTTGCCAATTTGTACTTCCCAAGCGCTTAGTCCAGTGCTGTGCACACAGTAAGCGCTCAATAAATACGATTGATGATGATGATATTTATTCATTTTACTTGTACATATCTACTTATTGTATTTTGTTAATGTGTCTTGTTTTGTTGTGTGTCTCCCCCTTCTAGACAGTGAGCCCCCTGTTGGGTAGGGACCGTCTCTATGTGTTGCCAACTTGTACTTCCCAAGCGCTTAGTACAGTGCTCTGCACACAGGAAGCTTTCAATAAATACGATTGATTGATTGATTGATTGATTGAGGCCGGGGCGAGCCTCCCGTCAACGGCCCCCGGTTCGAATTCGCATCCTGCCGCGCCCAATGGGAGCGCCGCGCGCCGGCCCGCGGCCACGTGACCGCCGACCGCTGCTCGGCCAATCAGCGCCGCGCGCCGGCGGAGGCGGGGGCGGGGCCGACAGCGAGGACACGTGACCCCGCCCACCGCGCACCGCCTCTCGGTCCCGGCCAATCAGCGCCGCGCGCCGGCTGAGAAGAGGGCGGGGCCGACGGCGCGGACACGTGACCTCCCTCCCCTCCCCGCGGGAGGGGAGCCGGCCCGCCTCTCGGCCCCGACCAATCAGCGCCGACGGAGGAGGGGGCGGGCCCCCCAACCGCGCACCGCCTCTCGGCCCCGGCCAATCAGCGCCGACGGTGGAAGGGGCGGGGCCGACAGCGAGGACACGTGATTCCCCAACCCGCCCGCCTCCCGGCTCCGGCCAATCAGCGCCGCGTGCCGCCGGTGGAGGGGGCGGGGCCGACAGCGAGGACACGTGACCCCCAACCGCGCACCGCCTCTCGGCCCCGGCCAATCAGCGCCGACGGAGGAAGGGGCGGGGCCGACAGCGAGGACACATGATTCCCCACCCCGCCCGCCTCTCGGCCCCGGCCAATCAGCGCCGCGCGCCGGCGGAGGAGAGGGCGGGGCCGACAGCGAGGACACGTGATCCCCCAACGGCGCACCGCCTCTCGGCCCCGGCCAATCAGCGCCGACGGAGTAGGGGGCGGGGCCGAAAGCGAGGACACGTGATTCCCCAACCCGCCCTCCTCTCGGCCCCAGCCAGTCAGCGCCGCGTGCCGGCGGTGGAGGGGGGCGGGGCCGACAGCGAGGGCACGTGACCCCCCCACCGCGCACCGCCTCTCGGCCCCGGCCAATCAGCGCCGACGGAGGAAGGGGCGGGGCCGACAGCGAGGACACGTGATTCCCCAGCCCGCCCGCCTTTCGGCCCCGGCCAATCAGCGCCGCGGGCCGGCGAAGGTGAGGGCGGGGCCAACAGCGAGGACACGTGATTCCCCAGCCCGCCCTCCTCTCGGCCCCGGCCAATCAGCGCCGCGCGCCGGCGGAGGGGGAGGCGGGGCCGAGGCGCGGGCGGGGGGCCTCGCGCGCGTGCGCACGCGCGCGAGGAGCCCGCCCGCGCCTCGGCCCCAGCCAATCAGCGCCGCTGCTGGGTTTGAAAAAAAGTGCGCGAGGCGGGGGGCGGGGCTTGGGGCGACTGAGGCGAGCGAGCGGGCGACTGAGGCGAGCAAACGGGCGACTGAGGCGATGAGGGGCGGCGGCACCGGCGGAGGCGGTGGCGGTGAGTGGCGCACCTCCGGACCCTGGGGGGCCTTCAATCAATCAATCAATCAATCAATCAACCAACCATACATACTTATTGAGCGCTTACTGGGCCTTCAATCAATCAATCAATCAATCGTACTTATTGAGCGCTCACTGTGTGCAGAGCACTGTACTAAGCGCTTGGGAAGCACAAGTTGGACTTTTTTGTTTAATAGCATTTATTAAGCGCTTACTATGTGCAGAGCACTGCTCTAAGCGCTGGGAGGTTACCAGGTGATCAGGTTGTCCCACAGGGGGCTCACAGTCTTAATACCCATTTTACAGATGAGGTCACTGAGGCCCAGAGAAGTGAAGTGACTCGCCCAAAGTCACCCAGCTGACCATTGGCAGAGCCGGGATTTGAACCCAGGACCTCCGACTCCAAAGCCCGGGCTCTTTCCACTGAGCCGCGCTGCTTCTCTGTCATCATCAATCGTATTTATTGGACGCCTACTATCATCATCATCATCATCAATCGTATTTATTGAGCGCTTACTGTGTGCAGAGCACTGTACTAAGCGCTTGGGAAGTGCAAATTGGCAACATAGAGAGACAGTCCCTACCCGACAGTGGGCTCACAGTCTAAAAGGGGGAGACAGAGAACAAAACCAAACATACTGACAAAATAAAATAAATAGAATAGATATGTACAAGCAAAATGAATAGAGTAATAAATATGTACAAACATATATACAGGTGCTGTGGGGAAGGGAAGGAGGTGAGATGGGGGGGATGGAGAGGGGGGCGAGGGGGAGAGGAAGGAAGGGGCGCAGTCTGGGAAGGCCTCCTGGAGGAGGTGAGCTCTCAGCAGGGCCTTGAAGGGAGGAAGAGAGCTAGCTTGGCGGATGGGCAGAGGGATTGGGGCCATTCCAGGCCCGGAATGCTTCTCTACTTGTACAGAGAAGCATTGTGGCTCAGTGGAAAGAGCACGGGCTTTGGAGTCAGTGGTCACGGCTTCAAATCCAGGCTCTGCCACTTAACAATATAATAATAATAATGGCATTTATTAAGCGCTTACTATGTGCAAAGCACTGTTTTAAGCGCTGGAGAGGCTACAAGGTGATCAGGTTCCTCTCCCCCTCGTGCCCCTCTCCATCCCCCCATCTTACCTCCTTGCCATCCCTATATACATCAATCAATCAATCAATCGTATTTATTGAGCGCTTACTATGTGCAGAGCACTGTACTAAGCGCTTGGGAAGTCCAAATTGGCAACATATAGAGACAGTCCCTACCCAACAGTGGGCTCACAGTCTATACATAACACCTGTACATATGTTTGTACATATTTATTACTCTATTTATTTTACTTGTACATATCTATTCTATTTATTTTATTTTGTTAGTATGTTTGGTTTTGTTCTCCGTCTCCCCCTTTTAGACTGTGAGCCCACTGTTGGGTAGGGACTGTCTCTATATGTTGCCGACTTGGACTTCCCAAGCGCTTAGTACAGTGCTCTGCACATAGTAAGCGCTCAATAAATACGATTGATTGATTGATTGATCAGGTTGCCCCACAGAGGGCTCACAGTCGTAATCCCCATTTTACCGATGAGGTCACTGAGGCCCAGAGAAGTGAAGTGACTTGCCCAAAGTCACCCAGCTGACAGTTGCGGAGCCGGGATTTGAACCTGTGACTCCCAAGCCCGGGCTCTTTCTACTGAACCACGCTACATTTGTCAGCTGTGTGGCTTTGGGCGAGTCCCTTAACTTCTCTGTGCCTCAGTTACCTCATCTGTAAAATGGGGATTGACCTGTGAGCCCCCCGTGGGACAACCTGATCCCCTTGTACCCTCCCCAGTGCTTAGAACAGTGCTTTGCACATAATAAGCGCTTAATAAGTGCCATTATTATTGTTATTACAGAGTGATCAGGTTGTCCCGCGGAGGGCTCACAGTCTTAACCCCCATTTTACAGATGAGGGAACGGAGGCACAGAGAAGTTAAGTGACTTGCCCAAAGTCACACAGCAGACAGGTGGCGGAGCCGGGACAAAATGGACTTGGCGGGGCGCGCGGGCCCTCATCATCATCATCATCATCATCATCATCAATCATATTTATTGAGCGCTTAGTGTGTGCAGAGCACTGTACTAAGCGCTTGGGAAGTACAAATTGGCAACATATAGAGACAGTCCCTACCCAACAGTGGGCTCTAGTCTAAAAGGGGAGACAAAACCAAACATACTAACAAAATAAAACAGAATAGATATGTACAAGTAAATAAATAAATAAATAGAGTAATAAATATGTACAAACATATATACAGGTGCTGTGGGGAAGGGAAGGAGGTAAGATGTGGGGGGTAAGATGGGGGATGGGCTCTCCGCTGCACACTGGCCTCGACACTGTGCCCGCTCCCTCCAAGGAAAACCGGCCTCTTCCCAGCGCTTCGTCCCTCCTGGGCAGGAAAACTGGCCTCTGCACAGTCCTCAATCCCTGCCGGCACTTGGTGTCTCTCCAGTCAATCAATCAATCGTATTTATTGAGCGCTTACTGTGTGCAGAGCACTGTACTAAGTGCTTGGGAAGTGCAAATTGGCAACATATAGAGACAGTCCCTACCCAACAGTGGGCTTACAGTCTAAAAGGGAGGAGACAGAGAACAAAACCAAACATACTAACAAAATAAAATAAATAGAACAGATATGTACAAGTAAAATAAATAAATAAATAGAGTAAAAAATATGTACAGACATATACATATGTGCAGGTGCTGTGGGGAAGGGAAGGAGGTAAGGTGGGGGGATGGAGAGGAGGGCGAGGGGGAGAGGAAGGGAGGGGCTCAGTCTGGGAAGGCCTCCTGGAGGAGGTGAGCTCTCAGTAGGGCCTTGAAGGGAGGAAGAGAGCTAGCTTGGCGGATGGCGCTCGAGCCTTCCCGTGCAAACTCAGCGCTTAGAACAGTGCTGGGCACATAATAATAGTAACAATAATGGCATTTGTTAAGCGCTTACTATGTGCAAAGCACTGTTCTAAGCGCTGGGGAGGATACAAGGTGATCAGGTTGTCCCATGAGGGGCTCACAGTCTTAATCCCCATTTTACAGATGTGGTAACTGAGGCATAGAGAATAATAATAATAATGATGGTATTTGTTAAGCGCTTACTACGTGCAGAGCACTGTTCTAAGCGCTGGGGAGGATACAAGGTGATCAGGTTGTCCCAAGGGGGGCTCACAGTCTTAATCCCCATTTTACAGAGGAGGTCACTGAGGCACAGAGAAGTGAAGTGACTTGCCCAAAGTCACACAGCTGACAATTGGCAGAGCTGGGATTTGAACCCATGACCTCGGACTCCAAAGCCCGGGCTCTTTCCACTGAGCCACGCTGCTTCATAATAAATGCTTCATTCAATCATATTTATTGAGCTCTTACTGTGTATATGTTTATATACACATATGTATATAAATATACATATAAATATATGGTATATATGTAATAATATATATAATATATGTAATAAATATACATATTATGTACGTATATATGTTTGTACATATTTGTTACTCTATTTTACTTGTACATATCTATTCTATTTATTTTATTTTGTTAGTATGTTTGGTTTTGTTCTCTGTCTCCCCATTTTAGACTGTGAGCCCACTGTTGGGTAGGGACTATCTCTATATGTTGCCAACTTGTACTTCCCAAGGGCTTAGTACAGTGCTCTGCGCACAGTAAGCACTCAATAAATATGATTGATTGATTGTGCAGAGCACTGTACTGAGCGCTTAAGTACAACTTGTATCTACTTGATATCTACTTAAATACAAGCTTAGATACGAGTAGATACAATCTCATCTTTTAGATACAATTGTATCTACCCCAATGCTTCGAACAGCGGTTGGCACAAAGTAAGCGCTTAACAAGGACCATAATTATTGTTGTTATTATTACTCTGCACACAAGTGCTTAATAAATACAATTGAATGAATGGATGGGAGAGGGGAGAGGCTGGAGGCAGCTCCCGAGGGAATCAAGGCACTTCAGGCCAGCAGGTTACCGGCTCAGTGGCTTGGGAGTCAAAGGTCATGGGTTCTAATCCCGGATCCGCCACTTGTCGGCTGTGTGACTTTGGGCAAGTCACTTAACTTCTCCGTGCCTCAGTTACCTCATCTGTAAAATGGAGACTAAGACTGTGAGCCCCCCATGGGACAACCTGGTCATCTTGTACCTCCCTAGCGCTTAGAACAGTGCTTTGCACATAGTAAGCACTTAACAAATGCCATTATTGCTATTATTATTATTAAACGCTTAACAAATTCCATCATTAAGCTGGCCTCCACACAGCTCCCGACCCCTTCTGTGCAAACCGGGCTGTCCGTGGCACTTGATCTCACCCCTGCAAACTGGCCTCTCCGTGGTGCTCAATCCCTCCCCTGCAAACTCAGTGCTTAGCACAGTGCTAGGCCCATAGTAAACGCTTAACAAGTACCATCATTATTAAACTGGCCTCCACACAGCTCCCAGCCCCTCCTGTACAAACTGGCCTTCCTGGGGCGCTCAGTCCATCCTGGCCAAACTGGCCCGTCCACGTCACCCATTCCACGCTTTTAGGGTCCACCGTAAAGGGACTCGGGTGGGATGGGTAGACTCAGTTGTGTAGTCGGGATAACTGCACTTTCAAAGTCCCTCCAGAAAACTCCGCGACAAACGTCTTCACCCCATATATGTATCCACCTGTATATACGTATACACCTGTATATATGTATATATGGTTGTACATATTTATCACTCTATTTATTTATTTATTTATTTATTTTACTTGTACATTTCTATCCTATTTATTTTATTTTGTTGGTATGTTTGGTTCTGTTCTCTGTCTCCCCCTTTTAGACTGTGAGCCCACTGTTGGGTAGGGACTGTCTCTATGTGTTGCCAATTTGTACTTCCCAAGCGCTTAGTACAGTGCTGTGCACATAGCGCTCAATAAATATGATTGATTGATTGATTGACCCCATTCAGTCTCCACTTCAGCTCCATCTCACATTTCCGACCTGCTGGCGAAGCCAATATGATGAGCCGCAACCGTATATCCATATTGAAGAGGGATTCACGCTTATTCTAGGTCTCCTACCTCCAGTTGCTTCATTTGCCGAGGAATCGCAGGCCTTTAAAAGCTTCGCCGACCTCACCCAAATGGAAAACCAAATTAATTTGCAGTGTATTTGTTTCTTGAGCAGACTGGGATGTGGTCAGTGCAATTTCAAAGTCAAATCTTGAAACCAACCCTCTACAAAAGCACAGTACTGAATTTATTTATTTTATTTGTACATATCTATTCTATTTATTTTATTTTGTTAGTATGTTTGGTTTTGTTCTCTGTCTCCCCCTTTTAGACTGTGAGCCCACTGTTGGGTAGGGACTGTCTCTAGATGTAGCCAATTTGTACTTCCCAAGCGCTTAGTACAGTGCTCTGCACATAGTAAGCGCTCAATAAATACGATTGGTGATGATGATGATGATGAAGCGGGCCTTGGTTCATGGAACCCAAGGAATAAAGTTCAAGAGACACGTTGACTAAGATTGGAAGATTGAGCAGCGGTGTGGCCTAATGGCTAGAGCGTGGGCCTGGGAGGAAGAAGGACCTGGTTTCTAATCCTGGCTCTACCACTTGTCTGCTGTGTGACCTTGGGCAAGTTATTTCACTTCACTGTGCCTCAGTTACCTCATCTGTAAAATAGGTATTAAAACTGTGAGCCCCATGCCAGATAGGGACAGTGTCTAACCTGGCAACCTTGTATCTACCCCAGCGCTTAGAACAATGTTGGACACATAGTAAGCACTTAACAAATAATAATAATAATGGCATTTGTTAAGCGCTTACTATGTGCAAAGCACCGTTCTAAGCGCTGGGGGATACAAGGTGATCACGCTGTCTCATGTGGGGCTCACAGCCTTAATCCCCGTATTACAGATGAGGTAACTGAGGTTTAGAGAAATTGTGACTTGCCCAAGGTCACACAGCAGAAGCAGCGTAGCTCAATGGAAAGAGCCCTGGCTTTGGAGTCAGGGGTCATGGGTTCAAATCCCGGGTCCACCAACTGTCAGCTGTGTGACTTTGGGCAAGTCACTTGACTTGTCTGTGACTCAGTTACCTCATCTGTAAAATGGGGATTAAGACTGTGAGCCCCCTGGGGGACAACCTAATCACCTTGTAATCTCCCCAGTGCTTAGAACAGTGCTTTGCACATAGTAAGCACTTAATAAATGCTATCATTATTATTATGTGGCGGAGCAGGGATTCGAACCCATCACCTCTAACTCCCAAGCCCAGGCTCTTTCCACTGAGCCACGCTGCTTCTCCCAAATACTACGAAAATAGTATTTGGTAATAGTAATACAAATACTATTAAAAAGCAGCAATTTAAAAATCCTATGGAACAGTCACTTTCAATACAAAAGGGAGCCATTCTTCAACCTCTGGTGGTTGAAGTGCGAGGTCTTACAACGTACAGCACTGCATTAAGAGCGAGATTGACAGACAATGACAATAGTAGTAATAATAATAATAATAATTAGTAATAGTAGTTACAGACTGTGCCAGTTTTTCCCCTAGGGGCTTATTTATTCCTGTCCTCAGCGCTTCTCTGGCTGTGTTCACTCCATTGTTTAATTGCTTATGGTCACGACTGTGGTCACTGGTACAGTGCTATGCACACAGTAAGCGCTCAATAAATACGATTGATTGATTGATTGGTGTTCCTTAAGTCTGCCTCCCCCAGAGTGGAAATGGCTGGTAGGCAGGAAACTCCCCCAACGCGTAAAAGAGAAGCAGTGTGGCCAAGTGGCTAGAGCACAGGCGTAGAAGTCAGACGGACTTGGTTTCTCATCCCTACCCTGCCACTGGTCTGCTCTGTGACCTTGGGCAAGTTACTTCACTTCTCTCTGCCTCAGTCGCCTCATCTGGAAAATGGGGATAAAGACTGTGAGCCCCATGGGGGACAGGGACTGTGTCCAACATGATCTGCTTGTATACATCCCAGCGCTTAGTACAGTGCCCAGCACATAGCAAATGCTTAACAAATGCCGTTATCGTTATTATTGCCTCCAGTAGGGACTCGACATATTCCGTGACTACTGCTATTCATACGGCTCTTAAAATGTTCCTTTGCAGTGGCCAGGAGGAGAGGCTCCTTGTGGGCAGGGAATGTGTCTGTTATATTGTACTCTCCCAAGCGCTTAATACAGTGCTCTGCACACAGTAGGCACTCAATAAATATAGTTTGTTAACTGCATTTAAAATGGGGAAAACTAAGTTTCCCACCTCCTTTTGGGTCAGACTTGGCTTCCTGGAAGTCATTTAAAAGTTGCAGTCCTGTGGACTGTAAGCTCGTTGTGGACTGGGAATATGTCTGCCGCCCTTATTATATTTTTACTCTCAATCAGTTGATTGTATTGAGCCCTTATCGTGGGGAGAGCACTGTATTAAGCGCTTGGGAGGGTACAGTATAACAGAGTTGGTAGGCTCGTTCCCTGCCCACAGCAACCTTATAGTCTAGAGGAGGATGTGGGGTTGAAAGGAGTCAGGAAGTGGGGGCACAGATGCATCTGGCCATTATCTTCTTCGGAAATGGGGTTTTATTCGGTCCTTCTTTAGACCTTTCTTTGGGTTCGTTGACACCCGGCTTTGTGGAAAGAGCCCAGGGCTGGGAGTCGGAAGACCAGGGTTCTAGTTCCAGCTCTGCCCTTGGCCCGCTGTGTGACCTTGGTCCAGTCACTTACCCTCTCAGGGCCTCAGATTTCTCCTCTGTAAAATGGAGAGAAGGTCCTTGCTCTCCCTCGCTCTTTTTTTTTTTTTTGATGGCATTTATTAAGCGCTTACTATGTGCAAATCGCTGTTCTAAGCTCTTAAACTGCAAGTCCCCTTGGTGGGGACAGGGACCAGGTCTGGGCTTCATGTGGGTAGGGATGGTGCCAACCAACTCTACTGGAGTGGACTCTCCCAAGGTCTTATTAAAGTGCTTTGCACACAGCAAGAATCCAGTAAGGCAGTTTGACCCAATGGATAAAAAGCACGGGCCTAGGAGCCAGAAGACCTGGGTTCTAATCCGGCTCCACCACTGGCCTACCTGGTGACCTTGGGCAAGTCATTTAACTTCTCTTTGTCTCAGTTTCCTCAGCTGCAGAATGGGGATTCAGTGCCTGTTCTCCCTCCTACTTGACTGTGAGATCCCATGTGGAACAGGACTGTATCTGGCCTGATTAACTTGTCTACCCCAGTGCTTAGAACAGTGCTTGTTACGTAGTAAGTGCTTAAAAAAAATGCCATTGATTGATCGATAGATCTTGTTATCTGTATCTTTCCCCGGTGCTTAGCACGTAGTAGGTGCTTAATACCACAATTACATAATAGAGTGCCTAGCCTGCGCCAAGCACTGTAACCAAACTGGTTTGGGGATAATAATAATTAATTGTGGTATTAAGTACTTATTGTGTGCCAGGTACTGTACTGAGTGCTGGGGTAGATACAAGATAATTGGGTTGGACACAGTCCCTTTTCCACATAAGGCTTATAGTCTTAATCCCCATTTTACAGGTGAAAAAACTGAGGCCCAGAGAGGTGAAGTGACTTGCTCAAGGTCACAAGCGGACAAGTGATGGAGCTGGGATTAGATGAAAGTGAACTTGTCGGTTCTCACCGTCTTTACAGTGCGGCCGGTGACCGCGGTGGGGTGTGTTTTCCTCCTCTGTCCCGCCCTTTGCCGCTCACTGACATCTTCTCTAATTTCAGTGATCCACTGCCGGTGTTCCAAGTGTTTCTGTCTCCCTTCAAAGCGAAGGATTCGCAAGAGACCCCGAGTCTTGACGCTGTTGAGCCTCCCTGAAGATGTCCTCTTCCATATCCTGAAGTGGCTCCCTGCTGAGGACATCCTGGCCATCGGGGCGGTGAGTGGCGGGGTCCCTCGGAGGATCCTCGGGGTTGGGGGTCAGCGGGGCCGAAGTGGGAAGCCTCATGACGGAGGAGCTCCGCTCCGAGCCGGCTGCGGCCCCCATGCCTTCCGCGGGATGACCCGTCCCTCTGTCGGGGTCATCATCAATTGTATTTATTGAGCGCTTACTATGTGCAGAGCACTGTACTAAGCGCTTACTTAGTACAAGCTCTTATGGGGTCGAAGAGAGAGTGGCCACCCATGGCCCCGACTTGGAATCACAAATCTGCAGGCTCAATAAATACGATTGATGATGATGATGCAGGCTGCCCGCAGGGATCATCCGTTCCACCTCAGGGCAGGTGGAAGCCTCAATTTGGCGAGGCGAGGTTGCTGACCCTTCTGGACTCCCACTTGGGAGGAGGATTCCTCAGCCTCTGCCTGTCTTTTTGTCGGATGGGGCTCCCTTTTGCAACTTCCACCCATCGCTCCTGCGTGTGCTCCCTGAGATGTTGGGGAGGAGGGAGGGAATGGGCCCCTCCGTTTGGAAGAGTCCACCCATCTCCCGCCCAGGCAGTCCATGGATGGAGGGATGGATGGATGATGTATTCTGAGCTCCTCCCAAGGGCAGAACACTTGACTGAACGCCTGGGGGAGGACCGCTGAATTAGAAGACCCCCATCCCTGCACCTCGAGGGGCCTGCAGTGTAGGGAAGACAGATGCTAAGTTTATGGGATCTCAACCGGGTCAAACAAGCGGTAGTCTTTGGGTTGGCTTTGAAGCAATTTTGGGCAATCATCCTGGAGGGAGTCCTGGTTCTGAACCCCCCGGCCTTGGATTCGTTTCCAGGTGCACCCCCACCTCAAGTATCTGGTAGACAATCACGCCAGCGTCTGGGTCAGTGCCAGTTTTCAGGACGCGTGGCCGTCTCCGGACAACTTGAAGCTGTTTGAGAGGTAACCTTTGGGGACGCGGGGCGGGCTGCGTGTGCTCGCGGGGCCCCGGGCATTCCTCCTCGGGGGCCGGCCTCCGCCCGGGGCCACCGTGGCGGGAAAGGGCGCCAGCCGGGTGTCTGAGAGTGTCCCGTCCCGAGCCCGGCTATGGGTCTGCCCCCGCTGAGTGGTGTGGCGGACATTGGGCTGGGACGGTTCGATCAATCCATCAGCGGTATTTAGGGAGCACTTACTCTGGGCAGAGCACTATACTAAGTGCTTGGGAGAGTACGTTATAACAGAGTTAGAGAAGCAGCGTGGCTCAGTGGAAAGAGCACGGGCTTTGGAGTCAGAGGTTGTGGGTTCAAATCCCGGCTCTGCCAATTGTCAGCTGTGTGACTTTGGGCAAGTCAACTTCTCTGTGCCTCAGTTACCTCATCTGTAAAATGGGGATGAAGATTGTGAGCCCCCCGAGGGACAACCTGATCACCCTGTAACCTCCCCAGTGCTTAGAACAGTGCTTTGCTCATAGTAAGCGCTTAATAATTGCCATTATTATTATTAAGGAGGTGGGTTCCAATCCCGGCTCCACTGCTTGTCTGCCGTACGACCTTGGGCAGGTAACGTCACTTTCCTGGGCCTCAGTTACCTCATCTGTAAAATGGTGAGAAGACTGTGAGCCCCAGGCGGGGCAGGGACCGTGTCCAACTGGACAAACTTGTATCTATCCCAGTGCTGAGCGCGTAGTAAGCGCTTAACAAATACCATAAATACTAGTTGGTAGACATATTCCCTGCCCACAGTGAGGTTACAGTTTAGAGAGCTTAAGGCCTGCTCACTCTCCTCACGAGCGTGGGCGGGCTCCTCCGGTCTCTGACGGCCAGGTGGGACGTAGACTCCACCGGGAAGGGAGCGGGCCCCTCCAAGATGAGTAACTGGCATTCGCCGTTCGATCCCGACTGCCCCACCATCTCGGTGGTGGGACGTCTCCACTTTGTCGAGCACGGACTCTCTGGGTGTTTTAGGTCCCCCGGCCAGTCTGGACCTTGAGTTGGGCTCGTGGCTACCGCCAACCCGGTTGGGGACGGGGGCTGGTCCCTCTTTGGCTCTGGCTTTCTTATTTATCTCTCTGGTTCGGCCTCGCCTAGGGAACAGATCGGTCCGGCTGATCCGCTTTTCCACGGAACCGGCAGTTGTTTGCGTCTCCTAATAGTAATAATAATAATTATGGCATTTGTTAATAGGTTGCTATGTGCCAGGCAATGGACTGAGAGCTGGGGTACTTCCCAAGCGCTTAGTACAGTGTGCTGCACACAGTAAGTGCTCAATAAATACGATTGAAGGAATGAATACAAGCTACCTGGGTTGGACACGGTCCCCGTCCCGTATAGGGCTCACGGTTATAACCCCCATTTTCCGGATGAGCTAACTGGGGCCCAGAGAAGTGAAGTGACTTGCCCAAGGTCACTCAGCAGACAGGTGGCAGAGCTGGGATTAGAACTCAGGTCCTTCTGACGCCCGTGCTGTCTCGACAAAGCCACGCCACTTGTCCTGTAGTAAACCCGTCAGATTTCCCAATTAATGCCTGCTGAGAATATAGCGATTCTTACTGAGAAGAGCTCGTGATTAGCCCTCAGTAAAGTTTCATTACTGATATTCCTACCAGAGGTGGGATATGGGTTCTAATTCCGGCTCCGCCACTTGTCTGCTGTGTGATCTTGGGCGAGTCACTTCACTTCTCTGTGCTTCAGTGACCTCGTCTGTAAAATGGGGATTGAGACTGTGAGCCCCACGTGTGATTTGCTTGTGTCCACCCTAGCTCTTAGTACAGTGCCTGGCACATAGAAAGTGCTTAAGAAATACCACAATTGTTTTATGGTGGGATTTAAGGCACTTGAGATTTTTCTGTCCATTCAATCGTATTTATTGAGCGCTTACTGTGTGCAGAGCACTGTACTAAGCGCTTGGGAAGTACAAGTTGGCGACCTATGGAGACAGTCCCTACCTAACAACAGGCTCACAGTCTAGAATGGGGAGACAGACAACAAAACAAAACAAGTGGACAGGTGTCAAGTCGCCAGAATAAATAGAATTAAAGCTAAATCTGTTGACTGGAGCCCAGCCCAGCGTGGAGCTCAGAGTGGCACATCGGGAATTGAAGGTGCTGCCGCCTCTCCTTCCTGCCTCTGATCCCGCAGATTAGCCTTCCCTATTTTCTATTTATTCCCCAAACCGAGAAACTGTGGGGATTGTTGTCTGTCGGGCCCTCAGAGTCCTTCCACTCAAACCTGCCCTCCAGGTGGCAAACGAGGGAGTGTAGAGGAAGCTTGGCTTGTAGAGGACGGAGCCCAGGCCCGGGAGTCCGAAGGGCCTGTGTTCTAATCCTGGCTCCTCAACTCGTCTGCCGTGTGACCTTGGCCAAGTCACTTCACTTCTCTGAGCCTCAGTCACCTCATGCGTAAAATGGGGATTAAGACGGTGAGCATGTGGAACGGAGACTGTGTCCAACCTGACGCAGTCCTCCCTTGGCGCTTAGTACAGTGCCTGACACATAGTAAGCACTTCACGAATACCATTTAAAAAGGTGGTGGAGGGGGTGGTTCGTGGACTTTATTTCTGGGGCGCCTTCGGGTGCCTGTGCGGGGCTCAGACTGGTTTGGTCAGATTCGAACTCCCTGCCCCGGCTGGAAATCGCAGCCGAGTGCACACGTTGGGCTCGGGTCCTGCGTTCCAGCGGGGCGCTGACGGCCGTCCGAGGAGGCGTTAGCCCACTGGGCCGGGGAATGTCGTTCCGGGGTGAAGCTGATTCTAGAGCCGGGAGGGAGTGGGAACTTGCTCTCTGGGAGAGACGGCTCGGCCCCCCGGGCAGGCGGCCGTCTCCTTGTCCTTAAATTTCAACTCTCTAAATGAGCATCCGGCCAGGTTGGATCCAATACCTGTGAAAGAATTCCTCCGTGTCCAGTCGATCTCCAGAAAATAACCCCTCGCCAAACTGAGCGCCTCAGTTTTTTAAGGGCCCTCTGGGGTTGGGGAGAAGGGAGAGAGAGAGAGGGTTCTTTAAATGCCCTGGCAAGTAGCCCCAACTCATGAAAATCCCAGGAGGGGAGACTGTCTTATAACGGTTTAGACTCAGAGAAGGTTCATTCATTCAATTGCATTTATTGAGCGCTTACTGTGTGCAGAGCACTGTACTAAGCGCTTGGGAAGTACAAGTTGGCAGCACATCTCCTCCAAGAGGCCTTTCGTGACTAAGCCTTCGTTTCCTCTTCTCCCAATCCCTTCTGCATCGCCCTGACTTGTTCCCTTTATTCACTGCCCCTCCCAGCCCCACACCGCTTATGTCCGTATCTGTCATTTATTTACATTAATGTCCGTCTCCCCCTCTAGGCTTTAAGCTCGCTCTGGGTAGGGAATGTGTCTGTTATATTTTATTTTCCCAAACAGTATAGTGCCCTGCACATAGCACACAGCACCCAACTAGTATGCCGGATTGATTACGTGGACCAAGCCAGGAATCATCATCATCATCAATCGTATTTATTGAGCGCTTACTATGTGCAGAGCACTGTACTAAGCGCTTGGGAAGTACAAATTGGCAACACATGGAGACAGTCCCTACCCAACCGTGGGCTCACAGTCTAAAAGGGGGAGACAGAGAATAAAACCAAACATACCAACAAAATGAAATAAATAGGATAGATATGTACAAGTAAAATAAATAAATAGAGTAATAAATATGTACAACCATATATACATATATACAGGTGCTGTGGGGAAGGGAAGGAGGTAAGATGGGGGAATGGAGGGGGGACGAGGGGGAGAGGAAGGAAGGGGCTCAGTCTGGGAAGGCCTCCAGGCATGTCCCCGGGCCGCTTCCTGGCCAATCAATCAATCAATCGTATTTATTGAGCGCTTACTTTGTGCAGAGCACTGTACTAAGCGCTTGGGAAGTACAAGATGGCAACATATCGAGACAGTTCCTACCCAATAGTGGGCTCACAGTCTGAAAAGGGGAGACAGAGAACAAAACCAAACATACTCACGAAATAAAATAAATAGAATAGATGTGTACAAGTAAAATAGATATGGCCAGCTGAAATGGGAGTTACTAGTCGAGGCTCGGGGCCACTGGGAGCAGCGGCCATGCACCTCAGGGGGGATGGGGAAGCCCAGCTCCGGTGATCCCAGAGGGCTGAGCCTAAAGCTCCGTATGGGGTGTGGGCGAGGCGGAGGTCCCACGAGGAAACGATCGTCACCTTGGGCCTTGGGGCTGAGGGTCCTCGGGAGAAGAAGCCACCTCCTCCCTGCCCGCATTCTCGCCACAGGCCGGCACCCCACCCCACCCAGACGTGTGAATGACCGACGGGAAACGCTCCCCCCCACCATCGCTCTCTTCTCTCCCTCAGGGCGGCCGAGAGCGGGAACTTTGAAGCCGCTGTGAAGCTGGGGATAGCCTACCTCTACAACGAAGGCCGTGAGTGGGCATTTCCGCGGCGGGCCGGGGGCGTTCTGGGCTGGGGGCACCAATGGGATCGGGGCGGAAGCCTCGCTTCCTGCCACGTCGGGGCCCGGGCAGCACTTTGAGCCAGGCTAGCGCTCTCTGGCCAGTGTCCGGACTGAGGGCCGCTCTCTCGTGGGTCTCGCAGTGTCCATCTCGGACGAGGGCCGGGCCGAGGTGAACGGGCTGAAGGCCTCGCGCTTCTTCAGCCTGGCGGAGCGCCTCAACACCTGGGCCCCGTTCATCTGGCTGTTCATCCGCCCGCCCTGGGCCGTCTCAGGGAGCTGCTGCAAGGCCGTGGTCTACGAGAGCCTCAAAGCCGAGTGCCGGTTCCAGAAAGTGAGTGTGCCCAGGTGCTCCGGGCCGAGGTCTGACCCCTCAGAGAAAGAGAGAGAGAGATATCATGGGGGACACTCTTCCCCCCCGCCCCTTCCCTCCCGGGAAATGGATTCAAGGTGACGGCTCCACTTATGCCCCCCGGCTTGGGGGCTGGCGGGGGTTCAACCAGGGTGCCTGGCAATGTTCTTGGGTTCCCACATTGGCCACTGTCTCTGCAGCTTTGCCCGACTCCTGCCGCAGGAGCGTAGAGCAGTTGGTGGAGTTCCCCCACAAAAGAGCAACCCTTCCCCCCAGGACTCGGGGAGGGGAGGCAGAACCTCCGATACCAGCGCGAGGCTAGGGCAGAGTGAGAGAGGGGCCGGTGGCCGGGAGGCCTCCCTCGTCTTGCCGCCCACCCAGCCAGTGACACCTGGAAAATTGGGCTGTGGTGGTCTGGAAAGTCGTCACTGCTCCTTTCTGTCTGCTTTAAGGCCCACAAAGGATCGATTCTGCACTGCCTGGCTAAAGTCCTGAGCCTTTTTGAGGTAAGTCGCCGATCGCCCAGCCCCCTGCTGGGATCCGGGATCCCTCAGAGAAGGGCTTTAGAGCAGCGGTTTGGCTCGCGTGACCGAGATCGAAGCTCCAGTCGAGACGAGACACCCGTTCAGTCCCACGCTCCCCACTGGCTTCCTGCTCCAGCAGCCGTCCACCACGGCTCTGCCTCCACACCGTCACCTCTCCGCATCCAGGGGACCCAAAAGCTACATGAATTCAGGGCAGCGTGTCTTCGTGGAAAGAGCATGGGCCTACGAGTCAGAGGACGTGTGTTCTAATCTTAGTTCGTCACATGTCTGCTGAGTGACCTTGGGCAAGTCACTCACTTCACTTCTCTGGGCCTCAGTTACCTCATCTGTAAAACGGGGATAAGAGTGTGAGCCCAATGTGACTGAGCCCCCTCTTTCCTCTCCCCCTCCCCATCCCCCCACCATACCTCCTTCCCCTCCCCACAGCACCTGTATATATGTTTGTACAGATTTATTACTCTATTTTACTTGTACATATTTACTATTCTATTTATTTTGTTCATGATGTGCATCTAGCTTTACTTCTATTTATTCTGATGACATGACACCTGTCCATGTTTTGTTTTAATAATAATAATAATAATAATGGCATTTATTAAGCACTTACTATGTGCAAAGCACCGTTCTAAGCGCTGGGGAGGTTACAAGGTGATCAGGTTGTCCCCCCGGGGGGCTCACAGTCTTCATCCCCATTTTCCAGATGAGGGAACTGAGGCCCAGAGAAGTGAAGTGACTTGCCCAAAGTCACACAGCTGACAAGTGGCGGAGCTGGGATTTGAACCTGTGAACTCTGACTCCAAAGCCCGGGCTCTTCCCACTGAGCCACGCCGTCTGTCTCCCCCTTCTAGACTGTGAGCCCGTTGTTGGGTAGGGACCGTCTCTATCTGTTGCCAACTTGTACTTCCCAAGCGCTTAGTCCAGTGCTCTGCACACAGTAAGCGCTCAATAAATATGATTGAATGAATGAATGAATGTGGGACAGGGACTGTGTCAAACCTGGTTAACTTGTCTTTAGAACAGCGTTTGGCACATAGTGCTTAACAAGTACCATAATTATAATTATTATTAGGGCAGGGCCCAGGTTCCGTGAGGCGTACAATCTGTGGGGCTGGCTGACCGTGGCAAGGGTCTTAGGGCGCTGTGGGGCCAAGGCTTCCTTGCTACATCCTTGCCAGTCGGCGGGGGAGGGCTGGTGTCCTTCTGGGAGGGCCGACCACGCTCTCATCATCAATCGTATTTATTGAGCGCTTACTGTGTGCAGAGCACTGTACTAAGCGCTTGGGAAGTACAAGTTGGCAACATATACGGTCCCTACCCAACAGTGGGCTCACAGTCTAAAAGGAGATCTCTCGCCACCCACCTTCCAAAAAGCCGGCGGGCCTGGCCTCGGGAGATGGGATTTTTTTTTTTAAATGGCATTTATTAAGCACTTACTATGTGCAAAGCACTGTTCTAAGCGCTGGGGAGGTTACAAGGTGATCAGGTTGTCCCACGGGGGGCTCACCGTCTTCATCCCCATTTTACGGGTGAGGTAACTGAGGCCCAGAGAAGTGAAGTGGCTTGCCCAAAGTCACACAGCTGACAAGTGGCGGAGCCGGGATTTGAACCCCTGACCTCTGACTCCATCATCATCATCAATCGTATTTATTGAGCGCTTACTGTGTGCAGAGCACTGTACTAAGCGCTTGGGAAGTACAAGTTGGCAACATATAGAGACAGTCCCTACCCAGCAGTGGGCTCACCGTCTAAAAGACTCCAAAGCCCGGGCTCTTTCCGCTGAGCCACGGGATTTGAATTCTCCTCCCTGCTCTTCTCCGTGGTGATAACTATTTTTGGTGGGGATTTTCCCAACTGACGAACGCAAGCCTGCCCAGCCCCCGGCCCCTCATCCCCCACGCCCGGGGGAGGATGTGAGGATGACTGCGAAGGAAGGCACTGGGCAATCGGTGGTCCTGGGCCCCGGCGACCCCATCGGACATAGGGCTGGGGGCTGCCCTGCTCTCCCCGACCCCCGGGAGGGCAAATGACGTTTCTGCTTCACGTTTACAGGACGAGGAGAAGAGGAAGGAGGCGCTTGAGATGTTCGAAGAGTCAGCCCAGCGGGGCTGCTTGGATAGCTCCTACCTGCTTTGGGAGAGTAACAGGAGGGCTGCCGTAAGTCCCGCGTCCTGCCTCACCGGCCGTGTGGGAAAGGCCCCCGTACCCCCCCTCCAGAGAGCCCAGTGGGTGAGGCCTCCGTGTCCCCTCCCTCCCCTGACAGATGGCGGATCCCGGCCGGTACCTGCAGAGCCTGCGGATGCTGCGGGACTACGCGGCCAAAGGCTGTTGGGAAGCCCAGGTGAGGGGCCTCCTTCCCCCATCCCCCAGCATGGCCCCACTGGCGGGACCCGGCACGCTTCCGCCCAAGCCTTGATCGGCCCCCTTCTCGCTCGGGAGTCAGGAGGTCGTGGGTTCTAATTCATTCATTCATTCAGTCGTATTTATTGAGCGCTTACTGTGTGCAGAGCACTGGACTAAGCGCTTGGGAACTCCAAGTTGGCAACGTGTAGAGACGGTCCCTACCCAACAGTGGGCTCACAGTCTAGAAGGGGGGGACAGAGAACAAAACATGTTAACAAAATAAAATAAAGAGAATAAATATGTACAAATAAAATAGAGTAATAAGTACGTACAAACATATATACTTATATACAGGTGCTGTGGGGAGGGGAAGGAGGTGGGGAGGGGGAGGAGGGGAACTTATTATTATTATAATAACCATTATTATTATTATTTGGAACAGGCACATGTCCAACCTGTCAAGCCTGTATTTACCTCAGTGCTTAGTACAGTGCCTGGCCGTAGTAAGTCTCGGCTAATCTCGGCTCTGCTACTTGCCTGACGTAATAATAGTAATTGTGGTATTTGTTAAGCGCTTTCTCTGTGCCAAGCACTGTTCTAAGCACTGGGAGAGATACAAGATAATCAAGTGGGACACAGTCCCTGTCCCACAGTGGGCTCACAGTCTCAATTCCCATTTTACAGATTAGGCAGCTGAGGCACAGAGAGGTTAAGTGACTTGTCCAAGGTCCCGCAGCTGACAGGTGGCAGAACGGGGTTGAAGGCCCACGACTTCCGACTCCCACGGCTCTTGCCACTAAGCCACGCTGCTTCTCATTCTGTGTGACCTTGGGCAAGTCACTTCACTTCCCTGGGCCTCGGCGACCCCATCTATAGAATGGGGATTGAGACTGTGAGCCCAACTTGTGACAGGGACGGCGTCCAACCCAATTTGCCTGCAGTTCGTACAGCACGTGGTATAAAGTAAGCGCTTTACAAATAGCACAATTATCATTCTTATCGTTCAGATGGCCCTGGCCAAGGCTTGCGGCGCCGGCAGCCGGCTGGGATTGGAGGCGAAGGCATCGAGCGAGATGGTGTCCCAGATCTTTCAGGCTTCCCGTCCCGTCAGCAAGCAGAGCATCTTCACCGTGCAAAAGGGAATGAACGAAACCATGAGGTGAACATCTGGTTCGAGCCAGCGAGGCCCGGGGGGCCTTGGGGGAGAAAGCAGCCCCGTGGGGAGGGGGCGTAGCCCGGGTTCTGGTGGCCCCGTGGCTTTCAAGCTACATGCCAGGATCCCTTCCAGAGTCCCTGGAAAACCGTCGGCTGCTTTCTGTTACGTTCAACATCGCTAACTTCGTGTTTAAGTTCCGTCGAGGCAATGGGGAGCATGCTCCCGCAGACGGCAGCATGAAATGCTTTAGTCAAAACCTTCGCTTTCTAGTTAATAACGATGGTATTTGTTAAGCGCTTACTAAGTGCTAAGCACTGAGGTAGATACAAGGTAATCAGGTTGTCCCCACAGGGGGCTCACGGTCTTAATCCCCATTTTCCGGATGAGGTGACTGAGGCACAGAGAAGTGAAGTGACTTGCCCGCAGTTACGCAGCTGCTAAGTGACGGGGCAGGAACCGCTCCTTTCTGGTTCTTTGGCTTCCCCGGGTACCGCCACACGCCAGCCCTTACAGATCGGCGTGGCTCAGTGGAAAGAGCCCGGGCTTGGGAGTCGGAGGGCGTGGGTTCAAATCCCGCTTCCGCCACGTGTCTGCTGTATGACTTTGGGCGAGTCACTTCACTTCTCTGAGCCTCAGTTCCCTCATCTGTCAAATGGGGATGAAGCCTGTGAGCCCCACGTGGGACAACTTGATCACCTTGTAAACTCCCCAGTGCTTAGAACAGTGCTTTGCACATAGTAAGCACTTAATAAGTGCCATTATTATTATTATTATTATTATTGGGTTACTGGTGGTGTTCTCCAGACCTGCTTGGGGCTCTCAGTGTGTGCTCTAAATGAAGCACCCTAAACCACCCCGATGTTCTGAGGGCCTGTCGGCTAGGGTCCCTGCCCACTAGGGTGGGGATCGTGACCTTTACTTATTAATTACTATAATAATGGCGGTATTATTAGAGAATCAGCTTGGCTCAGTGGAAAGAGTGTAGGCATGGGAGTCAGAAAGACCTAGGTTGTAATCCCGGCCCTGCCACTTGACTGCTCTGTGACCTTGGGCAAGTCAAGAGAAGCAGTGTGGCTCAGTGGAAAGAGCCCGGGCTTTGGAGTCAGAGGTTGTGGGTTCAAATCCCAGCTCCGCCAGTTGTCAGCTGGGTGACTTCAGGGAAGTCACTTCACTTCTCTGGGCCTCAGTTCCCTCATCTGTAAAATGGAGATGAAGACTGTGAGCCCCCTTTGGGACAACCTGATTAACTTGTACTATGTGCTTTGCACCTAGTAAGTGCTTAATAAATGCCATTAGTACAGTGCTCTGCACATAGTAAGTGCTCAATAAATACGATTGATGATGATGATGATGATGATTATCATTATTATTATTTCACTTCTCTGGGCCTCGGTGACCTCATCTGTAAAATGGGGGTTAAGACTATGAGCCCCATGTGGGACAAGCTCACCTTAGAACTGTGCTTGACACAGAATAAGCGTGTAACAAGTACCACCGTCATCATCGTCAGCTTGTATCTACTCCAGCGCTCAATGTGGTTTATGGCATGCAGTAAGGGCTTAACAAGTACCACTTGGAAAAAAAAAAAAATCCACTGCTGAGTGTCGGAGTCATTCGTAATCAGATGGGATGCATGTGGGGCTCACAGTCTGAGAGGGAGAAAGTCTGTTGTTGCGGGGGGGAGGGCTGATTGTCATTTTACTGATGAGGAAACAGGCCCGGAGAGGGGTCGGTGCTTGCCCAACGTGATGCAGCAGGCCAAATCGATCTATCAATCATATTTATTGAGCGCTTACTGTGTGCAGAGCACTATACTAAACACTTGGTAAGTACAAGTTGGCAACATATAGAGACACTCCCTACCCAACAGTGGGCTCTCAGTCTAAAAGGGAGAGACAGAGAACAAAACCAAACATACTAACAAAATAAAATAAATAGAATAGATATGTACAAGTAAAATAAATAAATAAATAGAGTAATAAATATGTACAAACATATACACATATAAACAGGTGCTGTGGGGAAGGGAAGGAGGTAAGACGGCGGGGGATGGAGAGGGGGAGAGGAAGGAAGGGGCTCAGTGTGGGAAGGCCTCCTGGAGGAGGTGAGCTCTCAGTAGGGCCTTGAAGGGAGGAAGAGAGCTAGTTTGGCGGAGGGGCAGAGGGATTGGGGGCATTCCGGGCCCGGGGGATGACGTGGGCCAGGGGTCGATGGCGGGACAGGCGAGAACGAGGCACGGTGAGGAGATTAGCGGCGGAGGAGCGGAGGGTGCGGGCTGGGCTGGAGAAGGAGAGAAGGGAGGTGAGGTAGGAGGGGGCGAGGGGATGGACAGCCTGGAAGCCAAGGACTGCCAGCTCAGCCAGATGAACCGATGTGTGTGGGCCGGGGGCGGCCGTGAGTGGAGGAAAGGAGGGCGTTGGTGTTTTTGAGCGGGGTCCCGTGGTCCTGATGCATGCGTGCGGTGGGCCCCGGGCGGGGCTGCAGGTACATTCTGATGGACTGGCTGGTGGAAGTGGCCACCATGAAGGAGTTCTCCAGCCTCTGCCTGCACATGACGGTGGACTGCGTGGACCGCTACCTGAAGCGCAGGGCCGTGTCGCGGGCCAAGCTGCAGCTCCTGGGCATCGCCTGCATGGTCATCTGTACCCGGTGAGAGCCCGCCACTTCCCGCCGGCCGGTTGGTTCCGACTCCGGGTTGGGGCCCGGCCCCCGTGGCTCCTGCGGGAGCCCCGCCCCGGACGGCGTTGGGGGTCGGGGCGCGTCCCCACTGGCCCCCGGGGCCTCATGGGAGTTTCCGCGTCAGCTTCATCAGCAAGGAGATCCTGACGATCCGGGAAGCGGTGTGGCTGACCGACAACACGTACAAATACGAGGACCTGGTGCGGATGATGGGGGAGATCATCTCGGCCCTGGAGGGGAAGATCAGGGTGAGTCAGCCACACGGTGAAGGACGCCTGGGTTCTTGGGTGCCACCTGCTATCCGGCCCGGGGATGTCTCTCTGGGAGTGACCGCCAGCCGGTCCTGCTTTGGAAGAGGAAGGAGCGTTGTGGGACCCCAGGCTGGCTCGGGCCGTCCCCACACCCTCCACCTCCCATCTCGGGCTCCAGCCCAACCACTGCCCCTTTAAGTGCCACAACTGGCTTGCCCCACCCCACGAGGCTAAGTGTTGTGGCACAGGCTGAGAACCAGGCAGCGTCGGTACCAGGGCGACAGTGGGCAGGGGTGGTCCCGAGGCAGAGAGCGGGCCGGGGGCTGCCGTGCTCCTCCCCGGGCCCCAGGCTTCCGCTCGATCGCCGGGGTCAGGGTTTGGACGGCCCACCCACCCCCCCCAGGCTGTCGTCCCCGCGGCCTCCAATCCACCTCCCCCTCCCCACGCCGTGCAGATCCCCACCGTGGTGGACTACAAGGACGTGCTGCTGACTCTGGCCCCGCTGGAGCGGAGGACGGGACATCTGTATGGCTTCATCTGCGAGCTGTCCCTGCTCTACACCAGCCTGTCCAGCTACTCCCCCGCCCGCCTGGCGGCCTCCGCCCTCCTACTTGCAAAACTGTTGCACAGGCAAGGTATGGGATGGCAGCGCTGGGGGCTCGGGTTGGAGGGGGGGCACGGCGGGCGGGTCCCTGTGGTCTCGGTGGGTTTCTTCGTGTTTGAAACATTGGGTCTCCTCCCAAGGATGAGCCTATCTACCGGGCCAGAGGTGGGCTGGATCGGTCCCTTCGTTTGTCCTGGATGGCTGTGTGCCCGCCACGCCCCCCGCTCCCCCAACACCATGCCAACCACACCACACTTTGCAGTTGCTGCTTTGTGTGTGGCCTGGGGATTCAGTGTTTGTGCCAGGGCCCGGGGGAGCAAAATGCAACGGGCCTCGTTACTCCTTACGTTGGCGGGGCAATGGATGGGATGGAGAAGGGGGTCAGGAGGTAATTGTCAAATAGCTCATTCGGAGCGCTCTGGCAGACGCTGCCCCCAGTCCTCTACTTGTTCGGCAGTCACGGTCCCTGGCATCCGAGCAGTCCGGCAGGTGTTCTGCATGTCCAGTGGTTAAGATCTGTGATGTTCTGTGTGTCTTTCGGTCGGTGTCCCCAGTGTCCAAGCAGTCCACCGGTCAGGGTCCCCAGCGCTCTGCGTGTCTGGCTGTCAGGGTCCCCCATGTTCTGCGTGTCTGGCGGTCGTGGTCCCTGGTGTTGTGCATGTCCAGCACACAGAGTCCCCGGGCATACTTGTGTCTAGCAGGCTGGGTGCCCGGTGTTCTGTGTGTCCGGCAGACAGGGTCCCTGGGCAACCAACTCAGATCGGATCCTGGCTCTGTAGGAGGGCTCCCCCCCACCCACCCCCTGCCGTCATGAGTGAGTGGTGAGGGTGGCCTGTCAGGGTGCGGGGCTGGGTTTGGGGGGCACCTTCTATCTCGGGCATCTGTTTGCTGCATCTCCATCTGGCCCAGGGGCACCGTGCTGAGGGACGTGGGCATGGGAAGCCCCGAGGCAGGGCCGAGACGAGGACGCAGGTGTCCTGACTCCCAGCCCCACCCTCTGCTCTTGAGGCCGGGCGGCTTCATATCCCCATTTCCAGATGGGAAGACTGCGGCCCAGAGAGGGCTAGTGGCTTGCCTGCGGTCACCCAGCTGACTAACGGCCGAACCCGAATCTCCAGACTCGCAGCCCCTCCCTCCGTGCTCTGTCCCCTAGGTCACACTGCCTTCCGTGGAGGTGGGGAGTGCTCTGAGGGGGTGCTCCTCCCCTCTACCCGCCCACACTTGACCTTGGCGGCTGGACCTGGCAGGCTTGTTGTTAAGCAGACAGCTGGGCCCCCGGAGAGGGCACGGTGTTCCCAGCAGAGACGGTGCCGGGAAAATCTGAGAGATGTGACGGGAGCTGCCAGTGAGCGGCCGAGCGGCTCTTTGATCTTTGGCTCGGTTCCCCAGGCTGGATTTAGCTCCTTCTGGCTTCCCCCCACCCCGCTTCCCTTCTCTCCCCTGTGCCAGCTTTCCCATCTCCAAAATGGGTCTTTGGAAGTGATGCTCCCCGGGGAATGTGTCCCTACATTGCATCCAAATGTTTGCCCCCCTCTTTCCCTCCCCCCCGACCAAGGTGGCTGCGGCACTGGGTCAGCATCTGGTCCGGCCCAGCATGGGGGGTGTCAGCCGTGGGGTGTAGCCCGGCTTTGGCAGGAGAGGCCCTGGGGTTGTGTGGACACGCCCAGCATCCCTGTTGGGTCATGGCTCGCATGACCCCAGGCTGGGCCCACCTCCTTCAGGTTGCCGATGGGCTCTGGTTGCCCTCGTCCCGCCTGGGAGTTGAAAGAGGAGTGCGGTTGGGGTGTGGCTCGCTGACCCGCCGCAGTTTGGGGCAGCATTCATTCATTCAGTCGTATTTATTGAGCGCTTACTGCGTGCAGAGCACTGGACTAAGCGCTTGGGAAGTCCAAGTTGGCAACGTATAGAGACGGTCCCTACCCAACAGCGGGCTCACGGTCTAAAAGGAGGAGACAGAGAACAAAACCAAACCTACTGACAAAATAAAATAAGTAGAATAGATACGTACAAGTAAAATAAATAAATAGAGTAATAAATATGTACAAATATGTACACATGTCTAGAAGGGGGAGACAGACAGCAAAACAAAACATATGAACAAAATAAATAGAATAAATATGTACAAATAAAATAGAGTAATAAATACGTGCAAACATATATACAGGTGCTGTGGGGAGGGGAAGGAGGTAAGGCAGGGGTGATGGGGAAGGAGGGGGCTCTGTCTGGGAAGGCCTCCTGGAGGAGGTGAGCTGTCAGTCGGGCTTTGAAGGGAGGAAGAGAGCGAGCTTGGTGGATGTGCAGAGGGATTGGGGGCATTCCAGGCCCGGGGGAGGACGTGGGCCGGGGGTCGACGGCGGGACGGGTGAGAACGAGGTACGGTGAGGAGATTAGCGGCGGAGGAGCGGAGGGTGCGGGCTGGGCTGGAGAAGGACAGAAGGGAGGCGAGGTAGGAGGGGGCGAGGGGATGGACAGCGTTGAAGCCAAGGGTGACACATTGTTGGGGCAGGGCTGTCAAGCCAGCCGCGCCCGGCAGAGACCTTAGGGCTTCAGCTGGGCCCTGCCTCCGCCAGCATGGATTTCCTTGGGGGGAACCGCTCCGCCAGGCTCCGGGTCCCCCCCACGGGACCCCCAGAACCGTAGTCCTGCGGCCGGAGCAGTGACCCGGTGGCTCAGTCCCGCTACGTCTTCCTCCTCAGCCCACCCGTGGACCAGCCAGCTGGGCGAGTGCACGGGCTTCTCTTTCGAGGACCTCATCCCCTGCGTGCTCAGTCTCCACAAGAAATGGTAGGCCGCCCCCGGGGCCCGGGGAGCGGGGAGGAAGGGCCCCAACCTCACACGGGCAGCGGAGGGAAGAGAACCACCCCTCGGGTCTCCAACACCTGCTGCATCCCACTTCCATGGCTATTGGACTCTTGGGCTTCCGGGCTCCGGGACTCCCGGACCAGCTTCCCGTTCCAGGTGGCGGCCAGACAGTAGGGTAGGCTGAGGCACCGGGCTCTCCAGCCGCAAACATCCTCCCCGTTCCTCAGGACCTCAGTCTGGAGTGTGGAAGGGACTGGCTAATAGGCCCCTTTGTGTGCCCGACTCCCAGATCCAATCAGAGAAGCAGCGTGGCTCAGTGGAAAGAGCCCGGTCTTTGGAGTCAGAGGTCATGGGTTCATATCCCGGCTCCGCCAGTTGTCACACAGTTGTCAGCTGTGTGACTTTGGACGAGTCACTTCACTTCTCTGGGCCTCAGTTACCTCACCTGGAAAATGGGGATGAAGACTGTGAGCCCCCCGTGGGACAACCTGATCACCTTGTAACCTCCCCAGCGCTTAGAACAGTGCTTTGCATGTAGTAAGTGCTTAACAAATACCATCATCATCATCAATCAGTGGTATTTACTGGACACCTAGGGTATGCAGAGCACTGTACTAAGCACCAAAGAGAGGACAGTGCAGTTGGAAGGGATGATCCCTGCCCTGGGGGGGACTGACAGTAAATTGAGTGGCACAGGTTGGCATGCCCTGGCCATATGTGTGTGGGTGTGTGTGTGGGTGTGTGTGCGCGCGCGCATGCCCTGGCCATCTGGGTGTGTGTGTGTGCGTGCCCTGGCCATCTGGGTGTGTGTGTGTGTGTGTGTGTGTGTGTGTGTATTCGTTAAGTGCTCGCTGTACAAACTAATCAGGTTGTACACAGTCCGTGTTCCTCTTGGGGCTCACAGTCTTAATCCCCATTTTCCAGATGAGGTAACTGAGGAACTGAGGTCCAGAGAAGTGAAATGACTTGCCCAAGGTTACACAGCAGACACATGGAGGAGCCGGGATTAGAACCCAGGTCCTTCTGACTTCCAAGCCCGGGCTCTCTCCACTAGTCCACACTCCTCGAGCTCGCCCACTTTCTCCCTGCGCCCCGAACCTTGGGGCCCGCAGTGGCCAGAGACGGTTGGGGCAGGGGGACGGTAGACCAGCACAGTGGTGGTCCCGCGGGGAACGTCCCCTTCCACCACATCCACCTCCCCGGCGCCTTCGACAAAGCGCCCTGCCCTTGATTTCCTCAGTTTCCATGACGACGCCCCAAAGGACTACCGACAGGTTTCCCTGACGGCAGTGAAGCAGCGATTCGAGGATGAGCGCTACGAGGAAATCGCTCAAGAAAAGGTGCCTCGATTTCTCCCTCCCCGTCCCCCCCACCGGGTTAACCCCGGACGACGGTGCGGCGGGATGGGGAGGAGCGGCAGCGAGGTCGGCAACGCGGACCGGGGGTGGGCCGGAGGCACGTGGCGAGGCCGGACCTGAGGGCCTGTGTCGGACCCGCCCCGTTGTGTGTGTTGCAGGTGATGGGCTACAATCAACTGTGCGCGCTACTGGGCCTCAAGCCAGGGGACCCCGAGACGGTCCAGGCCACCGCCCCCGCCGCCTCGCTCAGCGGCTCCGGGGAGATCCCCGCCTTCCTCACCTCCCCCTCCGGAAAGAGGACCAAGAGGTCAGTTCATTCGTTCATATTTATTGAGCGCTTACTGTGTGCAGAGCACTGGACTGAGCGCTTGGGAAGTCCAAGTTGGCAACATAGAGAGACGGTCCCTACCCAACAGCGGGCTCACAGTCTAGAAGCGGGGAGACAGACAACAGAGAAGCAGCGTGGCGCGGTGGAAAGAGCACAGGCTTTGGAGTCGGAGGTCATGGGTTCAAATCCCGGCTCCGTCAGCTGTGGGACTTTGGGCAAGTCACTTCACTTCTCTGGGCCTCAGTTTCCTTATCTGTAAAACGGGCCCCCCCTTTTAGACTGTGAACCCACTGTTGGGTAGGGACCGTCTCTATATGTTGCCAACTTGGACTTCCCCAGCGCTTAGTACAGTGCTCTGCACACAGTAAGCGCTCAATAAATACGATTGATTGACTGTGAGCCCCACGTGGGACAACCTGATCACCTTGTGACCTCCCCAGCGCTTGGAACAGTGCTCTGCACATAGTAAGCGCTTAATAAATGCCATCATCATTATTATTATTATTATTAACAAAACACGTGG
Organism: Tachyglossus aculeatus; assembly: GCF_015852505.1. Taxonomy (NCBI): domain Eukaryota; kingdom Metazoa; phylum Chordata; class Mammalia; order Monotremata; family Tachyglossidae; genus Tachyglossus; species Tachyglossus aculeatus. Next base: position 45,945,212 of record NC_052086.1, on the reverse strand, counting down.
ACAGGTGTCATCAGAATAAATAGAAATAAAGCTCGGATGCGCATCATTAGCAAAATAAATAGAATAGTAGATATGTACAAGTAAAATAGAGTAATAAATCTGTACAAACATATATACAGGTGCTGTGGGGAGGGGAAGGAGGTGGGGAGGGGGGAGAGGAAAGAGGGGGCTCAGTTGGCCGCAGATCCTCCCTCCTGGCATCGTTTCTCTCGTGGGGGTGTCCTCACCATTGGCCTCGGGCACGGAGCCTCCGGAGGTGCCCGGAGACCCGGCCCTGCTCCCGATTCTGACGTTGGGTGGCACCACCCTGTCCCCTTTTTAGTCATCATCATCATCATCAATCGTATTTATTGAGCGCTTACTATGTGCAGAGCACTGGACTAAGCGGTTGGGAAGTACAAATTGGCAACATCTAGAGACAGTCCCTACCCAACAGTGGGCTCACAGTCTAAAAGGGGGAGACGGAGAACAAAACCAAACATACTAACAAAATAAAATAAATAGAATAGATATGTACAAATAAAATAGAGTAAAAAATATGTACAAACATACATACATATATACAGGTGCTGTGGGGAAGGGAAGGAGGTAAGATGGGGGGATGGAGAGGGGGACGAGGGGGAGAGGAAGGAAGGGGCTCAGTCTGGGACGTAGTCAATCAATCAATCGTATTTATTGAGCGCTTACTATGTGCAAAGCACTGTACTAAGCGCTTGGGAAGTACAAATTGGCAACACATAGAGACAGTCCCTACCCAACAGCGGGCTGTAGTCCTGACTTCTACGGGGCCAAGGGGTCTGGCAGGATGTGTAGGGGGGCTTTGAAGGGATTGGTCCCTTGGCCATCAACTGCACCCCCGCGGTGGCCCCGAAGCCAGGCTGGGCGGGCACCTAGGGCTGGCCGGGCCCGGGACCGGACCGGTTCCCGGCAGGGCCCGGGCTGAGCCGGGCCGGGGCTCCCTCCCTTCCCCAGGAGGCGGGAAAACAGCGTCCAGGAGGACCGAGGCAGCTTTGTCACCACGCCCACGGCCGAGCTGTCCAGCCAGGAAGAGACGCTCCTGGGCAACTTCCTGGACTGGAGCCTGGACTACTGCTCGGGCTACGAGGGCGACCAGGAAAGCGAAGGGGAGAAGGAGGGAGACGGTGAGTCGGGCGCGGGGGGCGCGGGTTCCCGGTCTTCTTCCTCCGGTCCGGTCGGGGGAGGCCACGTTGGTAGGTGTGGCTCCTCCCCACAGTCCCCGAGCCCGCTTCTGTGGTGCTGACGGTGCTACCGGGCTGGGGGTGGAGATACTTGCGGATCCACGGCCCCCGCTGCCGGGGCCACTGGGCGCCCGCGTCCCGTACGGCGTCAGGGATGTGCCTGTCTTTTGCCCCTTCGACCCGGCCCACGGGGGCACCCGGCCTCCAGTGGGCTGCCCGCGGCTAACGGGGTGTGACAATCTTGGTGCAGTGACCACCCCCAGCGGAGTCCTGGATGTGACGGTAGTGTACCTGGCCCCGGAACAGCACTGCTGCCAGGGGTCCAGCGACGAAGAGAGCCCGGCCGAGGAACGCCGGAGCCCGGGGGGGGCCCCGGCAGCAGGCCGCCCGGCCGGACCCCGAAAAGCACTGGCTTCTGTTCCACGACCGCCGGGAGCCGAGAACGGAGGCCACCTCGGGCTACTCGTCCGTCCACAGCGCCAGCCCCGCCTCATCGGTGGACCGTGGCCGCGAGGCGTCTCCGCCGCCTACCTCAGCGCCGTCCCCCGCTGTGGCACGCAGCCCCCGGGGTCCCCCGCCGCGCCTGCAGCCCCGGCACCCCTTCCCCCTCAGGCCACGTGCCCGGGCTCCCCGGCGGCAGGGGAAGCGCAAAAACGTGGCTGAGCACAGTGAGGAAGGGGAGGCCGCGGGGGGCGAGGAGGAAGAGGAGGAGGAGGAGCAAGAGCGGGAGATGAACCTGGGCTTCTTGAGCCTGTGAGTCCAGGGAGTCTGCGCCTTCGGAGCGGTGACCGGCGGTTGCTTGCGTTTCCGAATCACCTTCTCGAGAGGCAAGTCCCGGAGTGAGGGCGAGAATTACCCCGAGGGGCCCCGCGAGGCCAGCGGCTGCTCGCGTGGCCATGGCCGGCCCCTTGGCCTTGCCCCGGCTGAGGAAGCCTGACCTCCGCCAGCCGTCCTCGGGCTTCCCCGCGGTCCAGGCCCGGCTCAGCATCCCCTTCCTGCCCCGCCGGCTGTCGTTATCGACGAGCTCCGCGCGCTGGACCACGGTCTGTCCCAGTCCTCGGGATTGGGGGGGATGTTTTGCCAGCCGCTTCCGCCCTCTGAGAGTCGGAGGGCCGTGGTCCTAGCGGAGAAAGCCTCTGCCCCAGATGGGGCTCTGGCCACTCGGCCTCTCCCCTCCACGGCCTCCCTGGGGAAATCTCTGTCTGGGGCGGGTGTGAGGGTAGCTCATCCGAAGGGGGATGGAGGGAGAGTCCTGCGGAGCCCTGTGCCCCCCTCAGGGGCAGCTGCTGACACCTTCCTCTTCCAGCCGGCCGGAAAACCCCGGCTCTACGGCTTTCCCGGTTGAGGGACGGTGGCTCGAAAGCTTTCCCCGGGGAGGGCCCCTCGCCCGATTTTCAAAGAACCATCTGTGCCTCTGCATCCCCCACCCGTCACCTTGCTGCTGTTAGGGCCGGGCTGTTCCCTCCCCTCCCACACTCTCGCTCCTTCCCTCAAAAACGAAGGCGAAACCCGCTTCGAAACAAATTTGTTAGAGCTAGGGGAAGAGTTATTTTTTATATGTGTATTATATACGTGTATATATATGGCGTGTTTTTTTTTTTTTAAAAAAAAGGTGTATTTAAAAATCCCAGGTCCAGACTGTCCCTGTCTCAGTTCGAACTCAGGAGTGCTGGTCCTGAGAGGTGGTTTTCCCGCCCCCGCTCCGGGTTGGGAGCGTCCGTAGTTGTTTACACAACCGAGGAGGAGCCGGCCGGCTGCGGCCCGTGGATCTGCCGCTGTGTGACTGCCGCCCGGACCGTCTACCTTCCTCTCGTTCTTCACTGTGGGAGAAAAAGGCCGGGCCGTCGATACTGTGTGTGTATAGCAGTTTATTAAAAAAAAAAAAAACCCACAAAAATACTAAAAAGGCCCAGTTTCTGCGCAGCTGGAGGGAAGAGCTGGGTGGGGAGGAGGGGGCAGAGTCCCCAGCTGCCCCGGGTGACCCCAGCACAGCCTCCCCTAAAGTATCCCCCAAACCGACCCGTCTCCCCGAGTACCCCCCGCCCCGTCCCCCGCGGCCGTGGGGCCGACGGACTTCCCTGCTTCCCCGCCAGAGCTTCGGGCGGTAGCGGTGGCGTCTTTAAAACACCTTTAAAAAGACATTTAACCCTGAAACACTCATCGGAGTCCCCTGCAGTCTCATTTATGGGTGGACCGGAGCAGGGCGGTCCGTGCTTGGGGATGATGATTTCACATTTTTTTCCAGCGGAGGAGCCTGACAGAGGAGGAGGAGGAGGAGGAGGAAAGAGCCGTGGGTGAGGGGAACTGTAGTAGTCTGTTGGTCCCCCCCTCCTCCCTCTACGTCCTAGTGACCAGCTACGGGACCATGTGCAGGTCCAAAGGGTCGTAGGCCGACGCTCTGAGCTTCTTGAGGGGTGTCCCCAGAGTCTCTCTCAGCAGCGAGTAGTCCGGTTTCTCCTCATACTGCAGCCCCATCACGCTCTCCAGGAACATCAGCAGGCTGCCTGATAAGAAGAAGAAGTATGGTATTTTTTGAGCGCTACGTGCCAGCCATTGTACTAAGCATTGGTGGGTGTCTTTTAGACTGTGAGCCCACTGTTGGGTAGGGACTGTCTCTATATGTTGCCAACTTGTACTTCCCAAGCGCTTAGTACAGTGCTCTGCACACAGTAAGCGCTCAGTAAATACGATTGGTGATGATGATGATCCACGCCAATGGGGTTGGACACGGTCCCCGTCCCATATGGGGCTCACGGTGTCAAGCCCCATTGTGCAGGCGAGGCAACTGAGGCCCAGAGAATAATAATGATGGCATTTATTAAGCGCTTGAACGGTGCTTTGCACATAGCTAAGCGCTGGGGAGGTTACAAGGTGATCAGGTTGTCCCACAGAAGGGCTCACAGTCTTAATCCCCATTTTACAGATGAGGGGACTGAGGCCCAGAGAATAATAATAATTGGCATTTATTAAGCTGGGGAGGTTACAAGGTGATCAGGTTGTCCCACAGAAGGGCTCACAGTCTTAATCCCCATTTTACAGATGAGGGGACTGAGGCCCAGAGAATAATAATAATTGGCATTTATTAAGCGTTTACTATGTGCAAAGCACCGTTCTAAGCGCTGGGGAGGTTACAAGGTGATCAGGTTGTCCCACGAAGGGCTCACAGTCTTCATCCCCATTTTACAGATGAGGGGACTGAGGCCCAGAGAAGTGAAGTGACCAGCCCAAAGTCACACGGCTGACAGTTGGTGGAGCCGGGATTCGAACCCAAGTCCTCTGACTCTCAAATTACAATAATAATGATGGCATTTATTAAGTGCTTACTATGTGCAAAGCACCGTTCTAAGCGCTGGGGAAGTTACAAGGTGATCAGTTGTCCCACAGGGGGGCTCTCAGTCTTAATCCCCATTTTACAGATGAGGGGACTGAGGCCCAGAGAAGTGAAGCCCCCTTTTAGACTGTGAGCCCACTGTTGGGTAGGGGCTGTCTCTATATGTTGCCAATTTGTACTTCCCAAGCGCTTAGTACAGTGCTCTGCACATAGTAAGTGCTCAATAAATACGATTGATGATGATGAAGCGACCTGCCCAAAGTCACACAGCTGACAACTGGTGGAGCCGGGATTTGAACCCATGACCAGAGAAGTGGATAGACTTACCCAAGGTCACACGGCAGACAAGGGGCGAAGCTGGGATTAGAAAGTGTGACCCAATTCCGAGGCCCGTGCTCTATCCACTAGGCCGTGCTGCTTCAAATCCTTGTCCACTCACCAGCCCATCGATCCGTGGCAGCGACTGAGCGCCTACTGTGTGCGGACCACTGGGCCGATACCCCTCCCACCTTTTTATGGTATTTTTTCCAAGGGAATTGGGCGCTTACTACGTGTCAGACACTGCTCTAAACTGCTGGGGAAGGTAGAAGTCGATCATGTTGAACGCGGTCCCTTGCCCCGCTTGGGGCTTACAGGAGGGAGGGAGAATGGGTATTTAATCCCCATTTTACAGGCAAGGTGAAGTAAAGTGACTTTCCCGAGGTCACAAAGTAATTGGCAGAGCCGGGATTAGTCCTTGACTTCTAGACTGTGAGCCCACGGCTGGGTAGGGACCGTCTCCATATGTTGCCAACTTGTACTTCCCAAGCGCTTAGTACAGCGCTCCGCACGCAGTAAGTGCTCAATAAATACGACTGAATGAATGAATGACTTCCAAACCTGGGTTTTTTCCATTAGGCCACGCTGCTTCTCCGGGCTCGGCCCTCTGCTAAGCACTGACGTACATGCGAGCTAGTCGGGTTGGACCCTGCCTATCCCCCATAGGGCTTATCGTCTCGATCCCCGTTTCACAGATGAGGTAACTGAGGCCCAGAGAAGTGAAGTGGCTCCTGCCCAAAGTCACACAGCAGCTGGTGGGACCGGGCTTAGAACTCAAGTCGATCAAAATTTCTGGAGCACTTACCGTGTGCAGGACGCTGTACCAAGCCCTTGGGAGGGTACGATATAACAGGTCCTCGGACTCCCATGCCAAGGCTCTTTCCAATCAATTGATCGTATTTATTGAGCGCTTACTGTGTGCAGAGCGCTGGACTGAGCGCTTGGGAAGTCCAAGTTGGCAACATAGAGACGGTCCCTACCCAACAGTGGGCTCACAGTCTAGCCTTGGGAGAGTGTAATGGAGGTGGTAGGCCTGCCCTTGAGTGTCCCCTTAGCGTGGGTAGATCATCATCAATCGTATTTATTGAGCGCTTACTATGTGCGGAGCACTGTACTGTAGATGCGATCCCTGTCGCTAATAAGAGCTGATTATCATCCGTTGTATGCAGAGTGTGGTATGAAGTGCTTGTGAGAATAAAGTTGATAGAGCCAATCCCTGTACTCAAGGAGCTTTCAGTCTTGCAGTGCTTACTATGTGCAAAGCACTGTTCTAAGCAGTGGGGAGGTTACAAGGTGATCAGGTTGTCCCATGTGGGGCTCACAGTCTTCATCCCCATCTTACAGATGAGGGAACCGAGGCCCAGTGAAGTGACTGGCCCAAAGTCACACAGCTGACAAGTGGTGGAGCTGGGATTTGAACCCATGACCTCTGCCTAAGAGGAGAAGGAGCGTGGCTCAGTGGAAAGAGCCCGGGCTTTGGAGTCGGAGGTCGTGGGTTCGAATCCCGGCTCCGCCACAAGTCTGCTGCCAGACTTGCTAAAATAAAGGACACGCCGACCCCCCGCTGCCCCTCCCCGCTCCCCCGCAACTGGTGGGTGTGAGGCAAACTGAGCTTGGTGGGGGGGTGGGGGGTAGGGTTTTCTGCAGAAACAATCGTATTTATTGAGCGCTTACTGTGTGCAGAGCACTGTACTAAGCGCTTGGGAAGTCCAAGTTGGCAACATAGAGAGACGGTCCCTACCCAACAGTGGGCTCACAGGCTAGAAACCCCTCGAATTCCCTGCAGTAGTTGTAGCCGTTCATAGCCGCAGCGAGCTGGATTCCCCTACAAGGCCCCAGCCCCCAACACTGATTCATTCATTCAATCGTATTAATTGAGCGCTTACTGTGTGCAGAGCACTGTGCTAAGCGCTTGGAAAGTCCAAGTCGGCAACAAACACCATTCCCTTCCCCCGCCGGGAGACTCCTCCTGGTAAAATCATCATCATCATCATCAATCGTATTTATTGAGCGCTTACTGTGTGCAGAGCACTGTACTAAGCGCTTGGGAAGTCCAAGTCGGCAACAAACACCATTCCCTTCCCCCGCCGGGAGACTCCTCCTGGTAAAATCATCATCATCATCATCATCAATCGTATTTACTGAGCGCTTACTGTGTGCAGAGCACTGTACCAAGCGCTTGGGAAGTCCAAGTCGGCAACAAACACCATTCCCTTCCCCCGCCGGGAGACTCCTCCTGGTAAAATCATCATCATCATCATCAATCGTATTTATTGAGCGCTTACTGTGTGCAGAGCACTGTACTAAGTGCTTGGGAAGTCCAAGTCGGCAACAAACACCATTCCCTTCCCCTGCCAGGAGACTCCTCCTGGTAAAATCATCATCATCATCATCAATCGTATTTATTGAGCGCTTACTGTGTGCTGAGCACTGGACTGAGCGCTTGGGAAGTAGAAGTTGGCAACATAGAGAGACAGTCCCTACCCAGCAGTGGGCTCACAGTCTAAAAGGGGGAGACAGAGAACAAAACCAAACATACTAACAAAATAAAATAAATAGAATAGCTATGTACAAGTAAAATAAATAAATAGAGTAATAAATATGTACAAACATATATACAGGTGCTGTGGGGAAGGGAAGGAGGTAAGATGGGGGGGATGGAGATGGGGACGAGGGGGAGAGGAAGGAAGGGGCTCAGTGTGGGAAGGCCTCCTGGAGGAGGTGAGCTCTCAGCAGGGCCTTGAAGGGAGGAAGAGAGCGAGCTTGGCGGATGGGCAGAGGGATTGGGGGCATTCCAGGCCCGGGGGAGGACGTGGGCCAGGGGTCGATGGCGGGACAGGCGAAAACGAGGCACGGTGAGGAGATTAGCGGCAGAGGAGCGGAGGGTGCGGGCTGGGCTGGAGAAGGACAGAAGGGAGGGGAGGTAGGAGGGGGCGAGGGGATGGACAGCCTGGAAGCCCAGGGTGAGGAGGAGTTTCTGCCTGATGCGCACAAACTACGTGACTTGGCCGGGCCTCTCCCCTCCCGCACTGTGACACGCTGTCCTGGGACCCCCCTCCCCTACTGTGCGACTCAGCGGGGCCTCCCCACCCCATCCAACTCACCGGAGAAGGCCTTCTGGCGGAAACAACCCTCCAGGAGACCGGGCACGTTGGTTCTGAACCTGTTTGCGGCAGGGCAGACGCAGGGGTCGGCGGCACGGGCAAATCCCAGGCCTCCCGTGCCCCCTAAGCTCTGTCCCCCGGGACACAGGGCTACTCTTTACGCCAGGTCACTCGGAAGCGCAGGACTGCTGGGGGAGGAGGGCTGGGGTCGGGGTTTGGCTCCTGGCGAGGCCTAGCCTAGGCTGGAGTCACCGAACTAATAATAATAATAATAATAATGATGGCATTTATTAAGCGCTTACTATGTGCAAAGCACTGTTCTAAGAGCTGGGGAGGTTACAAGGTGATCAGGTTGTCCCACGGGGGGCTCACAGTCTTCATCCCCATTTTACGGAGGAGGGAACTGAGGCCCAGAGAAGTGAAGTGACTGGCCCAGAGTCACACAGCTGACAAGTGGTGGAGCTGGGATTGGAACCCGTGACCTCTGCCTAAGAGGAGGAGGAGCGTGGCTCAGTGGAAAGAGCCCGGGCTTTGGAGTCAGAGGTCGTGGGTTCGGATTCCGGCTCCGCCACAGGTCTGCTGCGTGACCTTGGGCAAGTCACTTCACTGCTCTGAGCCTCAGTGACCTCATCTGTAAAATGGGCATTACGACTGTGAGCCCCACGTGGGACAACTTGATCACCTTGTATCTCCCCCCCAGCGCTTAGAACAGTGCTCTGCACATAGTAAGTGCTTGACAAATGCCATTATTATTATTATTCTCTGAGCCTCAGTTACCTCATTTGTAAAATGGGGATTACGGCTGTGAGCCCCACATGGGACAACTTGATCACCTTGCATCTCCCCCCTAGCACTTAGAACAGTGCTCTGCACATAGTAAGCGCTTGACAAATGCCATCATTATTATTATTATTATTATTATTATTATTCTCTGAGCCTCTGACCTCATCTGTAAAATGGGGATTACGACTGTTAGCCCCACGTGGGACAACTTGATCACCTTGTATCTCCCCCCCAGTGCTTAGAACAGTGCTCTGCACATAGTAAGTGCTTGACAAATGCCATTATTATTATTTTTATTATTGACAAATGCCATTATTATTATTATTATTCTCTGAGCCTCAGTGACCTCATATGTAAAATGGGGATTACAGCTGTGAGCCCCACGTGGGACAACTTGATCACCTTGTATCTTCCACCCCCAGCGCTTAGAACAGTGCTCTGCACATAGTAAGCGCTTGACAAATGCCATTATTATTATTATTCTCTGAGCCTCAGTGACCTCATATGTAAAATGGGGATTACAGCTGTGAGCCCCACGTGGGACAACTTGATCACCTTGTATCTTCCACCCCCAGCGCTTAGAACAGTGCTCTGCACATAGTAAGCGCTTGACAAATGCCATTATTATTATTATTATTATTCCCTGAGCCTCAGTGACCTCATCTGTAAAAATGGGGATTACGGCTGTGAGCCCCACGTGGGACAACTTGATCACCTTGTATCTCCCCCCCCCCAGCGCTTAGAACAGTGCTCTGCACATAGTAAGCGCTTGACAAATGCCATAATTATTATTATTATTATTATTATTATTGACAAATGCCATTATTATTATTATTCTCTGAGCCTCAGTTACCTCATCTGTAAAAATGGGGATTACGGCTGTGAGCCCCACATGGGACAACTTGATCACCTTGCATCTCCCCCCTCCCAGCGCTTAGAACAGTGCTCTGCACATAGTAAGCACTTGACAAATGCCATTATTATTATTATTATTATTATTATTATTCTCTGAGCCTCAGTGACCTCATATGTAAAAATGGGGATTCCAACTGTGAGCCCCCCATGGGACAACTTGATAATAATAATAACAATAATTGGCATTTGTTAAGCGCTTACTATGTGCAAAGCACTGTTCTAAGCGCTGGGGAGGATACAAGGTGATCAGGTTGTCCCACGGGGGGCTCGCAGTCTTAATCCCCATTTTACAGATGAGGGAACTGAGGCCCAGAGAAGTTAAGTGACTTGCCCAAGATCACACAGCAGACACGTGGTGAAGTCGGGATCACACTGTATCCCCCCCCCAGTGCTTAGAACAGTGCTTTGCACATAGTAAGCGCTTAACAAATGCCATCATTATTATTATTATTATTAAGTGCTTACTGTGTGCGAAGCACTGTACTAAGCACTGGGAACGAATACCCTGACCCTCAGGAGGCTCGGGGAAGGGGAGCAAGGGGGAGCTGGCTGGACGAGCGGGGTTCCTCCTTGTCTTCCACGTGGGCTCCACATTGTCTTCCACAATGTCCCGCGACTGCGGCCCAGACCCGGGGGGAGAGCGCGGTGAGTTTCTCACACCGGGGTGGGCGGGGAATGCGTCTCCACACTTCTCCTGTACTTTTTTTTTTTGTTTGGACGGCATTTATTAAGCGCTTACTATGTGCAAAGCACTGTTCTAAGCACTGGGGAGGTTACCAGGCGATCAGGCGGTCCCACGGGGGGCTCCCAGTCTTCCTCCCCGTTTTCCAGATGAGGGAACTGAGGCCCAGAGAAGTTGAGGAGCAGCGTGGCCCAGTGGAAAGAGCCCGGGCTTTGGAGTCAGAGGTCGTGGGTTCGAATCCCGGCTCCGCCACATGTCTATTTATCTATTTGTACATATCCTATTTGTTTTATTTTGTTAGCATGTTTGGTTTTGTTCTCTGTCTCCCCCTTTTAGACTGCGAGCCCACTGTTGGGTAGGGACTGTCTCTCTATGTTGCCAAATTGTACTTCCCAAGCGCTTAGTACAGTGCTCTGCACACAGTGAGCGCTCAATAAATACGATTGATGATGATGATGATGTCTGCTGTGTGACCTCGGGCAAGTCACTTCTCGGAGCCTCAGTTGCCTCGTCTGTAAAATGGGGATGATGACTGTGAGCCCCACGCGGGACAACCTGATCACCTTGTATCCCCCCAGTGCTTGGAACGGTGCTTTGCACATAGTAAGCGCTTAATAAATGCCATCATTATTATTATTTTTTTATAATGGCATTTATTAAGCGCTTACTATGTGCAAAGCACCGTTCTAAGTGCGGGGGAGGTTACAAGGTGATCAGGTTGTCCCACGGGGGGCTCACACTCTTAATCCCCATTTTCCAGATGAGGTAACTGAGGCCCAGAGAAGTGTGAGCCCACTGTTGGGTAGGGACTGTCTCTAGATGTTGCCAATTTGTACTTCCCAAGCGCTTAGTACAGTGCTCTGCACATAGTAAGCACTCAATAAATAAATACGATTGATGATGAAGTGACTTGCCCAAAGTCACCCAGCTGACAACTGGCGGAGCCGGGATTTGCCCCCATGAACTCTGACTCCAAAGCCCGGGCTCTTTCCTACTGAGTCACGCCGCTTCTGCTCGGTACAGCGTGGGGCACCGAACGGCGCTCAGTACACACCATCGAAGCTGCCCCGGAGACCGTTCCCTTGTCTCCACCATCTTGCTCACCAGGAGGTCGGGGGGCAGGGTGGGCCCGAGTCCCGACTGGTCCCCCCCGCCCCCCGCCCGGAGCGGGACCCCCTTGGGGGCTAACCTTTCTTTCTGTGCCATGACCACGGCGGCGTCTTCCAGTCGGCTGCTCCAGGGCAGCGAGCCGCTCAACCACTTGAGCAGGCAGTAGCCCAGGTTCTCCAGGTCACTGCGGCGGGAGGGACCTTGGGGGGCGGCAGGGACGGGGGGATTGAGGAGCAAACTCGGGTGGGGCACCGGGCCCGGGCGGGCCCCTCCCTGGACTCGCTGAGCGCCCCATTTCCAGCCTAGCCCTCCCCATCCCGTTCTGACGGCGGCCAAAAAGGAGGTGGGGGGCCCTGGGGAAGGCGGATCTGACCCTCCCTCCCACCCCGTGCTACTGTGGTCCCCACTGTTGGGTACGGACCGTCTCTCTATGTTGCCAACTTGGACTTCCCCAGCGCTCTGCACACAGGAAGCGCTCAATAAATACGACTGAGTGAATGAATGGTCCCCAAGTCGTCATCATCATCAATCGTATTTACTGAGCGCTTACTATGTGCAGAGCACTGGACTAAGCGCTTGGGAAGTACAAGTTGGCAACATAGAGAGACGGTCCCTACCCAACAGTGGGCTCACGGTCTAAAAGGGGGAGACGGAGAACAAAACCAAACATACTAACAAAATAAAATAAATTGATATGTACAAGTAAAATAAATAGAGTAATAAATACGTATAAACATATGTACAGGTGCTGTGGGGAAGGGAAGGAGGTAAGATGGGGGGGATGGAGAGGGGGACGAGGGGGAGAGGAAGGAAGGGGCTCAGTGTGGGAAGGCCTCCTGGAGGAGGTGAGCTCTCAGTAGGGCCTTGAAGGGAGGAAGAGAGCGAGCTTGGCGGATGGGCAGAGGGATTGGGGGCATTCCGGGCCCAGGGGATGAAGTCACTCTGATGCTTGGCGGGGGGCACCGGGGGAGACCCCGGGCAGGCTGGGCTTTGGCCTGTAGCAGGAGGCCGGCCCACGGAGGGGTCGCCAGCCGGGGCCGGGCCGGGCCGGGGGCTCACCCACTCCCTTATGGGCGTCCAGGCTGATGAACTCCACGGTGCCCTCGTGGGGGGTCCGGCCGCCTTCCTGGTATCTCACGTGCTTCCCGCCGGGGCAGTAGCGGAAGGCGTAGTAGTAGCCGCCCAGGGTGACCTGCGTGGCGTTTGGGTGGGGGGCAGAGGCCTTCCGTTGGACGGCGCGGGAGCCGCGGGAAGCCAGCGGCGACCCTCCCGCGCCGGCTCGGGGGTTCCCCACGCCACGCTTAGTTAGAGGGGCCGCGGGGCTCAGGGGAAAGAGCCCGGGCTTTGCGGGTTCGGATCCCGGCTCCGCCACTTGTCAGCTGGGTGACTTTGGGCAGGTCACTTCACTTCTCCGGGCCTCAGTTCCCTCCTCTGGAAAATGGGGATGAAGTCTGTGAGCCCCACGTGGGACAACCTGATTACCTTGTGTCTACCCCAGCGCTTAGAACGGTGCTTTGCACATAGTGAGCGCTTAATAAAGCGCTCAAGAAGCAGCGTGGCTAAGAAGCAGCGCGGCTCAGTGGAAAGAGCCCGGGCTTTGGAGTCAGAGGTCATGGGTTCGAATCCATGTCTGCTGTGTGACCTTGGGCAAGTCACTTTTAGCTTCTCTGAGCCTCCGTTACCTCATCTGTAAAATGGGGATTAAGACTGTGAGCCCCCGGTGGGACAACTTGATCACCTTGTATCCCCTCCCAGCGCTTAGCGCAGTGCTCTGCACATAGTAAGCGCTTAACCAATGCCATCATTATTTATTATTTATTTCTAAATGCCATCATTATTATTATTATTATTATGCGGGCTGCAAGGCTGGTTCATTCCCGGGGGGTCCGGCTTCGGGAATGGAGACGTCTCCCCCCACCGCACCCCCACTTGGGGTTTGAGGGGTTCGGAGGGGGGCCGGGCGGCACCTGGGTGGGGTCGGCGGGGCTCACGAACACGTTGTCGGCGGAGATGTCCCCGTGTACGTACTCGTTCTCGTGGACGAATTCCAGGGCGTCCAGCTGGAGGGGGCGAACGGCGGCCCCGCTGAGTCGGGCACAGGGGGTCTCGGCTCTCCCCTCACCCCGCCGACCCTGCCCCACCTCCACCCCCGCGTACCAGTCTGCAGGACACCTGGAAAGCCGTTTTCTCCGTGAGCACGGGGCTCCCGAGGTCTTCCATGGCCGACTGCAGGCTTCGCCCCAAGCTGGGGAACACCAGGAACCTAGGACGAGAAGGATGGAGGGATGGACAGAGGGAGGGAGGCAGGGAGGGACGGAGGGCGGGCGTCGGTGTTCGGCAGCCCCGCGGTACCGGACGGGTGGCTGGGGTTGGATCCCGGAGAGGGGCTGGACCCCGAGAAGCAGTGGGGCCTAGTGGCCTGCAAATCAGAAGGCCCGGGGCTCTGATCGCTGATCCGCCGCGTGTCTGTTGTGCGAGGTCGGGCCCGGCGCTCACATCTCTAGGCCTCAGTCGTCTGGTTTATAAAACAGGGGCATGGACCGGGTCCCCCCCCCCCGATTATCTTACATCCTCCCTAATGCTTAGTGAGGTGCCTGGCACATCATCATCATCATCAATCGTATTTATTGAGCGCTTACTGTGTGCAGAGCGCTGTACTAAGCGCTTGGGAAGTACAAGTTGGCAACATCTAGAGCCAGTCCCTACCCAATAGTGGGCTCACAGTCTAAAAGGGGACACGGTCAGCGCTTAACAAAAGCCACCTGGAAAATAAGAAGGGTGTGGGGGGGCGGGATCCGAGGGGAGAAGGGGATGGTGAGCCTTGCCCCTGAATGGTAGCTCAGGGCAGAACTGGGGGTCCGGGGCCCCGGGCCGGTCCTTGCTCACCTGTACTTTCCCGCGTGGAGCCCCAGGCCGACGCAGTGCGGGATGCCCAGCAAGGGCACCGCGTGGAGCTTCTTCCACTTGGCCACTGTGGGGGCGGCAGGGGCCCGGTGAGGGCGGCAGGGGCCCGGGTGCCCCGAGACCCCGGCCCCACAAACACCAGAGGGGATGGAGGGAGCGGGGGGAACGTGCCCAGCCCCCCGCCCCCCTCCGCCAGCCGCCCCAGGGCTCCCTGAATGAATGAGGGGACCCACAGCCTCACCCTAGGGGGCTGGGGCCGCTCCCCGGGGATCCCCATATGCCGGGGGGGTGGGGTATGGTGGGGGTCCCGGTCCCCCGGGCCTGGAATGCCCTCCCTCTGCCCATCCGCCAAGCTAGCCCTCTTCCTCCCTTCAAGGCCCTACTGAGAGCTCACCTCCTCCAGGAGGCCTTCCCAGACTGAGCCCCTTCCTTCCTCTCCCCCTCGGCCCCCTCTCCACCCCCCCCGCTTTACCTCCTTCCCTTCCCCACAGCACCTGTATATGTGTATATATGGTTGTACATATTTATTACTCTATTTATTTATTTATTTTACTTGTACATATCTATTCTATTTATTTTATTTTGTTAGTATGTTTGGTTTTGTTGTCTGTCTTCCCCTTCTAGACTGTGAGCCCACTGTTGGGTAGGGACTGTCTCTATATGCTGCCAGCTTGTACTTCCCAGGCGCTTAGTACAGTGCTCTGCACACAGTAAGAGCTCAATAAATACGATTGATTGATTGATCCGCCAAGCTAGCTCTCTTCCTCCCTTCAAAGCCCTACTGGGAGCTCACCTCCTCCAGGAGGCCTTCCCACACTGAGCCCCCTTTTTCCTCTCCTCCTCCCAATCCCCCTCCCCCCCCGCCTTACCTCCTTCCCCTCCCCACAGCATCTGTATTATATGTATTTATGTTTGTGCATATTTATTACTCTATTTATTTATTTTACTTGTACATATTTATTCTATTTATTTTATTTTCTTCATATGTTTTGTTTTGTTGTCGGTCTCCCCCTTCTAGACTGTGAGCCCGCTGTTGGGTAGGGACCGTCTCTATATCTTCCCAAGCGCTTAGTACAGTGCTCTGCACACAGTAAGTGCTCAATAAATACAACTGAATGAATGAATGAATCCCCCCGCCCTACCTCCTTCCCCTCCAAACAGCACCTGTGTATATGTTTGTACAGATCTATTACTCTATTTATTTTACATGTACATATTTACTATTGTATTGATTTTAATGATGTACATTTAGCTTTAAGTCTATTTGTTAAGTCTATTGTTAAGTCTATTTGTTTAAGATTTGTTTGTCTACTGCCAACTTGTACTTCCCAAGCGCTTAGTACAGTGCTCTGCACATAGTAAGTGCTCAATAAATATGATTGATTGATTGATTGATTGATTGTTCTGATGACTTGAGACCTGTCCACATGTTTTGTTTTGTCTGTCTCCCCCTTCTATTCATTCATTCATTCATTCAATCATATTTATTGAGCGCTTACTGTGTGCAGAGCACTGTACTAAGCACTTGGGAAGTCCAAGTTGGCAACATATAGAGACGGTCCCTACCCAACAGCGGGCTCACAGCCTAGAAGGGGGAGACAGACATCAAAACAAAACATATTAACAAAATAAAATAAATAGAATATGTACAAATAAAATAGAGTAATAAATACGTACAAACATATCCCCCTTCTATTCATTCATTCAATCATGTTTATTGAGTGCTTACTGTGTGCAGAGCACTGTACTAAGCGCTTGGGAAGTCCAAGTTGGCAACATATAGAGATGGTCCCAACCCACCAGCGGGCTCACAGACTAGAAGGGGGAGACAGACATCAAAACAAAACATATTAACAAAATAAAATAAACAGAATATGTACAAATAAAATAGAGTAGTAAATACGTACAAACATATCCCCCTTCTATTCATTCATTCAATCATATTTATTGAGTGCTTACTGTGTGCAGAGCACTGTACTAAGCGCTTGGGAAGGGC
The DNA here is from genome assembly GCF_015852505.1 of Tachyglossus aculeatus. Taxonomy (NCBI): domain Eukaryota; kingdom Metazoa; phylum Chordata; class Mammalia; order Monotremata; family Tachyglossidae; genus Tachyglossus; species Tachyglossus aculeatus. The sequence continues at coordinate 45,928,870 of NC_052086.1, read as the reverse complement.
AAGTCGGCAACATAGAGAGACGGTCCCTACCCAACAGCGGGCTCACAGTCTAGAAGGGGGAGACAGAAAACAAATCAAAACATATTAACGAAGTAAAATAAATAGAATAAATATGTACGAATAAAATAGAGTAATAAACATGTACAAGCATATATACAGGTGCTGTGGGGAGAGGAAGGAGGTAGGGTGGAGGGGATGGGGAGGGGGAGGAGAGGGAGAGAAAGGAGGGGGCTCACAGTGTGGGAAGGCCTCCTGGAGGAGGTGAGCTCTCGGTAGGGCTTTGAAGGGAGGAAGAGATAGCGGATGTGCTGGGGGAGGGCACTCCAGGCCAGGGGGAGGATATGGGCCGGGGGTCAATCAATCAATCGTATTTACTGAGCACTTACTGTGTGCAGAGCACTGTACTAAGCGCTCGGGAAGTACAAGTTGGCAACATCTAGAGACCCAACAGTGGGCTCACAGTCTAGAAGGCCAATGGCGGGACAGGCGAGAACGAGGCCCGGTGAGGAGGTGAGCGGCGGCAGAGGAGCGGAGGGTGCGGGCTGGGCTGGACAAGGACAGAAGGGAGCTGAGGGAGGAGGGGGCGAGGGGATGGGCAGCCTGGAAGCCTTCTAGCCTGTGAGTAGGAACCGTCTCTATCTGTGGCCAACTTGTACTTCCCCAGCGCTCAGTACAGTGCTCTGCACACAGAAAGTGCTCAATAAGTCTGACTGAATGAATGAATTGGGGGGGAAGGGTCTCTCCAGAGGAGGGGAGAGGGCGTCCCCGGGAGGCGGCGGGCGGGTGGGCGGGGGGCACACCTGCGGCTTTCTGGGCAGCTCGCTGCAGGAAGTTCTGCTCGTTGTACAGCCGGCTGTCCTTGCCGTCCTGCGGGGAGGGGAAGGGAGGGCCCCGCTCAGCCCCTGCCCCGTCCCGGAGACCCGGGGGGCCGAGCCCACCCGACAGAATCTGCCCCCTCCCCACCCACACTGACACCCACACGGGCTCAGTGGGGACGAGCCCGGGCTTTGGAGTCAGAGGTCATGGGTTCGAATCCCCGCTCCACCACATGTCTGCTGTGTGACCTTGGGCAAGTCACTTCACTTCTCTGAGCCTCAGTTCCCTCATCTGTAAAATGGAGATTGACTGTGAGCCCCCCGTGGGACAACCTGATCACCTTGTATCCCCCCCCAGCGCTTAGAACAGTGCTTTGCACATAGTAAGCGCTTAACAAATGCCATTATTATTATTATTATGTCCTGGAGCAGGGGCTTGGAGCACGATATGTGTAACAATAAGAATAATAATTACGCTATTCGTTAAGCGCTTACTATGTGCCAAGTACTGTTCTTAAGTGCCGGGGTAGATACAACTTGATCAGGTTGGACACGGTCCCTGTCCCACATGGGGCTCACACTCTTCACTCCATTTTACAGGTGAGGTCACTGAGGTCCAGAGAAGTGAAGCGGCTGGCCCGAGGTCACAGGGGAGACAACTGGAGCAGCGTGGCTCAGTGGAAAGAGCCTGGGCTTTGGCGTCAGAGGTCATGGGTTCGTATCTTTTAGACTGTGAGCCCACTGTTGGGTAGGGACTGTCTCTATATGTTGCCAATCTGTACTTCCCAAGCGCTTAGTACAGTGCTCTGCACATAGTAAGCGCTCAATAAATACGATTGATGATGATGACGATGATCCCAGCTCCGCCCCATGTCTGCTGTGTGACCTTGGGCAAGTCACTTCACTTCTCTGAGCCTCAGTTACCTCATCTGTGAAATGGGGATTGACCGTGAGCCCCATGTGGGGCGAGTTGATCACCTTGTATCCCCACCAGAGCTTAGAACAGTGCTTTGCACATAGTAGGTGCTTAACAAATGCCATCCAAAAAAAAAAAAGTGGCAGAGCTGGGGCTTCTGCCTCGCAGGCCTGTGCCTTCTTCTGTCAGTAAAAGGGGCCTGGACGTCAAAAACTTCCGCCGGCCCCTGCCCTCCTGCGCCCACCCGTCGTGGCCCCCCCAGCCCAGCTCGAATCCGCCGGGCAGGACAGGACAGGAGAGCCCCAAGCGACTCTGTGCGAGTCAGGGGAACTGCCACCCATCCCTCCGGCCCGGGATCGGCAACATCTATAATCGTAGTAATAATATTGATGGCATTTTTAAGCTCTTACTATGTGCGAAGCACTGTTCTAAGCGCTGGATGCCTCACTGGACCGCAGCTCCCTCGTCCGCCGTTCCCAAAGGGAGACTCCATCCCCCCGCGGGCCTCTGCCCGGCACACGGCCCGCACACACCGCGGCCTGCGTACCCGGGCCCAGGGCCCGCAGACGCCTGGCCCCAGCATGGCCCCAGCGTGCCACCCGCTCGACACACAGCCATTTGGCCCTGCTCAGCCCACGGCCCGTACCCGCCCAGCCCTGCCTGGAAAACAAAGGCCAACTCACGAGCTTCAGGGAGAACTGCTCCTTCTGCGAGTACGCTCCGGACACTGCCTGGGCTGTGGGAGGAGGAATACATGAGGTCCTGAGGTATTCCAGGCCCGGGTGGTGGGCTGGACACCAATTCCAGTTCTGCCCACCCCACCAGCTCACCCTGGGCTTCAAGGCTGTCCATCACCTCGCCCCCTCCTATCTCACCTCCCTTCTCTCCTTCTACAGCCCACCCCACCCCCTCCGCTCCTCTGCCACCGCTAATCTCCTCACCGTACCTCGTTCTCGCCTGTCCCGCCATCGACCCCCGGCCCACGTCATCCCCCGGGCCTGGAATACCCCCAATCCCTCTGCCCACCTGCCAAGCTCGCTCTCTTCCTCCCTTCAAGGCCCTACTGAGAGCTCACCTCCTCCAGGAGGCCTTCCCAGACTGAGCCCCTTCCTTCCTCTCCCCCTCTCCATCCCCCCATCTTACCTCCTTCCCTTCCCCACAGCACCTGTATATACATATATATGTTTGTACATATTTATTACTCTGTTTATTTATTTATTTATTTTACTTGTACATATCTATTCTATTTATTTTATTTTGTTAGTATGTTTGGTTTTGTTCTCCGTCTCCCCCTTTTAGACTGTGAGCCCACTGTTGGCTAGGGACTGTCTCTAGATGTTGCCAACTTGTACTTCCCAAGCGCTTAGTCCAGTGCTCTGCACACAGTAAGCGCTCAATAAATACGATTGATGATGATGATGATGATAGACCGTAAGCTCCTAGAGGAAGCAGCACGGCCCAATGACGACAGTCCGGGCCTGGGATTCGGAGGATCTACGGGCTAAAACCGGCTCCGTCGCTGGCCTTCTGGGTGACCACGGGAAAGTCACTCCAAAAATAATGATGGCATTTATTAAGCGCTTACTATGTGCAAAGCAATGTTCTAAGTGCTGGGGAGGTTACAGGGCGATCAGGTTGTCCCACGGGGGGCTCACAGTCTTCATCCCCATTTTCCAGATGAGGGAACTGAGGCCCAGAGAAGTGAAGTGACTTGCCTAAAGTCACACAGCTGACAACTGGCAGAGCTGGGATTTGAACCCATGACCTCTGACTCCAAAGCCCGGGCTCTTTCCGCTGAGCCACGCTGCTCCAATCAATCAATCAATCAATCAATCATATTTATTGAGCGCTTACTGTGTGCAGAGCACTGCACTAAGCGCTTGGGAAGTACAAGTTGGCAACACATAGAGACAGTCCCTACCCAACAGCGGGCTCACTTCTCTGGGCCTCACTTTCCTCGTCTGCAAAATGGGGATTCAGTTCCGATCCTCCCTCCCCCTTAGGCCGTGAGCCCTGTGTGGGCGAGGACTGTGTCTAACCCGATCATCTTCTATCTCCCGCAGTGCTTGGCACAATGTATGCACTTAGCAAATACCCCAATTATCATTATTGCTGTCAGAGGGCAATGAGTGCTCACTGTGTGCAGAGCACTGGACTAGGCGCTTGGGAAGTCCAAGTTGGCAACATATAGAGACAGCCCCTACCCAACAGTGGGCTCACAGTCTAGAACACATAGTAAGCACTTAACAAATACCATCATCATCATCAGAGCACTGTACTAAGCGCTTGGAAAGTACAGTTCGGCAACAGAGACAATCCCTACCCAATAACGGACTCACAGTCTAGAAGGGGGAGACAGACAACAAAACAGAACAAGTAGACAGGCGTCAATATCATCAAAATAGATCAATCAATCGTATTTATTGAGTGCTTACTGTGTGCAGAGCACTGTACTAAGCGCTTGGAAAGTACAGTTCGGCAACAGAGACAATCCCTACCCAATAACGGGCTCACAGTCTAGAAGGGGGAGACAGACAACAAAACAGAACAAGTAGACAGGCGTCAATATCATCAAAATAGATCAATCAATCGTATTTATTGAGCGCTTACTGTGTGCAGAGCACTGTACTAAGCGCTTGGGAAGTACAAATTGGCAACATATAGAGACAGTACCTACCCAAATAGAATTATAGATATATGTATACAACATTAATAAAATAAATAGAATAATAAACGTACAAATATACACAAGAGCTGGGGGAGAGAAAGGGGGTAGGGCAGGGACCGTCTCTATACGTTGCCAACCTGCACTTCCCAAGCGCTTAGCACAGTGCTCTGCACACAGTAAGCGCTCAACAAATACAATTGCACGAATGAATGAATGAATGAATGGGTGGGGGCGATGGGGAGGGGAGGAGGAGCAGAGGCACTGTCATAAGCGCTGGCATCTGTTAAGCGTGGCTCAGTGGAAAGAGCCCGGGCTTTGGAGTCAGAGGTCAAGGGTTCAAATCCCGGCCCCGCCAATTGTCAGCCGTGTGACTTTGGGTAAGTCACTTCACTTCCCTGTGCTTCAGTTCCCTCATCTGGAAAATGGGGATGAAGACTGTGAGCCAAGCCCGCTGTTGGGTAGGGACCGTCTCTATATGCTGCCAACTTGTACTTCCCAAGCGCTTAGTACAGTGCTCTGCGCACAGTAAGCGCTCAATAAATACGATTGAATGAATGAATGAATGATGAGGTGTACCCAGTGCTCAGTAAAGTGCTCTGCACATGCTCAGCTACTGATTGATTGAACCAGGCAACTAGCATGTACTGAACCTACTGTGTGCAGAGCACTGTACTGAGCGCTTGCGAAAGCACAGTAGAGGAAGACTTGATCCCTGCCTTCCAGGAGCTTCCAGTCTAGCTGTCCATCATTATGGTGAGCGCTTGGGAAAGCACAGTAGAGGGAGACTTGATCCCTGCCTTCAAGGAGCTTCCAGTCTAGCTGTCCATCGCTACGGCGAGGTTTCTCCCAGGGAAGACTGAGCATCGGGTCTGAGGTCTCTCTTGACTGACGTCGCCAACGGATATAGGACCCTGGGGGGAGGGAGTCCAGGGGTGCCCCCGGATGGGGCTGCACAACGATACCGCCGGCGCCATTCTGGGCGCCTCCCTGGGTGAGGGGAAATGGCCTGCTTTCCCAGGGCAGTGCCCACCTACAGCCTCAGCTCTACTCGGGGCAAGAGCAGGAGAAGCAGCGTGGCTCAGTGGAAAGAGCCCGGGCTTTGGAGTCAGAGGTCACGGGTTCAAATCCCGGCTCTGCCAACTGTCAGCTGGGTGACTTTGGGAAAGTCACTTCACTTTTCCGTGCCTCAGTTCCCTCATCTGTCAAATGGGGATTAAAACTGTGAGCCCTGCCTTGGGACAACCTGATCACCTCATCTCATCGTATCCCGTCTGGACTACTGTATCAGCCTCCTCTCCGATCTCCCATCCTCTTGTCTCTCCCCACTTCAATCCATACTTCATGCCGCTGCCCGGATTGTCTTTGTCCAGAAACGCTCTGGGCATGTTACTCCCCTCCTCAGAAATCTCCAGTGGCTGCCAATCAACCTACGCATCAGGCAGAAACTCCTCCTCACCCTGGGCTTCCAGGCTGGCCATCCATCCCCTCGCCCCCTCCTCCCTCACCTCCCTTCTGTCCTTCTCCAGCCCAGCCCGCACCCTCCGCTCCTCCGCCGCTGATCTCCTCACCGTACCTCATTCTCGCCTGTCCCGCCATCGACCCCCGGCCCACGTCCTCCCCCGGGCCTGGAATGCCCCCAATCCCTCTGCCCCTCCGCCAAGCTCGCTCTCTTCCTCCCTTCAAGGCCCTACTGAGAGCTCACCTCCTCCAGAAGGCCTTCCCAGACTGAGCCCCCTCCTTCCTCTCCCCCTCCTCCTTACCTCCTTCCCTTCCCTACAGCACCTGTATATATGTATATATGTTTGTTCGTATTTATTACTCTATTTATTTATTCTACTTGTACATATATATTCTATTTATTTTATTTTGTTAATATGCTTTGTTTTGTTCTCTGTCTCCCCCTTCTAGACTGTGAGCCCACTGTTGGGTAGGGACCGTCTCTATATGTTGCCAACTTGGACTTCCCAAACACTTAGTACAGTGCTCTGCACACAGTAGGCACTCAATAAATACGATTGATTGACTGTAACCTCCCCAGCGCTTAGAACAGTGCTTTGCACATAGTAAGCGCTTAACAAATATCATAATTATTATTACTAAGAGCAAAATCCTATTCCCAGCAGAGAAGCTCCAACTAGCCCCCAGCGGAGTCTGGGCTGCCAACTGTCTCCCTCCGCGGGAAAGCCAGAATGGAAGCCCCTTGTCGGCAGGGAATGGATCTCTCATTCATTCATTCAATCGTATTTATTGAGCGCTTACTGTGTGCAGAGCACTGTACTAAGCGCTTGGGAAGTTCAAGTTGGCAACATATAGAGGCAGAGTGTGGTACTGGCCGGTCTGAGCCCTCGGTCCAGTTTGTCGCGCTCAGTCTGCCCCGTCACCGGACAGCTGTCCGACCCCGACCCGGATCGGGCCTAAGCCCTCGCCTCCCTCTCCAAAAAACCATCTCCACCTTCCGCCCCCACTCCGGGTCGAGAGGGAAATCCCCTGCAGGGTGAGGAGCAGGGATCCTGCTTCTGAGGGGCTTCCCCAGGCGCTCAGTACAGCACCTAGCCCTCGAGAGGCTCTCAGGAAATACCAGGGATGGATTGACCAGGATCGGGGGGTTTTCAGCCATAGGCTCTGCCCCTCTGTAGCCCCCCTGCCCTCAGCAGAAGGTGCCCAAGGGCACCTATGAGAATCGGCCCCCTCGCCGTGCCCCCCGCCGCTGGCCGCACCTTCGTAAAACATGCCGTTGTTCCCCTGAGACACCAGCTTCAGCAGCTTCCAGCGGTGGTCGTTCTTGTCCACTACGACGTCCAATATGGACAAGGGCGGCGGGCAGGCGGCTTTCCTTCGCTGGCTGGCCCCTGGGCTGCTCTTTGACACTGCAGAGGGGAAACCGGCAGTGGCGGGGGTCAAACAGTGGCCCTCCGCCCCACGTCCGGCTGGTCCGCTCCCCCCGCCGCCACCACCACGGTGCCCAGAGCGTCTGTCTCTGGCGGCCAGCCTCCTAATAATAATAATTATGGCGTTTGTTAAGCGCTTACTATGTGGCAGACAATACGCTCAGCACTGGGGCGGATACAAGCAAATTAGACTGGACAAAGTCCCCGTCCCCCATGGGGCGCAAAGTCTTGATCCCCGATGTACAGACGGGGTTAAATGAGGCCCAGAGGAGTGAAGTGACTTGCCCATGGTCACGCAGCAGACACGTGACGGAGCTGGGATTGGAACCCATGGCCTTCTGACGCCACGCTGCTCCTCCGGCGGACCCGGCCCCAGAGGTCCCGGGGTCGGAGAGGACGGCGCCACGGCCTTAGAGGGGGGCAGTCGGGGGACCTTGAAAACATGTGAAATCAATCAATCGTATTCACTGAGCGCTTACTGGGTGCAGGGCACTGTACTAAGCGCTTGAAAGGTTCAGGGTGACATCATCCCGCTACGTCACGTGCCCCAGGCATCCACTATTTGCAGGCTGGAAAAGGGCATCCGGGGTCTGTGCGCTGGCCGCCCTCCCAGCGCAGGCAGAGGACAAGAAGCGCTCGATAAATACGATTGATTGATTGATTGATTGACAAGGGCTATGCCGCCTCAGTCGAGGGGCAGGGCGGCACGGAATGAGCTGGGCTCTTCCAACGGCGGTGTCTGCTATCGACAGGCCACCACCCCACACATCTTGGAGCACTGTTCAGGAGCTGAGCTCCCCGCAGCCTCCGCAAGGCTGGCTCACCCGACCGGGCCCCACTTGAGACCCGAGGACAAGGCAGATAAAGGGGAGGGCCCCCCGCCCCACTAGCCTCTCCTCCTCTCCGCTCGCCGCTGCGTCCGTGTGTCCGCTCACCCCTGGACTTGGCCGAGGGGCTTGGCGAGCTCTTGGGTGCTGGGCTCTGTCGGGAGGGGCTGGAAGTCATCCCCTTGGGGGGTGACTGTTTTGTCTTCCCACAGCTCGCCTCCTGCTTTGCCCCTAAAATGACAGGAAGCAGAAGAGGAGGGATTGAGCATGGCCGAGTCTTGAGTTGGAGCACTGGGCCTTTCCTTTCCAAGCCTGGGCACCCCGGGATGGGGGCGGCGGGTGGGTGGATAATAATAATAATAATGATGATGGTTATGTGCTAAGCGCTATGTGCAAAGCACTGTTCTAAGCGCTGGGGGGGGGGATACAAGGTGATCAGGTTGTCCCACGGGGGGCTCACAGTTTTAATCCCAGAGAAGTGAAGTGGCTCACAGTTTTAATCCCCATTTTGCAGAGGAGGGAACGGAAGTGACTTGCCCAAAGTCACCCAGCTGACAATTGGAGGAGCCAGGATTTGAACCCCTGACCTCTGACTCCAAAGCCCGGGCTCTCTCCACTGAGTCACGCTGCTTCTCAACAGCTGGGAGGGGGGCCCGACAGAAAGCCCAAGGCCCAGGGAGGTGGGGGTGGCTCCTGCAGAGGGTGGGACGGGGACCAGGCACAAGTGGCGGGACCGAGTCAGCCGGGCCTCAAGTCTCACAGTGGCCCAGGGGTCCGGTCCAAGGAGGAGACGCTCAAGAGATCAAGGTGACGGTCCGTCCCCAGTCGTAGGGCGACCCCGCGTCTGGTCTGACACCACGGGGCCCGTCTGCCGTCCAGCTGGCCCGCCCCGGCCTGGGGGCTGTGGATCTGGTTTTTATTTAAGCCCGTCGGGGCTTCTGTCACGAGTTCTGGACAAGGGAAACCCTCAGGGGGGTTGCTTGGGGGGATTACCTGTAGCATGTGGCACAGGCCCTTTGGCAGGGGACCCACTCTGGCTCCCCTCTTCGACTGGTAACTGGTTTCCACAGTACGGGCAGAAGTGAAAAGCCGGCTCAACCTTACAGCCGCACTGGGGACAAAAACTGATCATCCTGGAAAGCCGGCAACTGGAAGTGGAGAAAGCGGAGGCGGGGGGAGAAGGGTCAAGATGCGACTCTGAAAGCTTCTGTCGGCTGGCTCACCCGACACAGCCGGGAAAAGAACGGGCAAGGCCGGCCTTTGGGGCGGGCTGGACTTTAATCTGCCCAGTGGCAGTAGGCAGCACAGTTGGGGGGTGACCTGGGGTGCGGCGGGAGGGGAGAGTGGACAAGGAAGGAGAGGGACCTGCCGGCCCAGTTCTGCCTGACTGGGCACCCCTGTGCTAGATGCTGTTGCGGGGCAACACGAAGGACCGGCCCACACGAGTCCGGCAGGACGAGCCGGAGACAAATACTCTAAAACAGCTGGGTGGACGCGGCCCCGTCTCAGGGTCTTCTTCAATCAATCAATCAATCAATCATATTTATTGAGCGCTTACTATGTGCAGAGCACTGTACTAAGCGCTTGGGAAGTACAAATTGGCAACATATAGAGACAGTCCCTACCCAACACTGGGCTCACAGTCTAAAAAGGGGAGACAGAGGAAAAAAAAAAAAAAAAACCAAACATACTAACAAAATAAAATAAATAGAATAGATATGTACAAGTAAAATAAATAAATAAATAGAGTAATAAATATGTACAAACATATATACAGGTGCTGTGGGGAAGGGAAGGAGGTAAGATTGGGGGGATGGCAGTGTAGGAACCTTACTGTCACCTGGGGGTGGGGAGGGGGGCGGCTAGATCAGGACCTGAGACCTGACTCTGGCTTGAATCAATCAATCATATTTATTGAGCGCTTACTGTGTGCGCAGCACTGGACTAAGCGCTTGGGAAGTCCAAGTTGGCAACACAAAGAGACAGTCATCATCATCATCATCATCAATCGTATTTATTGAGCGCTTAAGTGTGCACAGCACTGTACTAAGCGCTTGGGAAGTACAAGTTGGCAACATCTAGAGACAGTCCCTACCCAACAGTGGGCTCACAGTCTAAAAGGGGGAGACAGAGAACAAAACCAAACATACTAACAAAATAAGATAAATACAATGGATATGCACAAGTAAAATAGAGTAATAAATCATCATCATCATCATCATCAATCGTATTTATTGAGCACTTACTGTGTGCAGAGCACTGTACTAAGCGCTTGGGAAGTCCAAGTTGGCAACATCTAGAGACAGTCCCTACCCAACAGTGGGCTCACAGTCTAAAAGGGGGAGACTGAGAACAAAACCAAACATACTAACAAAATAAAATAAATAGAATAGATATGTACAAGTAAAACAGAGTAATAAATGTGTACAAACATATATACATATATACAGGTGCTGTGGGGAAGGGAAGGATGAAAGTCTTTAATGGCACCAGAGACATTAGCATTAATAATAATAATAATAATAACAATGGCATTTATTAAGTGCTTACTAAGTGCAAAGCACTGTTCTACGTGCCGGGGAGGTTACAGCGTGATCAGGTTGTCCCACGGGGGGCTCACAGTCTTCATCCCCATTTTCCAGATGAGGGAACTGAGGCCCGGAGAAGTGAAGTGACTTGCCCAAAGTCACGCAGCTAAGTGGTGGAGCTGGGATTTGAACCCATGACCTCTGACTCCAAAGCCCGTGACCTCTGAGCCGCGCTGCTTCTCTACCATTGAGACCCCAAGCTGTCACTCTTGTTTACTGAGCACCTGAAAGACACGGTGCACCAGTACTGAGCGCCTGCGAGACGACACCAGAGGCAAAGACACGGCCTTTGCCCTTTATGGGCTTACAATCTAATGGCAGAGACGGACGGAAAAATCACTGTCAAATAATGGGCGCAGGAGAAAGATCAGGGATGGAAGAGTAGCACAAACGTGGAAGGATGACAATCGATAATTGAATGTACAACTGAACATAAACAAATACACAAATGCTGAGAACAATGTACAAACATGGAAGGATGACGGTCAATAATTGCATGTACAACTGAACGTACACGAATACACAAATGCTGAGAACAACGTACAAACATGGAAGGATGACAATCGATAACTGAAGGTACAACTGAACGTAAATGAATACACAAATGCAGAGAACAATGTACAAACATGGAAGGATGACAATAATTGCATGTACAACTGAACGTACCTGAATACACAAATGCTGAGAACAATGTACAAACACGGAAGGATGACAATCGATAACTGAACGTACAACTGAACGTAAATGAATACACAAATGCTGAGAACAATGTACAGACATGGAAGGATGACAATAATTGAATGTACAACTGAATGTAAATGAATACACAAATGCTGAGAACAATGTACAAACATGGAAGGATGACAATCGATAATTGAAGGTACAACTGAATGTAAACGAATACACAAATGCTGAGAACAATGTACAAACGTGGAAGGATGACAATAATTGAATGTACAACTGAATGTAAACGAATGCACAAATGCTGAGAACAATGTACAAACATGGAAGGATGACAATAACTGAATGTACAACTGGATGTAAACGAATACACAAATGCTAAGAACAATGTACAAACATGGAAGGATGACAATAACTGAATGTACAACTGGATGTAAACGAATACACAAATGCTGAGAACAACGTACAAACATGGAAGGATGACAATCGATAATTGAAGGTACAACTGAATGTAAACGAATACACAAATGGTGAGAACAATGTACAAACGTGGAAGGATGACAATAATTGAATGTACAACTGAATGTAAACAAATGCACAAATGCTGAGAACAATGTACAAACATGGAAGGATGACAATCGATAATTGAATGTACAACTGAATGTACACGAATACACAAATGCTGAGAACAATGTACAAACACGGAAGGATGACAATAACTGAATGTACAACTGGATGTTAACGAATACACAAATGCTGAGAACAGTGTACCAACATGGAAGGATGACAATAACTGAATGTACAACTGAATGTAAACGAATACACAAATGCTGAGAGCAATGTACAAACATGGAAGGATGACAATCAATAATTGAATGTACAACTGAACGTAAACAAGTACACAAATGCTGAGAACAATGTACAAACATGGAAAGATGACAATAATTGAGTGCACAACTGAATGTAATACAACTGAACGTAAACGAATACACAAATGCTGAGAACAATGTACAAACATGGAAGGATGACAATCAATAATTGAACGTACAGCTGAACATAAAGGAATACACAAATGCTGAGAACAATGTACAAACATGGAAGGATGACAATCGATAATTGAATGTACAACTGAACGTAAACGAATACACAAATGCTGAGAACAACCTAGGGGCCTTTGCTTCCACACCAGGAAGTGGACACTAGAAGTCGGGTTTGTGGGAGTCCCAGAGCAGGCGCAAAATGAAACAGGGAAGTTTATACAAGTGGGAGAAACAGGATCAACATCGAGCAGTGAGGAACGCGGACCGGCTCACTGAGGAAAGCAGAGAGGAGCAGATGGAGCTGGAATTGGTCGGGGGACACCTTGATCTGTCCGGTGGTGGTATTTCTTGAACACCAGGCACGTATTCGGACTATATACGTTTGTACATATTTATTGCTCTATTTTACTTGTACATATCAATCAATCAATCGTATTTATTGAGCGCTTACTGTGGGCAGAGCACTGTACTAAGCGCTTGGGAAGTACAACAGCGCTTGAGAAGTACATATTTATTCTATTTATTGTATTTTGTTAATATGTTTTGTTGTCCGTCTCCCCCTCCTAGGCGGTGAGCCCGCTGTTGGGTAGGGCCTGTCTCTACGTGTTGCTAACTTGTACTTCCCAAGCGCTTAGTACCGCGCTCTGCACACAGTAAGCGCTCAATACAATTGATTGATTGATTGTCTCGATGTGTTGCTAACTTGTACTTCCCAAGCGCTTAGTACAGTGCTCTGCACACAGTAAGCACTCAATAAATATGATTGATTGATTGACTGTCTCTATGTGTTGCTAACTTGTACTTCCCAAGTGCTTAGTACAGTACTCTGCACACAGTAAGCGCTCAATAAATACGATTGAATGAATGAATGGATGAATGACAGGAGGATCTGTTAAACACTGCTATGTGCCAGGCCCTGGGGTAGATAGATACAACATAACCAGCTCAAACACGAACCCTGGCCCCCCATGGGACTCAATCAGTCACGCTGTACTAAGCGCTTAGGAGAGTACAATACAACCGAGTTGGTAGACAATGGTCCAAGGGGGAGGGAGAGCGGGAATTTAGTCTCCACTCTACAGATGACAGCACACGGAAGTCAGTGAGCTGCCCATGATCGCCCAGGGGACAAGAGGCAGGTCAAGATTAGAACTCAGGTCTCCAAACTTCCAGCTCAGGCAGCGAGCAATAATAATAATAATAATAATAATAATAATAATAATAATAATAATAATGGCATTTGTTAAGCTCTTACTATGTGCAAAGCATTGTTCTAAGCGCTGGAGGGGCTACAAAGTGATCAGGTTGTTCCACGGGGGGGGAGGGGCTCACAGTCTTCATCCCCATTTTACAGATGAGGTAACTGAGGCTCAGAGAAGTTAAGTGATTTGCCCAAGGTCACACAGCAGACATGTGGCGGAGCCGGGATTCGAACCCATGACCTCTGACTCCAAAGCCCAGGCTCTTTCCACTGAGCCACACTGCTTCTCTATAAACCCTGTGAAGAGAAGCACAGTTCTCGACTGTGAGCCCACAGTTGGGTAGGGACCGTCCCTATATGTTGCCAACTTGTACTTCCCAAGCGCTTAGTACAGTGCTCTGCACACAGTAAGCGCTCAATAAATACGATTGATTGACTGATTGATTGACAGCTGCACGTCCCAAAGCCCCCGCCCTCTAGGAGTGAACAATCTCAGGCTGGGGACCCAGTAGAATCAAGCGTATTTATTGGGCGCTTACTGCGTGCAGAGCACTGGACTAAGCGCTTGGGAAGTACAAGTCGGCAATATATAGAGACAGTCCCTACACAACAGCGGGCTCACAGTCTAAAAGGGGGAGACAGAGAACAAAACCAAACAAACTAACAAAATAAAATAAATAGACTAGATATGTACAAGTAAAATAAATAGAGTAATCAATATGTACAAACATATATACAGGTGCTGTGGGGAAGTGAGCCCACTGTTGGGTAGGGACTGTCTCTATATGTTGCCAACTTGGACTTCCCAATCAATCAATCAATCAGTAATAACAATAATAATAATAATAATAATAATTGGCATTTGTTAAGCGCTTACTATGTGCAAAGCACTGTTCTAAGCGCTGGGGAGGATACAGGGTGATCAGGTTGTCCCACGTGGGGCTCACAGTCTTCATCCCCATTTTACAGATGAGGGAACTGAGGCCCAGAGAAGTTAAGTGACTTGCCCAAGATCACACAGCAGACATGTGGTGGACTCAGGATTCGAACCCATGGCCTCTGACTCCAAAGCCCGGGCTCTTTCCACTGAGCCAAGCTGCTTCTCAATCAATCAATCAATCGTATTTATTGAGCGCTTACTATGTGCAGAGCACTGGACTAAGCGCTTGGGAAGTACAAATTGGCAACACCTAGAGACAGTCCCTACCCAACAAGCGCTTAGTCCAGTGCTCTGCACACAGTATGCGTTCGATAAATCGATTGATTGATTGACAACCTGATCACCCTGTAGCCTCCCCAGCGCTTAGAACAGCGCTTGGCGCATAGTAAGCGCTGAATAAATGGCATTATTATTATTAGAGAAGCAGCGTGGCTCAATGGAAAAGAGCCCGGGCTTTGGAGTCAGAGGTCATGGGTTCAAATCCAAGCTCCGCCAATTAGCTGTGTGACTTTGGGCGAGTCACTTCACTTCTCGGTGCCTCAGTTCCCTCATCTGTAAAATGGGGATTAAGACTGTGAGCCCCCCGTGGGACAACCTGATTACCTTGCAACCTCCCCAGCGCTTAGAACAGTGCTTTGCACATAGTAAGCGCTCAATAAATGTCATTATTATTATTACCCAGAAGCCCCCGCGGGCGGGCAGCCCCCTGCCCTAACTGGACGAGCCCAAGATGACGCGGGGGGGGGGGAGGGAGGGAGGACCGTACCATTAGACACATCAACGGTTAAACCTGCGCTCCCCTCCCCCCCCCGTCCTCCCCTCAGAGTTGGGCCGTCCCACCGGGCTCCGAGCCCTTCTCCTCTCCCCCCCCCCGCAGTATTTGAAGGTGGGCCCGCCCCGGGGAGATTCATTCATTCACTCATTCATTCATTCAATCGTATTTATTGAGCGCTTACTGTACTAAGCGCTTGGGAAGTCCAACTTGGCAACGTAGAGAGACGGCCCCTACCCAGCGGCGGGCTCACAGTTTAGAAGGGGGAGACGGAGAACAATTTTAACCAAATAAAAGAAATAGAATAGATATGGACAAATGAAATAAATAAATAGGGTAATAAATCCGTACAAACATCTATACAGGTGCTGTGGGGAGGGGAAGGTGGTAAGGCGAGGGGGAAGGACACACCTCTGCCCGTCGACGACAACAACGAGGACGATGCCCTGCTCGGCCCCTCAGTTTCCCCTGACGAACGAACCGGCCCCCCTCCCCCCTCGGCCCGCGGGAGCCAATCACGGCTCCCCAGACCCGTAGCTCCGCCCACCAGGCGGCCACGCCCCCTATTACGTCACACGCAGTTTCCCCTGACGAGCGAACCCGCCCCCCGGCCCGCCGGAGCCAATCACGGCTCGCTCCGCCCACCAGACGGCCCCACCTCTTTCCCTTCCCCGCAGTCAATCAATCGATCAATCAATCGTATTTATTGAGCGCTTACTGTGTGCAGAGCCCTGTACTAAGCGCTTGGGAAGTACAAACTGGCAACACATAGAGACAGTCCCTACCCAACAGTGGGCTCACAGTCTAAAAGGGGGAGACAACAGCACCCACAGCACCTGTATATATGTTTGTACATATTTAGTGCTCTATTTATTTATTTATTTTACTTGTACGTATCTATTCTATTCTTTTTATTCTATTTATTTTATTTCGTTACTATGTTTGGCTTTGTTCTCTGTCTCCCCCTTTTAGACTGTGAGCCCACTGTTGGGTAGGGACTGTCTCTATATGTTGCCAATTTGTACTTTCCAAGCGCTTAGTCCAGTGCTCTGCACACAGTAAGCGCTCAATAAATACGATTGATGATGATATGTTTGTACATATTTATTACTCTATTTATTCATCTTACTTGTACATATCTGTACATATATCTGTGCTTGTACATATACCTGTATGTATGTATATATGTTTGTACATATTTATTGCTCTATTTATGTATTTATTTTACTTGTACATATCTGTTCTATTTATTTTATTTTGTTAGTATGTTTGGTTTTGTTCTCTGTCTCCCCCTTTTAGACTGTGAGCCCACTGTTGGGTAGGGACCGTCTCTCTATGTTGCCAACTTGGACTTCCCAAGCGCTTAGTCCAGTGCTCTGCACACTTAAGCGCTCAATAAATATGATTGATGATGATGATGATGTCTCTAGATGTTGCCAACTTGGACTTCCCAAGCGCTTAGTACAGTGCTCTGCACACAGTAAGCGCTCAATAAATACAATTGATTGATATCTATTCTATTTATTTTATTTTGTTAGTACGTTTGGTTTTGTTCTCTGTCTCCCCTCCCTAGACTGTGAGCCCACTGTTGGGTAGAGACTGTCTCTATGTGTTGCCCACTTGTACTTCCCAAGCGCTTAGTACAGTGCTCTGCACACAATAAGCGCTCAATAAATACGGATTGATTGATTGATTGATTGATTACGTCACACACAGTTCCCTAGACGAACGAACCCACCCCCCGCCCCCCCTGCCCGCGGGAGCCAATCACGGCTCCCAGACCCGTAGCTCCGCCCCACCCGGCGGCACCGCCCCTATACGTCACACGCAGTTCCCCCTGACGAACGAACCCGCCCCCCGGCCCGCCGGAGCCAATCACGGCTCCCCAGACTTGGAGCTCCGCCCACCTGAGGGCCCCACCTCCTTCCCTTCCCCACAGCACCTGTATATATGTATATATGTTTGTACATATTTATTTATTTATTTATCTTGCTTGTACATATCTATTCTATTTATTTTATTTTGTTAGTATGTTTGGTTTTGTTCTCTGTCTCGTTGTGGGCAGGGAATGTGTCTGTTTATTGTGATAGTGTACTCTCCCAAGTGCTTAGCATAGTGCTTTGCATAGTCAGCGCTCAGTAAATACGATTGAATGAATTTAAAGTTTACTGTGTGCCAAACACTGTGCTAAGCCTTGGAGTAGGAGGCATAGATCAGACGCAGTCCCTGACCAACAGCTTTAGGGGAGGGAGAGCTACAATTTAAACAGGTTGAAACTTGGAAGCCGCTGCCTCATCCTTATGGACTATAAGCTTGTTGGGGGCAGGGACTGTGTCTACCACCTGTTATATTGTATTCACAAATGCTTAGTACGGTGCTCTGCATACAGTAGTAAGTGCTCAATAAATACCGTTGATTTTTTTATTGCTTGGTCAGGAAAGATCATTCCGCTGGCAACAAATGGGTTTTTAACTCGGACCCAGTGGGTTTTTAACTCGGACCCGGGCCACACTTTCTGTTTATTTATTTATTTATTTACTCTGCGTGTGCATATCTATTCTATTTATTTTATTTTGTTAGTATGTTTGGTTTTGTTCTCTGTCTCCCCCTTTTAGACTGTGAGCCCACTGTTGGGTAGGGACTGTCTCTATATGTTGCCAATTTGTACTTCCCAAGCGCTTAGTACAGTGCTCTGCACATAGTAAGTGCTCAATAAATACAATTGATGATGATGTCTCCCCCTTTTAGACTGTGAGCCCACTGTTGGGTAGGGACTGTCTCTATATGTTGCCAATTTGTACTTCCCAAGCGCTTAGTACAGTGCTCTGCATATAGTAAGCGCTCAATAAATACGATTGATGATGCTGATGATGATGAACCCGCCCTCCGGCCCCTCCCGGCCCGCGGGAGCCAATCACAGCTCCGCAGACCCGGAGCTCCGCCCACCCGGCGGCCCCGCCCCGGATTACGTCACACGCAGTTTTCCCTGACGAACGAACCCGCCCCCCGGCCCGCAGGAGCCAATCACGGCTCGAGTCTTCTAGACTGTGAGCCCACTGTTGGGTAGGGACCATCTCTCTATGTTGCCAACTTGTACTTCCCAAGCGCTTAGTACAGTGCTCTGCACACAGTAAGCGCTCAATAAATACGATTGATTGATTCCTTCCTTCCTCTTCCCCTCGTCCGCCTCTCCATCCCCCCATCTTACCTCCTTCCCTTCCCCACAGCACCTGTATATATGTATCTATGTTTGTACATATTTATTACTCTATTTATTTTACTCGTACCTATCTATCCTATTTATTTTATTTTGTTAGTACGTTTGGTTTTGTTCTCCGTCTCCCCCCTTTTAGACTGTGAGCCCACTGTTGGGTAGGGACTGTCTCTGTGTGTTGCCAATTTGTGCTTCCCAAGCGCTTAGTACAGTGCTCTGCACATAGTAAGCACTCAATAAATACGATTGATGATGATGATGATCTTACCTGCTTCCCTTCTCCACAGCACCTGTATATATGTTTGTACATATTTATTACTCTATTTATTTATCATACTTGTACATATCTATTCTATTTATTTTATTTTGTTAGTATGTTTGGTTTTGTTCTCTGTCTCCCCCTTTTAGACTGTGAGCCCACTGTTGGGTAGGGACTGTCTCTCTATGTTGCCAACTTGGACTTCCCAAGCGCTTAGTACAGGGCTGTGCACACAGTAAGCGCTCAATAAATACGATTGATGATGAGGATCAGTTTGCCCCATGGGGGACTCACAGTCCTAGTCCCCATTTTACAGATGAGATAACTGAGGCACAGAGAAGTTGTGACTTGCTCAAAGTCACACAGCTGACAATTGGCAGAGCCGGGATTTGAACCCATGATCTCTGACTCCAAAGCCCGTGCTCTTTCTACTGAGCCTCGCTGTTTCTCTATCGGTTGCACACCGTCTCTGTCCCATGTGGGGCTCACAGTCTCAATCCCCGTTTTTACAGTGAGGTCGCTGAGGCACAGAGAAGTGAAGTCACTTGCTCAAGGTCTCACAGCAAACAAGTGGCGGAGTCGGAATTAGAACCCAAGACTTTCTGAATCCCGGGCCCGTACCCTACCCACGGGTGTGGAGAACGTCTGTTTGGTATTCCAGGGAAGTTGGGGTATGGAGGCTAAATGCGGCACGATGACTTGGGAAAATTGGATGGTGTCAAAAGATCGGAGGTCTCTGGGTGAACAGCCCAGATTTGTAGGGAGGATGTGTGTGGGAGAGAAGGCAGGTGAGGAGGTTGTGGTCCATCCCCCCCATCTTACCTCCTTCCCTTCCCCACAGCACCTGTATATATATATATATATATGTTTGTACATATTTTTACTCTATTTATTTATTTATTTTACTTGTACATATCTATTCTATTTATTTTATTTTGTTAGTATGTTTGGTTTTGTTCTCTGTCTCCCCCTTTTAGACTGTGAGCCCACTGTTGGGTAGGGACTGTCTCTATATGTTGCCAATTTGTACTTCCCAAGCGCTTAGTACAGTGCCCTGCACATAGTAAGCGCTCAATAAATACAATTGATTGATTGATTGATTGGAGGGATTTCAGAATTGGTGAGGGTAAAGATTGTGCAGTGGCTAGAGATGACGAGATCGAGTGGGTGAGTGGGCGAGCTGGCATGGAGCAGAAGGTCAGTCGAGTCGAGGAGTGGTAGAAAGCGGGCGGTGGAAGGGTCATCAGGAACATCTTTGTGGATATTGAAGTTCCCAAGGATCAATGTAGGGATGGAGAAAGGGCGAAGGAATGTGAAGTTGAAGGTGGGGCCTGAGAGGTGGCAGATGACTGTTACTAGAATCTGGAGCGGATGGTAGAGGTGGATGATGTGAGCTTCAGAGGAAGGAAAGAAAGGGTTGGGGGAGCTGGAATGGTGCGAAAGTTCATTCAATCGTATTTATTGACTGTGAGCCCACTGTTGGGTAGGGACCGTCTCTATATGTTGCCAACTTGGACTTCCCAAGCGCTTGGTACAGTGCTCTGCACACAGTAAGCGCTCAATAAATACGATTGATTGATTGATTGATTGATTGACTATTGAGCGTTTACTGTGTGCACAGCATTGGCACTGGGGTGCGAGAAGGAAGCCAACACCTCCCCCTTTCCCAGGGAGTCTGGGGGAGTGGGTAAAGATGAGGCCCCCACTAAAGAGAGCAGCAGGGGAGACCGTGTCAACTGGGGAGAGTCAGGTTTTTCAGTGATGGCGAGGAGGAGCAGTAACTGGGTCAGAAACATGTCAAGGATGAAGGGAAGGCTCTCCATGATGGAGCCGAGGTGCCACAGGCCACACTTGGCTGAGGCTGTGGGAGGGTTCTAGGGGAGCGGTTGGATGGATGGGCTGGCATGGGGTGGTGGGGACCTTGAGCTTGTGACAGGCAGGGAATGTGTCTGTTGTTGTATTGTACGCTCCCAAGCGCTTAGTACAGTGCTTTGCACAGAGTAAGCACTCAATAAATATGATTGCGTGAATGAATGGGGTGAGGGGTGACCTGAACAAGAGAGATGAGAAAAAGGCAAAGGGAGTATGCACTCAAATCTTGAAGCCCATATTTTTTGACTTGCCCTTTTTTTTCCCATCAATCAATCATACTTATTGAACACTTACTATGTGCAGAGCTCTGTACTAAGCACTTGGGAGAGTACAATACAGCAGAATTAGTGGACACCTTCCCTGCACATAATGAGCTCAATCAATCAACCATATTTAACAGTAATAATAATAATGATGGCACTTGTTAAATACTTACTATGTGCAAAGCACTGTTCTAAGCGCTGGGGGGATACAAGGTGATCAGATTGTCCCACGTGGGGCTCGCATTCTTCATCCCCATTTTGTTTATTTATTTTACTTGTACATATTTATTCCATTTATTTTATTCTGTTAATGTGTTTTGTTTTGTTCTCTGTCTCCCCCTTCTAGACTGTGAGCCCACTGTTGGATAGGGACCGTCTCTCTATGTTGCCAACTTGTACTTCCCAAGTGCTTAGTACAGTGCTCTGCACACAGTAAGCGCTCAATAAATACAATTGAATGAATGAATGAAATGAGGTAACTGAAGCTCAGAGAAGTTAAGTGACTTGCCCAAGATAATAATAATAATAATGATGATGGCACTTGTTAAGCACTTACTATGTACAAAGCACTGTTCTAAGCACTGGGGGGATATAACATGATCAGGTTGTCCCACGTCGGGCTCACAGTCAATCCCCATTTACAGATGAGGTAACTGAGGCTCAGAGAAGTTAAGTGACTTGCCCAAGGTCACACAGCAGACATGTGGGGGAGCCAGGATTCGAACCCATGACCTCTGACTCCAAAGCCCGGGCTCTTTCCACTGAGCCACGCTGCTTCTCTATCACACAGCAGACATGTGGGGGAGCCGGAATTAGAACCCATGACCTCTGACTCCCAAGCCCGGGCTCTTTCCACCGAGCCACGCTGCTTCTCGTGATTTAATGAGTGTTTTGGGGGTATAGAGCACTGTAACTAAGAGCTTGGGTGAGTACAGTACGTGGAGTTGGTAGCAGAATCTCTGCCTATAAAGGTCTTACAGTTTGATGAGAGAGACAGACACTAAAATAAATTACAGATAGGGGAAATGGGAGAGTATAAGGTGAGGGTGGGGTGAATTTCAAGTGCTTAAAGGGGACAGATCCAAGTGCAGAGGTGAAGCAGAAGGGAGAGGGAGTTGAGGAAATGAGGATTTCATTTCAGAGAAGGCCGCTTGGAAGAGAAATGATTCTAGGAAGGCTTTGTAGGTGGGGAGGGAGGTTGACTGCCATATATGAAGGGGAGTTCCAGGCCAGAGGTAGGGCGTGGGAAAGGGGTTGGCAGTAAAACAGGCAAGATGAGTAGGGTACAGTGAGTCGGGTAATGTTAGAGGAGAGAAGTATGTGGGTTGGGTTGTAGTAGGACATCAGTGAGATTACACTGAAATGGGAGAACTGATTAAATGTCTTAAACTGAGGACGTTTTCACGTCACTCTAGCACTGAAAAATGGCCATTTCTTGACCAGCCCCAGGGCCCTGATATCCCTGGCCTCGGGGTTCAGCTTTTCTTAACCCCGGACCCATCAGACTGCAACGTTCCCCACCTTCAAAGCCTCCTAAAATCCCACCTCCTCCAATCAATCATTCAATCAATCGTATTTATTGAGCGCTTACTGTGTGCAGAGCACTGTACTAAGCGCTTGGGAAGTACAAGTCGGCAACATATAGAGACGGTCCCTACGCAACAGCGGGCTCACAGTCTAGAAGGGGGAGACAGACAACAAAACACATTAACAAAATAAAATAAATAGAATAAATATGTACAAATAGAGTAATAAATACGTACAAACATATATGCATATATACAGGTGCTGTGGGGACGGGAAGGAGGTAAGGTGGGGGGGGGATGGGGATGGGGAGGGGGAGGAGGGGGAGAGGAAGGAGGGGGTTCAGTCTGGCTCAGTCTCAGTCTATATGTTGCCAACATGCACTTCCCAAGTGCTTAGTACAGCGCTCTGCACACAGAGTAAGTGCTCAATAAGTAGGATTGAATGCATATTTATTCTATTTATTTTATTTTGTTAATATGTTTTGTTTTCTTCTCTGTCTCCCCCTTCCAGACTGTGAGCCCACTGTTGGGTAGGGACCGTCTCTCCATGTTGCCAACTTGTACTTTCCAAGCGCTTAGTACAGTGCTCTGCACACAGTAAGCACTCAATAAGTACGATTGAGTGAATGAATCACTCAATCCTCAAAAATCTCCAGTGGCTACCAATCATCAATCTGCGCATCAGGCAGAAACTCCTCACCCTGGGCTTCAAGGCTGTCCATCCCCTCGCCCCCTCCTACCTCACCTCCCTTCCCTCCTTCTACTGCCCAGCCCGCACCCTCCGCTCCTCCACCGCTGATCTCCTCACCGTTAGGCCTCGTTCTCACCCGTCCCGCCATCGACCCCCGGCCCACATCATCCCCCGGGCCTGGAATGCCCCCAATCCCTCTGCCCATCCGCCAAGCTAGCTCTCTTCCTCCCTTCAAGGCCCTGCTGAGAGCTCACCTCCTCCAGGAGGCCTTCCCAGATTGAGCCCCTTCTTTCCTCTCCCCCTCGTCCCCCCCTCCATCCCCCCATCTTACCTCCTTCCCTTCCCCACAGCACCTGTATATATGTGTATATGTTTGTACATATTTATTACTCTATTATTTATTTATTTATTTATTTTATTTGTACATATCTATTCTATTTATTTTATTTTGTTAGTATGTTTGGTTTGTTCCCTGTCTCCCCCTTTTAGACTGTGAGCCCACTGTTGGGTACGGACTGTCTCTCTATGTTGCCAATTTGTACTTCCCAAGCGCTTAGTACAGTGCTCTGCACACAGTAAGCGCTCAATAAATACGATTGATGATTGATGATGATGATGATGATGAATGAATGAATGAATGAATGAATGAATGAATGAGGGACGGGAGGCGGATTGGGGCGTGGCCAGAAGACGGGGGGGGGGGGGGGGGAAAGATGCTTGGGGCGTGGCCGGGAGAGGGCGGGACGGGAGGAAGATTGGGGGCGTGGCCGGGAGAGGGAGGAGCGGGAGGAGGATTGGGGCGTGGCCATGGAATTGGAGGCGTGGCCAGGAGTGGCAGGGTGAGGAGGGGGCGTGGCCAGGAAGATTGGGGGCGTGGTCAGGGAGAGGGCGGGGCGGGAGGAAGATGGGGTGCGGCCAGGAAGATTGAGGGCGTGGCCAGGAGAGGGCGGGGCGAGAGGCAACGTGGGGGCGTGGCCAGGAAGATTGGGGCGTGGCCATGAAGGTCGGGGGCGTGGCCAGGAGAGGGCGGGGCCGGGCGGGAGGACGATCGGAGGCGGGGCCAGCAGGATTAGGGGCGTGGCCAGGAGAGGGCGGGGGCGGGGCGAGCGGAGATTTTGAGGCGGGACATGAAGGTTGGGGGGCGGTGCCAGGAGAGGGCGGGGCCGGGCGGGAGGACGATCGGGGGCGGGGCCAACCGGATTGGGGGCGTGGCCAGGAGAGGGCGGGGCGGGGTGGGCGGAGACTTTGAGGCGGGGCCATGCAGGTTGGGGGCGGGGCCGGGAGAGGGCGTGGGCGGGGCCGGGAGAGGGCGGGGCCGGGGCGGGGCGGGATCTTGTTGAGGCGCCTCTCCCGGGCCTCAGGCGGGAGCGTCGCTCCCTCAGCATGGCGAGGCCGGAGCCGGGGCCGGGACCGGGGCCGCGGAGCGCGCCAACGGGCGGGACCAAACAGCCTGAGCCGCCGCGCGGGGAGGCGGGAGGGGAGGCCAGGACCCTCCTGTCCCTCACCGTCACCGTCTCCCTCACCGTCCCCGCCACCGCCGAGCGTCCTGGGCCGGACGCAGGGCCCGGTGAGTGCCGCCCGGCCCCCGCCTCGGCCCTCCTCCCCTCCCCCCTCCTCTCCTCTCCTCTCCTCACGCTCAGCGCCCCCCACCCCGCCGCCGCTTTCAATCAATCAGTCAATCAATCAATCGTATTTATGGAGCGCTTACTATGTGCAGAGCACTGGACTAAGCGCTTGGGAAGTACAGATTGGCAACACATAGAGACGGTCCCTACCCAACAGTGGGCTCACAGTCTAAAAGGGGGAGACAGAGAACAGAACCAAACATACCAACAAAATAAAATAAATAGGATAGAAATGTACAAGTAAAATAAATAAATAAATAAATAGAGTAATAAATATGTACAACGCTTTCCTTGACATTGCCTCACCCGTCCTTCTTCTCCCTCTCTCCTTCCTCCTTCTTTCCTTCTTCACCCTTTCTCCTTCTTTCCTCTTCATCTTCACCCCTTCCTCCATCCCTCTTCTCCTCCCTCCTCCCTCTCCCTCCCCTCCCTCCCCCTTCTCCAGCCCCTTCCTCAATCAATCAATCAATCAATCGTATTTATTGAGCGCTTACTGTGTGCGGAGCACTGGACTAAGCGCTTGGGAAGTCCAAGTTGGCAACATCTAGAGACGGTCCCTACCCACCAGTGGGCTCACAGTCTAAAAGGGGGAGACAGAGAATAAAACCAAACATACTAACAAAATAAAATAAATAGAATAGATATGTACAATAAAATAAATAGAGTAATAAATATGTACAAGCATATATACATATATACAGGTGCTGTGGGGAAGGGAAGGAGGTAAGATGGGGGGATGGAGAGGGGGACGAGGGGGAGAGGAAGGAAGGGGCTCAGTCTGGGAAGGCCTCCTGGTTCCCCCCTCTCCATCCCCTCCTTCCTCCCTCTCCATTCCCTCCCGTCCCTTCCCTCCATCCCCTCCCTTCCCCCGTCCATCTCCTCCCTCCTCCCTCTCCATCCCCTCCCTTCCCTCCCTCTCCCTCTCCATGCCCTCCCTCTCCCTATCCATCCCCTCCCTCCTCCCTGTCTTCCTTCCTCCCCTTTCTCTCTCCCTCCTCTTTCTCCCCTCCCTCTTTCCCCTCCTCCCACGCTCCCCCCTTCCTTTCTTCCCCTCTCTCCCTTCATTCATTCAATCGTATTTATTGAGCGCTTACTGTGTGCAGAGCACTGTACTAAGCGCTTGGGAAGTACAAGTTGGCAACATCTAGAGACGGTCCCTACCCAACAGTGGGCTCACAGTCTAGAAGGGGGAGACGGGGAACAAAACAAAATATATTAACAAAGTAAAATAAATAGAATAAATATGTACAAGTAAAATAGAGTAATAAATATGTACAAACATATACATACATATGTATATACATGCATATGTATATACATATATATGCATGATATACATATATACAGGAAGGAGAGAGGGTGGGAGGGGGGAAGAGGGAGAGCGAGGGAGAGATATATATATATATGCATATGTATGTGCATATGCGTATATGCATGTGTATATCAATCAATCAATCAATCGTATTTATTGAGCGCTTACTGTGTGCAGAGCACTGTACTAAGCACTTGGGAAGTAGGAGTTGGCAACATATAGAGACGGTCCCTACCCAACAGTGGGCTCACAGTCTAGAAGGGGGAGACAGAGAACAAAACCAAACGTATTAACCAAATAAAATAAATAGAATAGATATGTGCAAGTAAAATAAATAAGTAAATAGTGTAATAAATATATACAAACATATATACACGTATACAGGTGCTGTGTGGAAGGGAAGGAGGTAAGACTGTGGGGATGGAGAGGGTGACAAAGGGGAGAGAGATGCATATACATACGCATATACGTATATACATATGGACGCGCACGTACATATATATGCATGTGCATGTACACATGCACGTACGCATACACATGTATGTATGCACATATAGACATATATGCACACGCACATACACATATGTATATGCATATGCATATATATATAGTGTGACATATGCATGTACACATGCATATATATGTGTGCATGTGCATGTGTGTGCACATATGCATGCACACATATGTATGTACATATATATGTATGTACATATGCATGTGTGCACATATGCATATGCACATGTATATATATGTGTATGTGTGTGTGTGTGTGTGTGTGTGTGTGTGTGTATATATATATATATATATATATATATATCTATCTATCTATCTCCCTCGCTCTCCCTCTTCCCCCCCCACCCTCTCTCCCTCCTGCCGCCCTCCCTCTCCCCATGTCTCCCTCCCTTCCTCTCCATGAATCAAAGGCATTTAATAACGCTTACTGTGTGCAGGGCACTGTACCAAACTCTTGGGAAATGACAGTTCATCCGAGTTGGCAGACGCGGCCCTGTCCAGAAGGACCTCACAGTCCCTCCCCCTCACTTCTTCCTTCTCCATTTCGGAAATCCCCGAGGTCCCCTAGAGCTCCATCCCCACCCTGCCCCTTCCAACATCCCTCTTTTCCTCCCTACTCCCTCTCCCTTCTTCGTCGTTGCCATTGCACTTGGATTTTCCCCCTAAATCACCCAGCCCTCAGCGCCCCCACAGCACTGTGATCTCGTTGTCTCCCAGTCGTTGTACCGTCCTTCCCCCAATGCTTCGCACAGTGCCGTGCACACAGTAAGCTCTCAGTATGATTGATTGACGGATTGATCGAGGCCTCCCGGGGCCGGTCCTGGCAGAGAGAGAAAAAGAGGAGCTAATCAATCAATCAATCAATCATATTTATTGAGCGCTTACTATGTGCAGAGCACTGTACTAAGCGCTTGGGAAGTACAAATTGGCAACATCTAGAGACAGTCCCTACCCAACATTGGGCTCACAGTCTAAAAGGGGAGGACAGAGAAAGAAAAAAAAACCAAACATACTAACAAAATAAAATGAATAGAATAGATATGTACAAGTAAAATAAATAAATAAATAGAGTAATAAATATGTACAAACATATATACATATATACAGCTAATCATCATCAATCGTATTTACTGAGCGCTTACTGTGTGCAGAGCACTGTACTAAGCGCTTGGGAAGTACAGTAATCACACCAAGAACTGATGCTGATGAACTAATCCGTTTTAGGAATTTTACTTTCATTAGGTCTGGATCCAAGTTATGTCACAGCAGCTACAAATTGCATTTTGTAGCTTCTATGACATAAGTAGCGTGGCTCCGTGGACAAGAGCCCGGGCTTTGGAGTCAGAGGTCATGGGTTCAAATCCCGGCCCTGCCAATTGTCAGCTGTGTGACTTTGGGCAAGTCACTTCACTTCTCTTAGAGAAGCAGTGTGGCTCAGTGGAAAGAGCCCGGGCTTTGGAGTCAGAGGTCATGGGCTCAAATCCCGGCCCCTCCAACTGTCAGCTGTGTGACTTTGGGCAAGTCACTTCATTTCTCTGGGCCTCAGTTACCTCATCTGTAAAATGGGGATTAGGACTGTAAGCCCCACATGGGACACCCTGATCACCTTATATCCCCCCAGGGCTTAGAACAGTGCTTTGCACATAGTAAGCGCTTAACAAATACCATCATTATTATTATTATTCTCTGGGCCTGTCTCCCCCTTTTAGACTGTGAGCCCACTGTTGGGTAGGGACTGTCTCTATATGTTGCCAACTTGTACTTCCCAAGCGCTTAGTACAGTGCTCTGCACACAGGAAGCGCTCAATAAATACGATTGATGATGATGATGATTAAGACTGCGAGCCCCACCGTGGGACAACCTGATCACCTTGTAACCTCCCCAGCGCTTAGAACAGTGCTTGGCACATAGTAAGCGCTTAATAAATGCCATTATTATCATTATTTATTCTGATGGTATTGACACCTGTCTACTTGCTCCGTTGTCTGTCTCCCCCTTTCTAGAATGTGAGCCTGTCGTTGAGTAGGGACTGTCTCTATATGTTGCAGACTTGTTCATTCATTCATTCAGTCGTATTTATTGAACGCTGTACTAAGCGCTTGGGAAGTCCAAGTTGGCAACATATAGAGACGGTCCCTACCCAACAGCGGGCTCACAGTCTAGAAGGGGTCACAGTCACAGTCTAGACTTGTACTTTCCAAGTACAAGTACTTTTTAGACTGTGAGCCCGCTGTTGGGTAGGGACCGTCTCTATATGTTGCCAACTTGTACTTCCCAAGCGCTTAGTACAGTGCTCTGCACACAGCGCTCAATAAATACGATTGATTGATGGATTTCCAAGTGCTTAGTCCAGTGCTCTGCACACAGTGAGCACTCAGTAAGTAAGATTGAATGAATGGAGAGTGCTCTGCACACAGTAAGTGCTCAATAAATACGATTGATGGATTTCCAAGCGCTTAGTACAGTGCTCTGCACACAGTAAGCGCTCAGTAAATACGATGATTGAATGAATGAATAGGAGAGTGCTCTGCACACAGTAAGCGCTCAGTAAATACGAATGAATGAATAGGAGAGTGCTCTGCACACAGTAAGCGCTCAATAAATACGATTGATTGATTGATTGATTTCCAAGCGCTTAGTACAGTGCTCTGCACACAGTAAGCGCTCAGTAAATACGATGATTGAATGAATGAATAGGAGAGTGCTCTGCACACTGTAAGCGCTCAGTAAATACGATGATTGAATGAATAGGAGAGGGCTCTGCACACAGTAAGCGCTCAGTAAATGCGATTGAATGAATGAATAGGAGAGGGCTCTGCACACAGTAAGCGCTCAGTAAATGCGATTGATGATTGATTTCTGAGCGCTTAGTACCGTGCTCCGCACACAGTAAGCGCTCAGTAAATACGATGATTGAATGAATGAATAGGAGAGTGCTCTGCACACAGTAAGCGCTCAGTAAATACGATGATTGAATGAATAGGAGAGGGCTCTGCACACAGTAAGCGCTCAGTAAATGCGATTGAATGAATGAATAGGAGAGGGCTCTGCACACAGTAAGCGCTCAGTAAATGCGATTGATGATTGATTTCTGAGCGCTTAGTACAGTGCTCCGCACACAGTAAGCGCTCAGTAAATACGATGATTGAATGAATGAATAGGAGAGTGCTCTGCACACAGTAAGCGCTCAGTAAATGCGATTGAATGAATGAATAGGAGAGGGCTCTGCACACAGTAAGCGCTCAGTAAGTACGATTGAATGAATGAATAGGAGAGTGCTCTGCACACAGTAAGCGCTCAGTAAGTACGATTGAATGAATGAATAGGAGAGTGCTCTGCACACAGTAAGCGCTCAGTAAGTACGATTGAATGAATGAATAGGAGAGTGCTCTGCACACAGTAAGCGCTCAGTAAGTACGATTGAATGAATGAATAGGAGAGGGCTCTGCACACAGTAAGCGCTCAGTAAGTACGATTGAATGAATGAATAGGAGGGCTCTGCACACAGTAAGCGCTCAGTAAATACGACAGTGCTCTGCACACAGTAAGCGCTCCATAAATACGATTGATGATGATGATGATGATTGAATGAATGAATAGGAGAGTGCCCTGCACACAGTAAGCGCTCAGTAAATACGATTGAATGAATGAATAGGAGAGGGCTCTGCACACAGTAAGCACTCAGTAAATACGATTGAATGAATGAATAGGAGAGGGCTCTGCACACAGTAAGCGCTCAGTAAATACGACAGTGCTCTGCACATAGTAAGCGCTCCATAAATACGATTGATGATGATGATGATTGAATGAATGAATAGGAGAGTGCTCTGCACACAGTAAGCGCTCAGTAAATACGATTGAATGAATGAGGGAGAGGGACCGAACCCAGCGGCCGCCGAAGAGGGAGCCGTTCGGGGAGCCAATCAGGGAGCCGATCGGGGAGCCGAAGAGGGAGCCGTTCGGGGAGCCAATCAGGGAGCCGATTGGGGAGCCATTCGGGGGGCCGAGGAGGGAGCCGATCGGGGAGCCGAAGAGGGAGCCGTTCGGGGAGCCAATCAGGGGGCCGAGGAGGGAGCCGATCGGGGAGCCGAAGAGGGAGACGTTCGGGGAGCCAATCAGGGGGCCGAGGAGGGAGCCGATCGAGGAGCCGAAGAGGGAGCCGTTCGGGGAGCCAATCAGGGGGCCGAAGAGGGAGCCGATCGGGGAGCCAATCAGGGAGCCGAGCGGCGGGCGGGGGAGGGCGCCGCCTGCCGGGGCTGCGGCGCGCTTGCGGCCCGGACCCTCCATCCTTCGGAGCCGCAGGCGTCCTGCAGGTAGCCCGCAGGCGTCCTGCAGGTAGCCGCCGCCCAGCGGGTCAGCGGAGGAGGAGGAGGAGGAGGAGCCCGCCCGAGGACCGCAGTGGCCCAGCGTGAGTGCCCCTCGGCCGGCCTGGGGGGTCGTTACAGGCGGGCTGTCTCCCCCCCTTTTAGACTGTGAGCCCACTGTTGGGTAGGGACCGTCCCTAGATGCTGCCAACTTGGACTTCCCAAGCGCTTAGTACAGTGCTGCGCACTCAGTAAGCGCTCAATAAATACGATTGATGATGATGATGATGACAGGGCGTTGGGCGCATCTGCCCGGTGGGATCCGACCTTTCCCTCTGCTCCTCCCCCCTTCCCTCCTGCCCTCCCCGCAGCACTTGTCTATGTTTGTACATATTTACAAACGTACGGTAAATATTGTATTTGCAAAATGCACAAAAATATTTTGTATTTACAAACGTATTTACATATTTATGTGTTTGTACAGACACAGCACTGGTGTATGTTTGTACATATTTATGACTCTATTTTATTATTAATAATAAAAAACTCCGTCGACCTCCGGCCCACGCCCTCCCCCTGGCCTGGAATGCCCTCCCTCAGCACATCCGCCAAGCTAGCTCACTTCCTCCTTTCAAAGCCCTACTGAGAGCTCACCTCCTCCAGGAGGCCTTCCCAGATTCAGCCCCCTCTCCCCATCCTCCCCCTCCCCATCCCCCCCCTCCCCGCCTTACCTCCTTCCCCTCCCCCCAGCACCTGTATATATGTATACAGTGAATAAATGGGGTAGGTGTTCGGTCTGTGCCACGGACTGATTGCCTGATTATCATCATCATCATCAATGGCATTTATTGAGCGCTTACTGAGTACGGAGCACTGTACTAAGCCTTTGGGAGGGTCATTCATTCATTCAATCGCATTTACTGAGCGCTTACTGTACGTATTTATTACTCTATTTTATTTGTACATATTTATTCTATTTTATTTTATTAATATGTTTTGCTTTGTTGTCTGTCTCCCCCTTCTAGACTGTGAACCCGCTGTTGGGTAGGGACTGTCTCTGTATGTTGCCGACTTGTACTTCCCAAGCGCTTAGTACAGTGCTCTGCACACAGTAAGTGCTCAATAAATATGATTGAATGAATGAATAATAATAATGATGATGATGGTATTAAGCACTTACTATGTGCAAAGCACTGTTCTAAGCGCTGGGGAGGATACAAGGTGATCAGGTTGTCCCACGGGGGGCTCACAGTCTTAATCCCCATTTTACGGATGATGGAACTGAGGCCCAGAGAAGTGAAGTGATGTGCACAAAGTCACACAGCCAAGTGGCGGAGCCAGGACTTGAACCCATGACCTCTGACTCCCAAGCCCAGGCTCTTTCCACTGAGCCATGCTGCTTTTCTAATTAATGATGTGTGTATAGCTATAATTCCGTTTATTCTGATGGTATCGACAACTGTCTACTTGTTTTGGTTTTTTGTCTGTCCCCCCCCCTTCTAGACTGTGAGCCCGTTGTTGCGTAGGGACCGTCTCTATAGGTTCCTGATTTGTACTTCCCAAGAGCTTAGAACAGTGCTCTGCACACAGTAAGCGCTCAGTAAATACGATTGAATGAATGAATGACCCTCCCAAAGGCTTAGTACAGCGCTCCGCACTCAGTAAGCGCTCAATAAATGCCATTGATGATGATGATGATGATAATCAGGCAATCAGTCCGTGGTATAGACCGAGCACCTACCCCGTGCAGAGCACTGCACTAAGCGCTTGGGCAAGCCAGTACAGGAAAAGGATGGCTTCCCCGCTAAAGGGGTAGAACTGGCAGACACATTCTTTTCGATCAATCATATTTATTGAGCACTTGCTATGTGTAGAGCACTGTACTAAGCGCTTGGGAGAGTATAATACAGCAGAATTAAGTCACACTCCCTGCCCATAACCAACTTGCAGTCTAGAGGGGAAGACAGACATTTTCAGATAATGGGAGGAGAAGAAAGGGCAAGGACAGAAACAGAGAGACTAGCACGGATGACGGGATGAAATAGCTGACTCAATAATTGAATATAATCAATCAATAGTATTTTCGAGGTCCTACTGCAGGCAGAGCACTTTACCAAGGGCTTGGGAGAGTACGGTAGAGGTGGGAGACACCGTGGCTCTGCCTGTGAGGGGCTTTTGGTCAAAGGGAGAGGTTGTCGCTAAATAACATACAAAATGGATGGAAGAAAATAATTGCAGTAATAGCGGGTGCATTCATGAGCGTCCTCTTGGTGAGGGGCTCTGTACTAAGTGCGTGGGTCGTACAGAATAACAAAATCCTCGAGGACCTCTCACTCTAATAAGGAAGACAAACATAAAAATATTGGCAATTAGAGAGGTCATCATCATCATCATCAATCGTATTTATTGAGCGCTTACTATGTGCAGAGCACTGTACTAAGCGCTTGGGAAGTACAAATTGGCAACATATAGAGACAGTCCCAACCCAACAGTGGGCTCACAGTGTAAAAGGGGGGAGACAGAGAACAAAACCAAACATACTAACAAAATAAAATAAATAGAATAGATATGTACAAGTAAAATAAATAAATAAATAGAGTAATTAATATGTACAAACATATATACATATATACAGGTCCAGAATAAAGTTGGACACATATCCAGAAGGGCTGAGGAGGCAGGGGTTGGTTGAAGGGATGATAGGCCCACTGTTGGGTAGGGACTGTCTCTATATGTTGCCAATTTGTACTTCCCAAGCGCTTAGTACAGTGCTCGGCACATAGTAAGCGCTCAATAAATACGATTGATGATGATGATGATAGGGTCCAGTGTGCCCGGAGATACTGCTACTACTGATATAGTAATAATAATGGTATTTGTGAAGCATTTACTATATGCCAGACACTGTTCTAAGCACTGGGGTAGATACAAGTAATCGGGTTGGACACCGTCCCTGTCCCACATAGGGCTCACAGTCTTAATCCCTATTTTACAGATGAGGTAACTGAGGCACAGAGGGGTGAAACGACTTGCCCAAGGTCACACAGCAGATAAGTGGCGGAGCTGGGGTTAGAGCCCAGGTCCTTCTGGTCCTTCTGACTCCCAGGGCCGGGCTCTTTCTACTAGGCTAAGGAGATGATATAAATACGATTATGAAATCGTATTTAATCATAAATACGATTGATGATGAGATGAATCGGAAAAGGCTTATTGGAGGAGGTGGGATTTCTGGAAAGCTGGGTGGGTGGGGCGAGCCGGGGTCCGTCTGTGGGGAGGGAAGGAGGCCGGGGGAGCGGTGGGAGCGAGGGGACAATCGATCAATCAATCAATCAATCAATCAATCGTATTTATTGAGCGCTTACTGTGTGCAGAGCACTGTACTAAGCGCTTGGGAAGTCCAAATTGGCAACATATAGAGACAGTCCCTACCCAACAGTGGGCTCACAGTCTAAAAGGGGGAGACAGAGAACGAAACCAAACATGCTAACAAAATAAAATAAATAGAATAGATATGTACAGGCAAAATAAATAAATAAATAAACAAATAAACAAACAAATAAATAAAAATAAATAAATAAATAAATAAAGGGACAGAGGTGGGTGAATTAAGCGCTTACTCTGGGCCAGGCACTGTACATTTATTATTATCAAGTGCCGTCGAGGCGTTTCTGATTCATAGCGACTCCATGGATATATTTTCTGCAGAAAGTCCTGGCCTCTGCCATCATCCTTCTAGACTGTGAGCCCGCTGTCGGGTAGGGACCGTCCCTATATGTTGCCGACTTGTTCTTCCCAAGCGCTTAGTACAGTGCTCTGCACACAGTAAGCACTCAATAAATACGATTGAACGAGTGAATGAATGAATCTAGCTTTACTTCTCTTTATTCTGATGACTTGACACCTGTCCACATGTTTTGTTTTGTTGTCTGTCTCCCCGTTCTGGACCGTGAGCCCGCTGTTGGGTGGGGACTGTCTCTATATGTTGCCGACTTGTACTTCCCAAGCACTTAGTACATTGCTCTGCATACAGGAAGCGCTCAATAAATACGATTGAATGAATGAATGAATAAATCTAGCTTTACTTCTCTTTATTCTGATGACTTGACCCCTGTCCACATGTTTTGTTTTGTTGTCTGTCTCCCTCTTCTAGACTGTGAGCCTGCTGTTGGGTGGAGACCGTCTCTATATATTGCCGACTTGTACTTCCCAAGCGCTTAGTACAGTGCTCTGCACACAGTAAGCGCTCAATAAATACGATTGAATGAATGAATGAATGAGAAACGAGACCCACACCCAGTTGGAAGTTTGGCTCCGTAGGAATGGGGAGGTCGGTTGAGGAAGGCGAGGGAAGGGAGCTGATGGGTCCGGTGGGGACAGGTGGCAGAGAGCCTGGAACCTGACAGGGAGAGAGTTTCGGGTTGACGTGAAGGGACCCGAGAAGCCGGCGGACAGTCTTGATGAGAGGAGAGATCATCATCATCATCAACCGTATTTATTGAGCGCTTACTGTATGCAGAGCACTGTACTAAGCGCTTGGGAAGTACACGTTGGCAACATATAGAGACAGTCCCTACCCAACAGTGGGCTCACAGTCTAAAAGGGGGAGACAGAGAACAAAACCAAACATACTAACAAAATAAAATAAATAGATATGTACAAGTAAAATAAATAAATAAATAGAGTAACAAATATGTACAAACATATATACATATATACAGGTGCTGTGGGGAAGGGAAGGAGGTAAGATGGGATGGAGAGGGGCACGAGGTGAGAGGACAGAAGGGGCTCAGTGTGGGAAGGCCTCCTGGAGGAGGTGAGCTCTCAGTAGGGCCTTGAAGGGAGGAAGAGAGCGAGCTTGGCGGATGGGCAGAGGGATTGGGGGCATTCCAGGCCCGGGGGATGACGTGGGCCGGGGGTCGATGGCGGGACGGGCGAGAACGAGGTACGGTGAGGAGATCAGCGGCGGAGGAGCGGAGGGTGCAGGCTGGGCTGGAGAAGGAGAGAAGGGAGGTGAGGTAGGAGGGGGCGAGGGGATGGACAGCCTGGAAGCCCAGGGTGAGGAGGAGTTTCTGCCTGATGTGGTCCGGGCCGCGCTTCAGGCAGCTGCTGCGCGTGGCTTCACCTTTAGGCTTGGCCTCCTTATCCTCTTTGCTGTTTCTGGGGCACTGTCTCCGGGAGCCTTGCGGATGGATGGGTTTTGTCCCGCGGACCCGTCTTCGCTCTGTGGGGACTCCTTCATTTCACAGCAGCTCCCAGTTTGAATTCCTGGTGTGGCTTAGTGGGTACAGCCCAGGCCAGCCCAGACCCCCTTTTAGACTGTAAGCCCACTGGTGGGTAGGGACCGTCTCTATATGTTGCCAACTTGTACTTCCCAAGCGCTTAGTACAGTGCCCTGCCCACAGTAAGCGCTCAATAAATACGATTGATTGACTGGGAGTCTGGGCTAATCCCAGCTCCGCCCCATGTCTGCTTCATGACTTTAGGCAATTCACTTCACTTCTCTGGGACTCAGTTACCTCATCTGTAAGATGGGGATTAAGACTGTGAGCCTCATGTGGGACAGGGACTCTGTCCAACCTGATTGCCTGCTTGTACTTCCCAAGCGCTTAGTACAGTGCTGTGCACATAGTAAGCGCTCAATAAATACGATTGATGATGATTGATGATTTCTAGACTGTGAGCCCATTGTTGGGTAGGGACCGCCCCTATATGTTGCCGATTTGTACTTCCCAAGCGCTTAGTACAGTGTTCTGCATAAGGTAAGCGCTCAGTAAATACGATTGAATGAAATTACCTTGTATCTACCCCAGTGCTTAGAACACATCACTTAGAACTTGGCACATAGTAAATGCTTAACAAGTGCCATTGTTATTATTATCATCATCATTATCAATCAATCAATCGTATTTATTGAGCGCTAACTGTGTGGAGAGCACTGTACTAAGCGCTTGGGAAGTACAAGTCATTACCAAAAGACTGTCTTGGATATGGAACGTAAGAGGAAGAGAGTTCCTGACACTGTCCAATCTGTCAGAAGTTTAATTTGTTTTGCCTGGCATCAGTTTCTGTCAGTAATTATGGGGTTGTTTATACTTCTTTTAAATAGTAATTATGGTGGCATTTATTAAGCATTTATTATGAGTTAAGTGTGGGGCAGCTACAAGGTTATAAGTCCCTTTCCCCCAGGCGGCTCATAATCTAAATTTTAGGGAGAATGGGAACCTTATCACTGTTGGACAGAGGAGGAAACCAGGGCCCAGAGAGGGCAAGTGACCCACCCAGAGTCACTCAGCGGGCTGGGGCAGAGCCGGGAGTCAAACCCGGGCCCCCCGACTCCCAGCCTAGGACTTTCCACGAGACCATGCCGGATGTTCAATATGTTTGTATACATATGTGGGCGTTGGTTTCTAAATTAAATCCAAAAAAAAAGATCTGCATTCCTTTTTATGGATCCACCAGTTACTAAACCAGTTATAGAAGCAGCGTGTCTCGGTGGAAAGAGCACGGGTTTTGGAGTCAGGGGTCGTGGGTTCGAATCCCAGCTCCGCCACATGTCTGCTGGGTGACCTTGGGCAAGTCACTTCACTTCTCCGAGCCTCAGTGACCTCATCCGTAAAATGGGGATTACGACTGTGAGCCCCCCTTGGGACAACCTGATCGTCTTGTATCCCCCCCCCAGCGCTTAGAACAGTGCTTTGCACATAGTAAGCGCTTAACAAATGCCATTATTATTATTATTATTATTAAATCCCCAGCTCTTAACAGAACCGATGGGAATTTGATGTGTTTCTCAGATGGGTCATGAAAGCCCCCAGAGGGTCGGAGGCCCCCACCTAGGGAACATTTGACTGTGAGCCCACTGGTGGGTAGGGACTGTCTCTATATGTTGCCAACTTGTACTTCCTAAGCGCTTAGTACAGTGCTCTGCACACAGTAAGCGCTCAATAAATACAATTGATTGATTGATTTGACTGTTGGATCCTATTGTGTTCTCCGCATCCTCCTCACCTCCTTTTGATGGCAGGCTCCTAAAGGCAGGGCCCACTGCCTTGACTTGGACAGCGCCTCAGCGTTTAGTACAGTACCTGGCACTTAGTAGACACTTAACAGATGCCATCAAAAAAGCCCCCAAAAGCCAGCGTTCTCTGACATTCTTTCCCTGGTGATAATTTCCAATTCCCATCACCACTGCCATGAGAGCCGGATTCTCAGCCGGGCTGTCGTCCCCCCAGGTGGAGGAGGGGCAGGAAGTTCATCGATCGCATGGGAAATGAGGAAAATTGGATTTTTAAGCCGGCAGAGCCACAGCTCTGATCAGGAGAATTTGATTCCTGTTGGCCTGAAGAAGCCCCCGCGAGAAAGGGGAAGCAGGTCAGGGAGGAGGGACGGCGGGGAGGGAACTGGAAATTCCGAGATCCATCGGGCAAATGACTGAAGGGAAATGGAGCGGTGACCTCTGGCCTCAGGTAACCACGCCTGGTGCTGGGGACCGTCCAGCAGTGACAGGGCAGGAGACCGTTCCCAACACACTGAGGCGTGCCTCAATGGAAATAGCCCGGGCTTTGGAGTCAGAGGTCGTGGGTTCAAATCCCAGCTCTGCCAATTGTCAGCTGTGTGACTCTGGGCAAGTCACTTCACTTCTCTGGGCCTCAGCTACCTCATCGGTAAAATGGGGATGAAGACTGTAAGCCCCCCGTGGGACAACCTGATCACCTTGTAACCTCCCCAGGGCTTAGAACAGTGCTTTGCACATAGTAAGCGCTTAACAAATGCCATCATTCCGGCCCACATCATCCCCCGGGCCTGGAATGCCCCCAATCCCTCTGCCCATCCGCCAAGCTAGCTCTCTTCCTCCCTTCAAGGCCCTACTGAGAGCTCACCTCCTCCAGGAGGCCTTCCCACACTGAGCCCCTTCCTTCCTCTCCCCCTCATCCCCCTCTCCATCCCCCCATCCTACCTCCTTCCCTTCCCCACAGCAGCTGTATATATGTATATATTTTTGTACATATTTATTACTCTATTTTACTTGTACATATCTATTCTATTTATTTTATTTTGTTAGTATGTTTGGTTTTGTTCTCTGTCTCCCCCTTTTAGACTGTGAGCCCACTGTTGGGTAGGGACTGTCTCTATATGTTGCCAATTTGTACTTCCCAAGCGCTTAGTACAGTGCTCTGCACATAGTAAGCGCTCAATAAATACGATTGATGATGATGATGATGATGATGATGGTGGGTAGGGACTGTCTCTATATGTTGCCAATTTGTACTTCCCAAGCGCTTGGTACAGTGCTCTGCACATAGTAAGCGCTCAATAAATACAATTGATGATGATGATCATTATCATTACCCCCGAAGAGCTTCCTCCCCATCAAGAGAAGCGGGCCCAGAAATGCTGGGGGAGAAGTGTGAGGGGGGGAATTTGGCATTTGCAACCGCATCCATCAACTGGGGGGTCGCGAAATCATCATCATCATCAATCGTATTTATTGAGCGCTTACTATGTGCAGAGCACTGTACTAAGCGCTTGGGAAGTACAAATTGGCAACATATAGAGGCAGTCCCTACCCAACAGTGGGCTCACAGTCTAAAAGGGGGAGAGACAGACGTCCAAACAAGCAGTCAGGCATCTATAAATAAGTAGAATTATAGCTATAGACACAAGTAAACAGGCATCAATATAAATAAATAGCGTGGCTAGAGGAGCAGCGTGGCTCAGTGGAAAGAGCCCGGGCCTTGGAGTCAGAGGTCACGGGTTCAAATCCCGGCTCAGCCAACTGTCAGCTGTGTGACTTCGGGCAAGTCACCTCACCTCTCTGTGTCAGTGAGTACGATGCTTGGGCCGGGACAGGAGTGGTATAAGACTCACCCAGGCCCGGCCCGCTGAGGGCACGCTCTCCCGGCGGTGGGCGACGGCTGCATTTCCTGCCTTTCCTGAGGAAAGGACAGCCCCGGAAAACTGCGTGGGAAGAGCCAGCCCGAGGGGATGGGCAATAGAAGGTGGTGGGACTGGCAGGAATCGAATGGTGAAGCTGTAGCCCAGGCTAATAATAATAATAATAATAATAATAATGGCATTTGTTAAGCGCTTACTATGTGCAGAGCACTGTTCTAAGCGCTGGGGGTGGATACAAGGTGATCAAGTTGTCCCGCATGGGGCTCACAGTCTTAATCCCCATTTTACAGATGAGGTAACTGAGGCACAGAGAAGTTAAGTGACTTGCCCAAGGTCACACAGCAGACATGTGCCGGAGCCGGGATTCGAACCCATGACCTCTGACTCCAAAGCCCGGGCTCTTCTCCACTGAGCCACGCTGCTCCTCCTAATGTATCTGACCTCTCCTAGGTAGAATATTATTATTGTCTCAGTGCTTATCGGGGGGCTCGATATCGGAGCCGATACCAGTGGCTTTCTAGA
Source organism: Tachyglossus aculeatus (assembly GCF_015852505.1). NCBI lineage: Eukaryota > Metazoa > Chordata > Mammalia > Monotremata > Tachyglossidae > Tachyglossus > Tachyglossus aculeatus. The sequence goes on along the minus strand of NC_052086.1, from coordinate 45,888,537 downwards.
CTGTGAGCTCGTTGTTGACAAGGAGTGTGTCTGATGTTATATTGTACTCCCCCAAGCGCTTAATACAGTGCTTTGCCCACAGTAAGCGCTCAGTAAATATAATTGAATGAATGAATAATAATAATAATAATAATAATAATAATAATGGCATTTGTTAAGCGCTTACTATGTGCAGAGCACTGTTCTAAGCGCTGGGGGGGTTACAAGGTGATCAACTTGTCCCATGTGGGGCTCACAGTCTTAACCCCCATTTTACAGATGAGGGAACTGAGGCTCAGAGAAGTTAAGTGACTTGCCCAAGGTCACACAGCAGACGTGTGGGGGAGTCGGGATTCGAACCCATGACCACTGACTCCAAAGCCCGGGCTCTTTCCACTGAGCCACGCTGCTCCTCGAATGAATGAATGAAAGCAGACACTGTCCCACATGGAGTTTACAGTCCAAAAGGGAGTACTTTATCCCAACTCACGGTTTAGGAAACCGAAGCCCAGGGAAGATAGGGGACCTGTTCAGGGTGGCACGGCAGGCCGGAACCAGAGCTGGGACTAGAACCGGGGTCCCCCGGACTCACTGTCCCTCTTCATTCATTCATTCATTCAATCGTATTTATTGAGTGCTTACTGTGTGCAGAGCACTGTACTAAGCACTTGGGAAGTACAAGTTAGAAACATATAAAGATGGTCCCTACCCAACAGCGGGCTCACAGTCTAGAAGGAGGAGACAGACAACCAAACAAAACACGTAGACAGGTGTCAAAGTCATCAGAACAAACAGAATTAAAGCTATATGGACATCATTAACAAAATAAATAGAATAATAAGTATGTACAAGTAAAATAAATAGAGTAATAAATCTGTACATGTATATATACAAGTGCTGTGGGGAGGGGAAGGAGGTAGGGCGGGGGGAATGGAGAGGAGGAGAGGAAGACTATCTTACCTCCTTCCCTTCCCCACAGCACCTGTATATATGTATATATGTTTGTACATATTTATTATCTATTTTACCTGTACATATCTATTCTATTTATTTTATTTTGTTAGTATGTTTGGTTTTGTTCTCTGTCTCCCCCTTTTAGACTGTGAGCCCGCTGTTGGGTAGGGACTGTCTCTCTATGTTGCCAACTTATACTTCCCAAGTGCTTAGTACAGTGCTGTGCACACAGTAAGCGCTCAATAAATACGATTGATTGATTGATTGATTGAAAAAGGGGGCTCAGTCTGGGACGGCCTCCTGGAGGAGGTGAGCTCTCAGTAGGGCCTTGAAGGGAGGAAGAGAGCTAGCTTGGCAGATGGGCAGAGGGACTGGGGGCATTCCAGGCCCGGGGGATGACGTGGGCCGGGGGTCGATGGCGGGACAGGCGAGAGCGAGGTACGGTGAGGAGATCAGCGGTGGAGGAGCGGAGGGTGCGGGCTGGGCTGGAGAAGGAGAGAAGGGAGGTGAGGTAGGAGGGGGTGAGGGGATGGGCAGCCTTGAAGCTGAGAATGAGGAGGTTGTGCTTTTTCGTCCCCCTGCAGGTGACTCTCCTGTGGGCCACACTGCCTGCCCTCCTAAGGAGACACCACCGGCAGGCAAATGTGCCCACAGGTGCGCGTATAGGTGAGAAGGCCACTGCGGGACCCAGAGCCCCGGCAGGCTTACAAAAAGGCCATCATGTTGGACATTTACAGCTGTTTTCTCTTCAGCTTCCTTGTTTCTTGTTCCTCAGAAAGCTTTCTCTCAGAGAGGGCCGCTCTTTTCCTGAAGGCAGGGAGGCCCCGCAGATCTGCCCCTCTGCCAAGCTAGCTCTCTTCCTCCCTTCAAGGCCCTGCTGAGAGCTCACCTCCTCCAGGAGGCCTTCCCACACTCAGCCCCTTCTTTCCTCTCCCCCTCGTCCCCCTCTCCATCCCCCCCATCTTACCTCCTTCCCTTCCCCACAGCACCTGTGTATATGTATATATGTTTGTACATATTTATTACTCTATTTATTTTACTTGTACATATCTATTCTATTTATTTTATTTTGTTAGTATGTTTGGTTTTGTTCTCCGTCTCCTTTTAGACTGTGAGCCCACTGTTGGGTAGGGGCTGTCTCTATATGTTGCCAATTTGTACTTCCCAAGCGCTTAGTACAGTGCTCGGCACATAGTAAGCGCTCAATAAATACAATTGATGATGATGATGAGGATGTTCAGCTGGGGTGCAGCATTGGCTGAGGTGGGATTTTAGCAGGCCCTAAAAACACGCCTCCTCCATGGCCGAGCCCCTCCCCGCGCGCCTCCTGGGAATGTGCGGCAGAAGCACCTTGTGAAGAACACGGACTATGGAGTCGGAGGTCGTGGGTTCGAATCCCGGCCCTGCCACTTGTCAGCTGTGTGACTTAGAGAAGCAGCGTGGCTCAGTGGAAAGAGCCCGAGCTTTGAAATCAGAGGTCATGGGTTCAAACCCCGGCTCTGCCAATTGTCAGCTGGGTGACTCTGGGCAGGTCACTTCACTTCTCTGGGCCTCAGTTCCCTCATCTGTAAAATGGGGATTAAAACTGCGAGCCCCCCCGTGGGACAACCCGATCACCTTGTAACCTCCCCAGCGCTTAGAACAGTGCTTTGCCCACAGTAAGCGCTTTATAAATACCATCATTATTATTATGAGAAACAGCGTGGCTCATTGGAAAGAGCCCGGGCTTTGGAGTCGAAGGTCATGGGTTCAAATCCCGGCTCCGCCAGTTGTCAGCTGTGTGGCTTTGGGCAAGTCATTTCACTTCTCTGGGCCTCAGTTCCCTCATCTGTAAGATGGAGATTAAGACTGTGAGCCCCCCATGGGACAACCTGATCACCTTGTAGTCTCCCCAGCGCTTAGAACAGTGCTTTGCACATAGTAAGCGCTTAATAAGTGCTATCATTATTATTATTATTATTATTTGGGCAAGTCACTTCACTTCTCTGGGCCTCAGTTACCTCATCTGTAAAACGGGGGTGAAGACCGTAAGCCCCCTGTGGGACAACCTGATCACCTTGTATCCCCCCAGCGCTTAGAACAGTGCCTTGCACATCGTAAGCGCTTAATAAATGCCATTATTACTTCCCCCGTCCGGTATTTCCCAAGCGTTTAGTTCAGTGCCCTGCCCCCAGTGTGCACTTGGGCCATACTAAGGCTCTTCCTATATGTTGCCAGCTTGTACTTCCCAAGCGCTTAGTCCAGTGCTCTGCACACAGTAAGAGCTCAATAAATACGATTGATTGATTGATTGACACGCTAATGAGGCAGGCACACGGACACGCCCGGCTTCCTTGCAGCTAGTGCCGGCGGGAGGAAGACCAGGAGAGAAGTAGGAGAGGCATGGACAGAAATGACTGGGAGACACAGCCCAACCAAGCAATCGTGGTATTTATTGAGTGCTTACTGTGTGCAAAACACTGATTGCAGCATTTGGGAGACTGCCCTATGACAGAGTGGGTAGACTACCCTACCCACAAGGGGTTTACGCTCTAGAGGGTACCTCCTTCCCCTCCCCAAAGCACCTGTATATATGTATATATGTTTGTACGCATTTATTACTCTATTTTATTTGTACATATTTATTCTATGTATTTTATTTTGTTAATATGTTTGGTTTTGTTGTCCGTCTCCCCCTTCTAGACTGTGAGCCCACTGTTGGGCAGGGGCCGTCTCTATACGTTGCCAACTTGGACTTCCCAAGTGCTTCGTACAGTGCTCTGCACACATCGTCATCAATCGTATTTATTGAGCGCTTACTATGTGCAGAGCACTGGGCTAAGCGCTTGGGAAGTACAGATTGGCAACATATAGAGACAGTCCCTACCCAACAGTGGGTTCACAGTCTAAAAGGGGGAGACGGAGAACAAAACCAAACCTACTAACAAAATAGCACAGTAAGCGCTCAATAAATACGATCGAATAGAATAGAATGGCGGGTGGGGACTAGTAATTGCAAATACAGATATTCCGCTGAAGAAATATGGCCAAGAGGTGCTCCTGGCTCTTTTTTTTTAAAAAAAATATGGTTTTTGTTAAGCGCTTACTGTGTGCCAGGCACTTTACTAAGTGCTGGGGTAAATCAATCAATCGTATCTGTTGAGCGCTTACTGTGTGCAGAGCACTGTACTAAGCACTTGGGAAGTACAAGTCGGCAACACAATACAAGACAATCAGGTTGGACAAAGCCCTTGTCCCACATGGAGCGGACGATCTTAATCCCTATTTCACAGATGAGGCAACTGAGGTACAGAGAAGTTAAGTGACTCACCCAAGGTGACACAGAGGACAAGCAGAAGAACTGGGATTAGAACCCAGGTCCTTCTAACGCCCAGGCCCAAGTTCTATCCACTGGGGCACGCTGCTTCTCTTTGAATGCTAATCCCCAAACCCACCAGACTCCAACCCTGGTGAATCAGTCAATCAATCGTATTTATTGAGCGCTTACTCTGTGCAGAGCACTGTACTAAGCGCTTGGGAAGTACAAGTCGGCAACACAATACAAGACAATCAGGTTGGACAAAACCCTTGTGCCACATGGAGCTGACGATCTTAATCCCTATTTCACAGATGAGGCAACTGAGGTACAGAGAAGTTAAGTGACTTGTCCAGGGTGACACAGAGGACAAGCAGAAGAACTGGGATTAGAACCCAGGTCCTTCTAACTCCCAAGCCCAAGTTCTATCCACTGGGCCATGCTGCTTCTCTTCAATGCTAATCCCCAAACCCACCAGACTCCAGCCCTGGTGAATCAATCAGTCAATCGTATTTATTGAGCGCTTACTGTGTGCAGAGCACTGTACTAAGCGCTTGGGAAGTACAAGTGGGCAACATAGATGGTCCCTCCTCCAGGAGGCCTTCCCTGAGGATCTCCCTTCACCCCAAATGCCCTTCTGGTGTGAAGCAGCCATGGCGTAGTGGATATGTTGCCAATTTGTACTTCCCAAGCGCTTAGTACAGTGCTCTGCACATAGTAAGCGCTCAATAAATACGATTGATGATGATGATGATGATGATAGAGCAGAGGCCTGCGAGTCAGAAGGACCTGGGTTCTATTCCCGGCTCCGCCGCCTGTCTGCCTTGTGACCTTGGCAAGTCACTTCACTTCTCTGGGCCTCAGTTGCCTCATCTGGAAAATGGGGACGAAGAGAGCGTGAGCCCCGTGTGGGACAGGGACTCTGGCCAACCTGATTAACTTGCATGTACCCCAGTGCTTACAACCGTGCTTGGCACGTAGTAAGGGCTTAAGAAGTACCATTATTATAATTATTATTAAGATTGAGGCCCAGAGAATTGTTAAGCAGCGTGACTCAGTGGAAAGAGCCCGGGCTTTGGAGTCAGAGGTCATGGGTTTGAATCCTGACTCCGCCACATGTCAGCTGTGTGATCTTGGGCATGTCACAACTTCTCGGGGCCTCAGTTACCTCATTTGTAAAATGGGGATTAAGACTGTGAGCCCCACGTGGGACAACCTGATTACCTTGCATTCCCCGCCCCCCCCCAGTGCTTAGAACAGTGCTTTGCACATAGTAAGCGCTTAACAAATGCCAATTATTATATTTTTAGACTGTGAGCCCACTGTTGGGTAGGGACTGTCTCTCTATGTTGCCAATTTGTACTTCCCAAGCGCTTAGTACAGTGCTCTGCACATAGTAAGCGCTCAATAAATACGATCGATTGATTGATTGATTAAGATGATGGTTAGCCCTCCTCAGACCACGGGCATTGATGGGTATCCAGTTGGCAGCCAGTGTGTTTGGAAATCATCATCATCATCATCAATCGTATTTATTGAGCGCTTACTATGTGCAGAGCACTGTACTAAGCGCTTGGGAAGTACAAATCGGCAACATCTAGAGACAGTCCCTACCCAACAGTGGGCTCCCAGTCTAAAAGGACTTCTCTAGTCACTAGAGAAGCAGCATGGCTCATTGGAAAGGGCCCGGGCTTCGGAGTCAGAGGTCATGGGTTCAAATTCCGACTCTGCCAGTTGTCAGCCGTGTGACTTTGAGCAAGTCACTTCGCTTCTCTGGGCCTCAGTTACCTCATCTGTAAAATGGGGATGAAGACTGTGAGCCCCCCGTGGGACAACCTGATCACCCTGTAATCTCCCCAGCGCTTAGAACGGTGCTTTGCACATAGTAAGCGCTTAATAAATGCTATTAAAAAAAACCAACTTCTCTGTGCCTGTTACCTCAACTGTAAAAATGAGGATTGACTGTGAGCCCCCCCATGGGACAACCTGATCACCCTGTAACCTCCCCAGTGCTTAGAACAGTGCTCTGCACATAGTAAGCGCTTAATAAATGCCATTATTATTATTAAATCACTTCCCTTCTCTGGGCCTCGGTTCCCGCATCTGCAGAGTGGGGATTGAGAGCGTGAGCCCCGCAAGGAAGACTGACCGAGTCCAACCCGATGGGCGTATATTCACGCCAGCACTCAGTACAGTGCCTGGCACATAGTAAGTGCTTAACAAATGCCGTGGTTATTATTATTATTATTATTATTGCTGTTTTCTCCGCTCTCCCTCCCTCGCGGACAGGGTGCTCCGGTGGGACTGGGCCTGCATCCCACCCGCTGGGCTCAGTACCCAGCGCACCTGGCAGGCGCTTAATAGACGATCATTGCACCCAGTGGGTGCCAGGAAAATAGGGTGAGCACTTCCCTCTCTCCCTCTCTCCCTGCCCGGATTCATTCAATCGATCTTATTGAGCGCTTACTGTGTGCAGAGCACTGTACTAAGTGCTTGGGAAGTACAAGTCGGCCACATCTAGAGACGGTCCCTACCCAACAACGGGGCTCACAGTCTAGAAGGGGGAGACGGACAACAAAACGAAACATGGAGACAGGTGTCAAAATCTCCCCCCTTGGAGAAGGAAACGTAGCTCAACTTGAAATAGGGTTTTCCTCCCCGTATGTGTGAAAGTCATTTATAGTTGCATTCTCCGTGTAGTGTTTCTCAAAGTACAGGAATCAAGATGATTTAGTACACAAACTCAAAATATACTATAGTGTAGCCCAGTCTTCTTAATGGGCAATTAAGTTTAAGGAGTTACCCTTCAGGGCAGTGAATTTCAAACACAACCTCTTTCCTGAGGAGGTTCATAAAACCAGCCCTCTCCTCCCCATCTTGCCCTTCTCTAGTCCCCAGTATTTTTCATAAAAAAAAATTTTCATAATAATAATAATGGCATTTATTAAGCGCTTACTATGTGCAAAGCACTGTTCTAAGCACTGGGGAGGTTACAAGAAGATCAGGTTATCCCACGGGGGGCTCACAGTCTTAATCCCCATTTTACAGGTGAGGTAACTGAGGCACAGAGAAGTGAAGTGATTTGCCCAGAGTCACACAGCTGACAATTGGCGGAGCCGGGATTTGAACCCATGACCTCTGACTTCAAAGCCCGTGCTCTTTCCACTGAGCCACGCTGCTTCTCAGCTTCACAGAAGCTTCACAGCTTCTCTTTCTCATGGCTTTTTTCATAATGACTGTGGTATTTGTTAAGCACTTACTGTGCGTTAAGCACTGGAGTAGGGGCAAGATAATTAGGTTGGACGCAGTCCCTGTCCCACAAGGAGCTCACAGTCTAATCAATCAATCAATCAATCATATTGAGCGCTTACTATGTGCAGAGCACTGTACTAAGCGCTTGGGAAGTACAAATTGGCAACACATAGAGACAGTCCCTACCCAACAGTGGGCTCACAGTCTAAAAGGGGGAGTCTAAGATGGGGAAGAACAGAAATTGTTATTTCTCTAGGCCGTAAACTTCCGGAAGGCAGGAAAGTGTGTCCCAACTTTGTCATAGTCTACTCTTCCAAGTGCTTAGTTCTGTGCTCTTCACTCAGTAAGTGCTCAATAAATACCATCATCATCATCATCATCAATCGTATTTATTGAGCGCTTACTATGTGCAGAGCACTGTACTAAGCGCTTGGGAAGTACAAATTGGCAACATATAGAGACAGTCCCTACCCAACAGTGGGCTCACAGTCTAAAAGGGGGGAGACAGAGAACTAAAACCAAACATACTAACAAAATAAAATAAATAGAATAGATATGTACAAGTAAAATAAATAGAGTAATAAATATGTACAAACATATATACATATATACAGGTGCTGTGGGGAAGGGAAGGAGGTAAGATGGGGGGATGGAGAGGGGGACGAGGGGGAGAGGAAGGAAGGGGCTCAGTCTGGGAAGGCCTCTTGGAGGAGGTGAGCTCTCAGCAGGGCCTTGAAGGGAGGAAGAGAGCTAGCTTGGCGGATGGGCAGAGGGATTGGGGGCATTCCAGGCCCTCCCTGGAATACCACGGACTCATTGATTACGGATGAGGAAACTGAGGCACAGAAAAGTTATGATGCTTAGTCAGAAAACGGGAGTCCCCTAGCTCTAGCCGAGGATTGGGCAGCTCATGGCACTGGCCAACCGCGCATGGGGTTCAGCTATTTCCTTGTATCTGTGCCCCCCACCAGGCACTTGCCCAGTGGCCCCGCCAGCTCCCCCCTCCCCGTCCGGCTGTTGCCCAGACGGAAGTGGCTGGATGAATCAGTGTTTTCCCAGGAGAGTGCCAGGTGGTTGGAGAGGGAAAAGTCCCTTTCCGGCCCCTCCGGGCACAGAGCCAAGTAGCCTCTCGTTAGAAGGAGGGGCCCGGAGTGGCTCTTCTCTGGGAGCAGCTGTGTCCGCGCCCCGGAAATGGCCCCGTATCCCCGCCGGGTTTGGTCAAGGCCGGGGGATGGAGGGGTCGGGGGTTGCCGGCCAGGGCGGGGATGGGCAGAGCTGGCGTTGGCCTCCGTCCATCCTCGCCACTCCTGGGAACGCCGAGTTCCTTTCCTCAAGGAGCGTAAGGGATTTCAGCCTCCGCAGCCTCCGCGCTCTGGATCGTGGCAGTCTCGGCCAGCCGGTCAGAGTCCAGCAGCCGTCCGTGCGCATCCCTCTATTTATTCATTTATTTATTTTACTTGTACTTATCTATCCTATTTATTTTGTTAGTATGTTTGGTTTTGTTCTCTGTCTCCCCCTTTTAGACTGTGAGCCCACTGTTGGGTAGGGACTGTCTCTAGATGTTGCCAATTTGGACTTCCCAAGCGCTTAGTACAGTGCTCTGCACATAGTAAGCGCTCAATAAATACGATTGATGATGATGATGATGATGATCCCTTCACAGTCACCGGGTCACGGAAGGGCGGCCCCCGCACGGCCGCTTGGCCCGGCTCCCTTGCAGTCCTCCTGAGCCCCTGCTTGTGCTGGGGAACCCGCTCGAAGCAGCTGCGGGGGGCCGATCACTCCTGCCCTGCTCCCCCAAACTCCTTAGAGGAGCAGCGTTGCCTAGTGGATAGAGCCCAGGCCCGCGACTCAGAAGGTCATGGGTTCTAATCCCAGCTCTGCCACTTATCTGGGCGATCGTGGGCAAGTCACTTCGCTTCTCTGGGCCTCAATTATAATAATAATAATGATGGCATTTGTTAAGCACTTACTATGTGCAGAGCACTGTTCTAAGCGCTGGGGGGGGGATACAAGGTGAGCAAGCTGTCCCACGTGGGGCTCACAGTCTTAATCCCCATTTTACAGATGAGGGAACTGAGGCTCAGAGAAGTTAAGTGACTTGCCCAAGGTCACACAGCAGACGTGTGGCCGAATCTCATTTGTAAATTGAGGACTGAGGCTGTGAGCCCCATATGGGACGGGGACTCTGCCCAACCCGATTTGCTTGTATTCACCCCGTGTAGTAAGCGCCTAACAAATACCATAGTTATTATTATTGTTCTGAAGTCCAGGTAAATGATAGACCCAAGGCCCTGACTCCCCCGGCTCACCCTTCCCACCCCGTTCTCTCCCCGTGGGGCGGAAAGAAGCCTGGGGGGCCTGAACGGTTGGGATTTGTGGTCTCATGTCCCCCAGCCACCTTCGCCTTTGGGGGACTGCTAGATCTGGCAATTTTTTTTTGCTGGACACTTACTGTGTGCCAAGTACTATGCTAAGCGCTTGGGAGAGTACAGAATAACAGTAATAATAATGATGATGGCGTTTATTAAGCGCTTACTATGTGCCAAGCACTGTTCTAAAGCACTGGGGAGGTTACAAGGTGATCAAGGTGTCCCACGGGGGGCTCACAGTCTTCATCCCCATTTTACAGATGAGGTAACTGAGGCACAGAGAAGTGAAGTGACTTGCCCAGAGTCACATGGCTGTTAATTGGCGGAGCCGGGATTTAATCAATCAATCAATCAATCAATCAATCGTATTTATTGAGCGCTTACTATGTGCAGAGCACTGTACTAAGCGCTTGGGAAGTACAAATTGGCAACACATAGAGACAGTCCCTACCCAACAGTGGGCTCACAGTCTAAAAGGGGGAGACAGAGAACAGAACCAAACATACCAACAAAATAAAATAAATAGGATAGAAATGTACAAGTTAAATAAATAAATAAATAAATAAATAAATAAATAAATAAATAAATAGAGTAATAAATATGTACAACCATATATACATATATGCAGGTGCTGTGGGGAAGGGAAGGAGGTAAGATGGGGGGATGGAGAGGGGGATTTGAACCCATGACCTCTGACTCCAAAGCCCGGGCTCTTTCCACTGAGCCACGCTGCTTCTCTCAACACTCCTGGCCCACAGTGAGCTCATGGACATAGATACCACATGTGTAACTGTAGCCAGGGCCCCCAAATAATAATTTTGGTATTTGTTAAGCGCTTACTATGTGCCAAGCACAGTGCTCTGCACTTTAAGCGCTCAATAAATACAGCGTGGCTCAGTGGAAAGAGCCCGGGCTTGGGAGTCAGGGGTCGTGGGTTCTTATTTTATCTTGTTAATATGTTTTGTTCTGTTGTCTGTCTCCCCCTTCTAGACTGTGAGCCTGCTGTTGGGTAGGGACCACCTCTAGATGTTGCCAACTTGGACTTCCCAAGCGCTTAGTACAGTGCTCTGCACGCAGTAAGCGCTCAATAAATACGATTGAATGAGTGAATGAATGGAAGCTCCTGGAGGGCAAGGATCATGTCTACTAACTCTCCTGTACTCTCCCCAGCACTCACTATACAGTATCATTATTATCATTGTCGTCATATTTAAGTAAGTGCTTACTGTGTGTCAAGTATGTTGCCAATTTGTACTTCCCAAGCGCTTAGTACAGTGCTCTGCACATAGTAAGCGCTCAATAAATACGATTGATGATGATGATGAAGTACTGTTCTAAGCGCTGCAGGTCAGATACAGTCCCTGTCCTGTACAGTCTCAGTAGGAGGGACAGCGGGTAGTGGATCCTTATTTTTTTTTTTTACAGTTGTGGAAACTGAGGCCCAGAGAAGTTAAGTGACTTGCCCAGGGTCACACAGCAAGCAGTTGGCAGAACTGGGATTGGAACACAGGTCTTTGGACTCCCAAAGCCGTATTCTTTCCGCTAGGCTGTGCTGACTTGACACCCGTCCACGTGTTTTGTTTTGTCGTCCGCCTCCCCCTTCTAGACTGTGAGCCCATTGTTGGGTAGGGACCGTCTCTATATGTTGCCGACTTGTACTTCCCAAGCGCTTAGTACAGTGCTCTGCACACAGTAAGCGCTCAATAAATACGATTGAATGACTGAATGTTTCCCAGTACTGCGTACAGTAGACTGTCAGCTTCTTGAGGACAGGGACCATCATCATCATCATCAATTGTATTTATTGAGCGCTTACTATGTGCAGAGCACTGTACTAAGCGCTTGGGAAGTACAAATTGGCAACATATAGAGACAGTCCCTACCCAACAGTGGGCTCACAGTCTAAAAGGGGGAGACAGAGAACAAAACCAAACATACTAACAAAATAAAATAAATAGAATAGATATGTACAAGTAAAATAAATAGAGTAATATATATGTACAAACATATATACATATAAACAGGTGCTGTGGGGAAGGGAAGGAGGTAAGATGGGGGGGATGGAGAGGGGGATGAGGGGGAGAGGAAGGAAGGGGCTCAGTCTGGGAAGGCCTCCTGGAGGAGGTGACCATGTCTCCCAAGTGCTCAGAACAGTGCTATGCACCCAATAGACTGTAAGTTCCTTAAGGTTCAGGGTTGGGCCTGCTAACTTGTCCTCTCCCAAATGTGTGGGTCAGTGTCCTGCATTCAATAGGTGCTCAATAAATAGCATTGATTCCCCATCATAATAATGAATAATTATCATAATAATGGTATTTCATTCATTCATTCAATCGTATTGAGCGCTTACTGTGTGCAGAGCACTGTGCTAAGCGCTTGGGGAAAAACGCTTACAACATGCCGGGCATTGTACTAAGCGCTGGGGTGGGTACAAGCAAATGGGGCTGGGCAGAGTCCCTGTCCCACACGGGGCTCACAGTCTCAATCCCCATTTTGCAAATGGGGGAACCGAGGCGCGGAGAAGTGGCTTGCCCAAGGTCACACAGCAGACCAGTGGTAGAGCCAGGATTAGAACCCAGGTCTTTCTGACTCCCACTGGGGCACGCTGCTTCTCCCAGGTTAATTTCTCTCTAAGAGTGTTGCCTTCTTTAAAGACCAGGAATGACAAATTGGCTTATTTACTATTGAGTGCGGCCCTGTTAGGATGGAGAGGCTGGCGCCATTCTTTCATTCAGTCGTGTTCATTCATTCATTCATTCAGTCGTATTTATTGAGCGCTTACTGTGTGCAGAGCACTGTACTAAGCGCTTGGGAAGTACAAGTTGGCAACATATAGAGACAGCGGGCTCACAGTCTAGAAGAGACACTATCTATTTAGAGATATAAATATATATATATATCTCTATATATCTATAGAGTATATCGATATATCTATAGATATACCGATATATCTATAGAGAAGCAGCGTGGCTCAGCGGAAAGAGCACGGGCTTTGGAGTCAGAGGTCATGGGTTCAAATCCCAGCTCTGCCAATTGTCAGCTGTGTGACCTTGGGCACGTCACTTAACTTCTCTGCCTCAGTTATCTGTAAAATGGGGATTAAGACTGTGAGCCCCCCGTGGGACAACCTGATCACCTTGTCACCTCCCCAGCGCTTAGAACAGTGCTTTGCACATAGTAAGCGCTTAATAAATGCCATTATTATTATTATTATTATTATTATTATTATCTATTTCAGTTTTGGGGCTCCACTTTCCCCTCCCCAGCGCTCTCCTGCTCTGCAGCCAGGCAGAAGGCGGCCCAGGCCCTGGTGGAAAGCGGCCTCTGCTCTTTGAAAACTGAAAGTTGGAGATGGCCGGTCCTGTCTGGGTTTTGCCCGTTCCAGTTGGCTGGTTTTAATCATCATCATCATCAATCGTATTTATTGAGTGCTTACTATGTGCAGAGCACTGTACTAAGCGCTTGGGAAGTGCAAATTGGCAACATCTAGAGACAGTCCCTACCCAACAGTGGGCTCACAGTCTTAAAGGGGGAGACAGAGAACAAAACCAAACATACTGACAAAATAAAATAAATAGAATAGATATATACAAGTAAAATAAATAAAGAAATAGAGTAATAAATATGTACAAACATATATACATCTATACAGGTGCTGTGGGGAAGGGAAGGAGGTAAGATGGGGGGGATGGAGAGGGGGACGAGGGGGAGAGGAAGGAAGGGGCTCAGTCTGGGAAGGCCTCGTGGAGGAGGGGAGCTCTCAGTAGGGCCTTGAAGGGAGGAAGAGAGCTAGCTCTTTAATAAAGAGAGATAAAGCTGGTTTTAATAGAGAAGCAGCGTGGCTCAGTGGAAAAGAGCCCGGGCTTTGGAGTCAGAGGTCATGGGTTCTAATCCCGGCTCCACCAACTGTCAGCTGTGGGACTTTGGGCAAGTCACTTCACTTCTCTGTGCCTCAGTTCCCTCATCTGTAAAATGGGGATGAAGACTGTGAACCCCCCGTGGGGCGACTTGATCACCTTGTAACCTCCCCAGCACTTAGAACAGTGCTTTGCACATAGTAAGCGCTTAATAAATGCCATTAAAAAAAAAATAATAATAACAGTAATAGTGGTATTTGTTAAACACTTATTATCTGCCAAGCAAAGTACTCAATCCCTTCGCCCGCTCCTCCCTCACCTAACTCCTCTCCTGCTACAATGCAGCCCGCACACTGCGCTCCTCTAATGCCAAACTTCTCACTGGGCCTCCGTCTTGTCTGTCTCATCGCCAATGTCTCGCCCACATCCTGCCTCTGGCCTGTACATATTTATTACTCTATTTATTTATCTTACATGTACATATCATCATCATCAATTGTATTTATTGAGCGCTTACTGTGTGCAGAGCACTGTACTAAGCGCTTGGGAAGTCCAAGTTGGCAACATATAGAGACAGTCCCTACCCAACAGTGGGCTCACAGTCTAAAAGGGGGAGAGATACGTACATATCTATTCTATTTATTTTATTTTGTTAGTACGTTTGGTTTTGTTCCCTGTCTCCCCCTTCTAGACTGTGAGCCCACTGTTGGGTAGGGACTGTCTTTATGTGTTGCCGACTTGTACTTCCCAAGCGCTTAGTACAGTGCTCTGCACACAGTAAGCGCTCAATAAATCATCATCATCATCATCAATCGTATTTATTGAGCGCTTACTATGTGCAGAGCACTGTACTAAGCGCTTGGGAAGTACAAATTGGCAACATCTAGAGACAGTCCCTACCCAACAGTGGGCTCACAGTCTAAAAGGGGGAGACAGAGAACAAAACCAAACATACTAACAAAATAAAATAAATAGAATAGATATGTACAAATAAGATAAATAAATAAATAAATAGAGTAAAAAAAATGTACAAGCATATATACATATATATATATATACGTATATAAATACGACTGATTGATTGATTGGAATGCCCTCTCTTCATGTGCCCCTCTAGACTGTAAGCTCATCGTGGGCGGGGAATGTGCCTGTAATATTGTTATATTGTCCTCTCCAAAGTGCTTCATCATCATCATCATCATCAATCGTATTTATTGAGCGCTTACTATGTGCAGAGCACTGTACTAAGCGCTTGGGAAGTACAAATTGGCACCATATACAGTCCCTACCCGACCCTGGGACAGCTTAATTCACAGGAAGGACCCAATAAATATGGTTGACTGACTGGGGTAGAGAAAAGATAATCAGGTCTCCTCTAATGCCAAGCTTCTCCCTGGGCCTTCGTCTCATCTGTCTCATCGCCAGCGTCTCGCCCACATCCTGCCTCTGGCCTGGAATGCCCTTGGTCTTCATGTGCCCCTGTAGACTGTAAGCTCATCGTGGGCGGGGAATGTGTCTGTAATATTATTATATTGTCCTCTCCAGAGTGCTTAATACACAGTGAGGACCCAATAAATATGGTTGACTGACTGGGGTAGAGAAAAGATAATCAGGTCCCATACGGGACTCTCAATCTAAGTAGGAGGAACAACAGGTATTGAATCCCCGTCTTGCCGATGAGGCAACTGAGGCCCAGAGAAGCTAAGTAACCTGTCTGAAGTCACACAGCAGAGAAGTGGCAGAGGCAGGATTAGAACCCAGCCCGTGCTCTTTCCACACTACTTCCCTCCAGTTGTCACGAGTGGGAAAAATCCCTTTTTGTTTTCTTGCTGGAGTCCCCGTGTGACATTCCTTGCAGTATGGCCCAGAGGACCTAATCCCAGTGCTGCCACTTGCCTGCTGTGGGATCTTAGGCAAGTCACTTTACTACCCTGTGCCTCAGTTACCTCACCTGTAAAATGAGGATTAAGACTGTGAGCCCCACGTGAGACAAGTACTGTGTCCAACCTGATCAGCTTGTATATACCCCGGCATTTAGTACGACGCCTGCCACAAAACGAGCCCTTAACAAATGCCGTGCCCGTTCTCGGTGGTGTTTATCGAGCGCTTACCGTGTGCAGAGCGCTGTACTAAGTGCTTGGGGAGAGTTCAGTATAACAGACACATTCCCTGCCCGCACTCCCTCACTTGTTGGGCAGGGACTGATAGTTTGGGAGCTGTCCCAGGGTCGAGCACAATGTTTGGCACATAGTAAGTGCTTAACAAATACCATTGTATCATGTCTTGGATTTTCCCCAACCCTTTGTTTGCCCTCCGAGGCTTATAGGGTGGGGAGCTATGTGGTTCAGTGGGGCTCCTTCAGGGCGCCTTGCCTCTCCCGCCTTCTGTCCCCTCCAGTTTCCCGTCAGGCCTCTCCCACCTTGGGTGTTTACCCCCAGATTAATCATCAATCCCCTCCTCGGGGGGACACTGTAAGAGGCTCCTTGTCCCACTCGGCGCCTTTCCTTTCTGGTCCCTCCAGTTCCCGTTCCCTGCTCGAGTGGGTGGCCCTCGACCCGGCTTGGGTGACGGGAAAGGTGAAACTTGAGTCTCGTTGTCTTAAACGGAGGCAGCGTGGCCTAGTAGAGCAGAGCAGGGGCCTGGGAGTTGGAAGGACCTGGGTTCTAATCCCCCCTTTCTGCTGTGTGTGCCCTTGGACAAGTCACTCCGTTTATAATAATGTTAATTGCAATTTATTTCTGTCTGTCTCTCCCTCTATCATCATCATCAATCGTATTTATTGAGCGCTTACTGTGTGCAGAGCACTGTACTAAGCACTTGGGAAGTACAAGTCGGCAACATATAGAGACAGTCCCTACCTAACAGTGGGCTCACAGTCTAAAAGGGGGAGGCAGAGAACAAAACCAAACATACTAACAAAATAAATAGAATAGATATGTACAAGTAAAATAAATAGAGTAACAAATATGTACAAACATATATACATATATACAGGTGCTGTGGGGAAGGGAAGGAGGTAAGATGGGGGGGGTGGAGAGGGGGATGAGGGGGAGAGGAAGGAAGGGGCTCAGTCTGGGAAGGCCTCCTGGAGGAGGTGAGCTCTCAGTAGGGCCACCTACTAGGCTGTAAGCTTGTTGTGGGCAGGGAATGTGTCTGTTTACTGTTTTATCGTACTCCCCCAAGTACTTAGTACAGTGCTCTGCAATCAATCAATCAGTCGTATTTATTGAGCGCTTACTGCATGCAGAGCACTGTACTAATCAATCAATCGTATTGAGCGCTTACTGTGTGCAGGGCACTGTACTAAGCGCTTGGGAAGTACACACAGAAGCAGCATGGCACAGTTGACAGAGCACAGGCCTGGAAGTTAAAAGGCTATGGGTTCTAATCCTGCCTCTGCCACTTGTCTGCTGCGTGACCTTGGGCAAGCCACTTCACTTCTCTGTGCTTCAGTTCCCTCATCTGTAAAATGGGGATTATTATTATTAATAATAATAATAATGGTATTTGTTAAGCGCTTACCATGTGCCAAGCCCTGTTCTAAGCGCTGGGTTACAATGTAATCAGGTTGTCCCACATGGGGCTCACAGCCTTAATCCCCATTTTACAGATGAGGGAATTAAGACATGAGCCCCAGGTGGGACAGGGACTGTGCTCAACCTGATTTACTTCTATCCACCCCAGTGCTTCGAACAGTGCCTGGCACATAATAGGCACTTAACAAATACCACAGTTATTATTCGTAGTAGTAGTAGGCACTCAAATTCAACCGACTGACTGACAACTTCTCTCCGACTCGGTTACCTCATCTGTAAAATGGGGATTAAGACCGCAGGCCCTGTGTGGGACAGGGACTGTGTCCAATCCATTTGCTTCGTACATAGTAAGTGCATAACAAATGCCATTATTATTATTTTATTGCTGTTAATGATAATAACTGTTAATGAATCTGAGTTGACAGTGCTTAAGTGCCTCTGTACTTCCCGGGGCTCGCAGTTTGCACACCCTGCTGATGGTGACCAACAGCCCCTAGTCCTGGCACAGAGTCCAAGCAATGGGGAGCGGTGGGGAACTTGGGGGACACAGCTGAGGGTGGAAGCCAAGAGACCCCACTTCTAGTCCCAGCTCAGCCCCTGGCCCGCTGTGAGACCTTGGGCCGGTCCCTGAACTTTTCTGGGCCTCACATTCCTCATCTGTCAAATGGCCATCAGAGTCTTCCCCCCCCTCGCAATAATAACAATGATAATTACAAGTGCTTATTATATACTAAGCAGGTACAGTAGAATCAGTCCTGGTCCCATTTGAGGCTCACAGTCTACAGGAGAGGGAGAACGGGAATTTAGCCCCCATTTTATAGATGAGGAAACTGAGGCACAAAGAAGTGAAGTGAGTTGCCCAAGGTCAGCTGGCGCGAGAACCCAAACCTGGGCTCTTCCCACTGGGGCCGTGCTGCTTCTCACGTCCGACGTGATTGATTCATGTCTACCTCAGGGCTTAGCACAGAGTAAATGCTTCGTGAATTCTATAAGGATTTTATTTTTTAATTATGAGACCCAACGCGGAGGAGTGCATTCATTCATTCATTCATTCAATCGTATTTATTGAGCGCTTATTGTGTGCAGAGCACTGTACTAAGCGCTTGGGACTTTTAGACCGCGAGCCCACTGTTGGGTAGGGACCGTCTCTATATGTTGCCAACTTGTACTTCCCAAGGGCTTAGTACAGTGCTCTGCACAAAGTAAGCGCTCAATAAATACTATTGATTGATTGATTGATTGATTGATTGGGAAGTACAGTTGGCTGGCCCGGCATTCCTCACGCTCTCCCGCCCCACATGAGAGGGGGTGGTCCCTGCTGGGGTCCGGAGCCCAGCGAGGGAGCGAACGGGTGGGCCGTGGGCAGCGTTGGCACAGCGAGGGAGCGAACGGGTGGGCGGTGGGCAGCGTTGGCAGGGTGATCACATACGAGAAGCTCCGTTTCCCCCTCGGGAGCCGTTGACCTTGGGATGGGATGGGTCGGAGTAAGCGGGACAGGGGCTGACCGGGCGGCAGTTAGCCTTCACCGCCAGCCCTCCAGAAAGGCCAGCGAGCCAGAAGCTCCGACCCGTGGGCAGGGCTGGCCGAGAAGCCTTCAGTCCGTCCGTCTGCTTGGTGTTTCTTCCTAACGGTCTCATCTGTTTCTTTCCCCAGGAACGAGGCCTTCAGGCTGTTGATCTGAGCCCTTCCCCGAGAGGCTGACCACCGTTTCTTATCGGTCAGTATGATTCCACCACCCGTGGTTCCGGGGAAGCCCTGAGAAGGCTGCCTCCCCCTTAACCCACCCCAAGAGACTCCTGTAGGGAGACCCTCCAGAGAAGGTCCCCCTTTTGTCCCCACTCACCCTCTGAGGGAGCGGTCTCGACCACGAGGCCCTCAAGGGAAACCTGGCCCCACCTGAAGCCCAGATCTCTTTTGGAGAGGGTCACGTGACCTCGCCTGAGCCTTTCAAGTCGTGTGGCTCCAGCTCCCCGCCGCCGCGTCCTTCCTGAGGCAGACCGGGTTCTGGGGGCCATCACACTCGGCCATTGGACTCCCTCCAGGCTGAGTCCAAGTCACTCCCTTGACCTCAGCGTCTCCTACCACTGCACCATCTCCATCCTCACCAACTCTGAAATCCCTCTCTCTGATCATAACCTTCTCACCTGCCTCCTCACTCACTCTCCTCTCCCCTGTAAATCTGTATTACTACCTCACAGAGACTTCCGCTCTCTCGACCCCATCCATCTTTCTCAGCGCATCACACCCCACCTCACCTCCCTTTCCTCTTTACCCAATCTTGAACACCAGATTACTGCTCTCAACTCTACCCTGTCCACTCAACTCAACTTGTTCGCTCCCCTTTCCCTTCGCCACTCTCGTGCCACTAACCCACAGCCTTGGATCACTGCCACTGTCCGCCTCCTTCGCTCTTATGCTCGAGCTGCTGAACGCTTCTGGCGAAAGTCTATACACCAAGCCAACCATGTTCACTTCAAGTTTATCCTTTCCTGCCTTAACTCTGCCCTCTCCTCTGCCAGGCAAAACTATTTCTCCTCCCTTATTGACACTCATCCCCGTCAGCTGTTCCATACATTTAACTCCCTCCTCAGGCCCCCTGTTCCTCCCCCTCCTCCTTCCCTCACCCCCAACGATCTAGCCTCCTAATTCATTAGTAAAATCAACTCCATCAGGTCTGAGCTCCCCAAAGTCACTCCTCCCCCTTCTCCAACCCCCTGGCTCTCAACCCTCTCTGCTACTCTCCCTTCCTTCCCAGCAGTATCTTCAGATGAAATCTCCTCCCTCCTCTCAAGTGCTACTCCATCCACCTGTGCTTCAGACCCCATTCCCTCTCATCTTATCAAATCTCTCGCCCCTTCCCTCCTCCCCTCCTTAACTTCCATCTTCAACCGCTCACTCTCCACTGGTTCCTTCCCCTCTGCTTTCAAGCTTGCCCACGTCTCCCCCATCCTAAAAAACCCCTCTCTTGACCCCACCTCCCCTTCTAGTTATCGCCCTGTCTCCCTCCTACCATTCCTTTCCAAACTCCTAGAACGAGTTGTCTACACCCGCTGCCTTGAATTCCTCAACGCCAACTCTCTCCTAGACCCCTCCGATCTGGCTCCCGTCCCCTGCACTCCACCGAAACTGCCCTCTCAAAGGTCACCAATGACCTCCTTCTTGCCAAATCCAACGGCTCCTACTCTATCCTAATCCTCCTCAACCTCTCAGCTGTTTGTGACACTGTGAACCACCCCCTTCTCCTCAACACGCTATCCAACCTTGGCTTCACGGACTCCGTCCTCTCCTGGTTCTCCTCTTATCTCTCCGGCCGTTCATTCTCAGTCTCCTTTGCGGGCTCCTCCTCCCCCTCCCATCCCCTTACTGTGGGGGTTCCCCAAGGTTCAGTGCTTGGTCCCCTTCTGTTCTCGATCTACACTCACTCCCTTGGTGACTTCATTCGCTCCCACGGCTTCAGCTATCACCTCTACGCTGATGACACCCAAATCTACATCTCTGCCCCTGCTCTCTCTCCCTCCCTTCAGGCTCGGGTCTCCTCCTGCCTTCAGGACATCTCCATCTGGACGTCTCCCAGCCACCTAAAACTCAATAGGTCCAACACTGAACTCCTTGTCTTCCCTCCCAAACCCTGCCCTCTCCCTGACTTTCCCATCACTGTTCACGGCACTGCCATCCTCCCCGTCTCACAAGCCCGCAACCTTGGTGTCATCCTCGACTCTGCTGTCTCGTTCACCCCTCACATCCAATCCATCACCAAAACCTGCCATTCTCACCTCCGCAACATCGCCAAGATCCGCCCTTTCCTCTCCATCCAAACCGCTACCTTGCTGGTTCAATCTCTCATCCTATCCCGACTGGATTACTGCATCAGCCTTGTCTCTGATCTCCCATCCTCCTGTCTCTCCCCACTTCAGTCTGTACTTCATGCTGCTGCCCGGATCATCTTTGTGCAGAAACGCTTTGGGCATGTTACTCCCCTCCTCAAAAATCTCCAGTGGCTGCCTGTCAACCTACACATTCATGCATTCATTCAGTTGTATTTATTGAGCGCTTACTGTGTGCAGAGCACTGTACTAAGCGCTTGGGAAGTACTAGTTGGCAACATATAGAGATGATCCCTACCCAACAGCGGGCTCACAGTCTAGAAGGGGGAGACAGACAACAAAACAAAA